>NC_090445.1:1422618084-1422920775 GCF_031143425.1 Pleurodeles waltl
CTGACTTGGATCTGAGTTGTAAGGGCAGTTTAATCCAGGATAGTCTGAATGCTGCCCTGAAGTGGCTGGATCTGACCTCCACCTCCCAGGTGGCCCAGATAAACCACTTTTCCCTGCCCAATCTGGCACCTTAATGCTTTGATAGCTTTCCAGGCCTTGGAGAACTTTGTTCACTAACCTTTGAAATGTGGCTGGGGCATTCTTCAATCCAAAGGGCATCCCTGTAAAGTGATAGTGCCCACTAGGAGTGGAGAATGCTGTTTTAGGTTTTGCATCCTCTGATAATTTGATCTGCCAGTATCCAGCAGTTAAATCAGAGGTGCTAAGATACTTGGCAGCAGCCAGAGTATCTACAAGCTCATCTGCCCTAGGGATTGGATGAGCATTGGTTTTTGTTACTGTTTTGAAGCCTCTGTAGTCCACACAGACCCTCATTTCTTTTTTTGCCATTTTGAGATTGGGGTTTTGGTAACAGGACTACGGACTAGACCAAGGGCTGTCTGAAGGCTCAATAACTCCCTGGTCAAGCATCTTTTGCACTTCTGCTTTAATGCACTCCTTGATGTGGTCAGGCTGCCTGTATATTTTACTTTTGACAGGCAGGTTAGCACCTGTGTCAATGGTGTGTTCACACCATGTGCTTTGACCAGGGGTCGTGAAAACACTTCAGAGAACTGATCCAGGAGGTTTGTGCAATCACTTTTTTGTTGGTCAGAGAGGCAGTCAGCAAGAATAACTCCCTCTACTGAACCATCCACTGTATTGTGAGAGAAGAGGTCAGGGACAGGGTCACTCTCTTCTTCCTGACCCTCATCAATGGCCATGAGTAAAGTCACGTCAGCCCTGTCATAATGAGAGTTTGGGAGATTCACATGAAGCACCCTGTGGGGGCTCTGGGAGTGCCCAGGTCAACCAGGTAGGCGACCTCACCTTTTCTTTCTACAGTAGTGTGCGGACCACTCCATTTAACTTGAAGTGCCCTGGGAGCCACAGGCTCCAGAACCCACACCTTCTTTCTAGGTTGGTAAACAGTAAGTACAGCCTTCTGGTCATGCCACTGCTTTGGCAGTTCTTGACTTGCCTGAAGATTTGTAGGACCCCTCTCCATGTATTTGACCATTCTGGATCTTAGGCCCAATACATAATCCACAAAGTCAAGTCTTGTTTGGGAGGCTTAAGAGGTTGCTCCCATCTTTCTTTCTCAAGGGTACCCCAAACAGGATGTCCAAACAAAAGCTCAAAGAGGCTGTGGCCCACTCCCTTCTGAGGACCCTCCCTATAGGGGAAGAGGAGGCAAGGCAATAGGACATCCCACCTCCTTCTGAGTTTTTCTGAGAGTCCCATGAGCATGCCTTGGAGGATTTTGCTGAATCTCTCAACTAACCCATTTGTTTGTGGATGATAAGGGGTTGTGAATTTGTAAGCGACACCACACTCTTTCCACGTGGCTTTAAGGTATGCAGACATGAAGTTTGCATCTCTGTCTGATACTGCCTCTTTAGGAATGCCCATCCTAGAGAGGATTCCCAGGACAGCTTTGACTGCAGTGGCCCTACAAATGACGGCTTCTGGGTCCCTGGTGACATGGCCCACCACCACCAGTATCACCTGTTTCCAGAGGATGTTGCAGGGTCCAAGAGGCCAACAATATTCACCCAACCCTTTCAAATAGTATCCCAACCACTGGTAGTGGAATAAGAGGGGCTTTTGGGGTGCCACCTGTCTTGCCACTGGTTTGGCAAGTCACATAGGAGTGACAACACTCCTTTGTGTATTCAGACATGTAGAGCCAGTAAAAGTGAAGGACAAGTCTGTTCCAAGTTTTGCTTTGCCCCAAGTGGTCTGCAAGGGGAATGTCATGAACCAAAGTTAAAAGGAACTCCCTATATTTCAGAGGGATGACCAATCGCCTGGTGTCACCAGGATTATGGTCCCTTGCTTCTGAATAGAGGAGGCTGTTTTCCCAGTAGACCCTATGGTGTCCACTAACATGCCCTGCTTCCTGTGCTGCAGCTTGCTACCTTGAGCTTTCCAGAGAAGGGCAGGCTTACTGTTCTAAACTGAGAGCTTCCCTGGTGGGCCCGCCTGCACCTAAGAGCTCAGCTATGTCAGCTTTAAGCTCCTCTAGTGTAGGTTCCACCCAAGGAGTAGGTTCCTCTCCCTCAGGAGTGGGATTCCCACTGACAGTTTGAACAGGGGGAACTTTTTGCCCTACCTGCCCCTCTTTTTAGAAGCCTCCTGGGCCATAGTTCCAGGCTCCAGTGTTCCTTGCTCCCTTTGGTTCTTAGCCTGTGCTCTGGTCAGGGGAAAAGATATGCCCAGGGATGCCCAGCATTGCTGCATGGGTCTCACTCCACCTCAGCCCAAGCTGAAGTCTCCAAGTCATTACCTAACAGACACTCTTCAGCTATGTCAGAGGACACTACAACTTTCTTTAGGCCAGTAACTTCCCCCCCCCCCACCAGATAAAGTCAATACCTGCCATGGGGTGGCACTGGGTGTTGTTATGAGCATCAGTCACTTGGTACGTGTGGCCAAGTAGGTGTTGTTCAGGTGACACCAATTTTTCAGTCACCATTGTGACACTGGCACCTGTGTCCCTGTAGGCCTCAGCCTCAACACCAATAATCAGGAGGGGCTGCCTGTACTTATCCATATTAAGGGCACAAGCAAGGTTGATGGCACCCACTGAGACAAAAACTGCCTCAGTGGTCTCTCTGATTAGCCCAGAGACCACTACAGTCCCCAAGGTGAGTCCAGCTATACTTTTGACTGGCTACTGCTACCACTATTGTTGCTACTGCTAGGGGCACTAGGAGTAGAAGTGTGGTAGTAGTGGTAGGAGGCTCGGTGCTCTTTTAGGACAGGTGCTGTCATCTGCCTTATGGCCTTTTTGCTTACACATATAGCATCATTGTTTCTTGTAGGGAGAGGAAGAGGACTTAGCCCACCATCAGAAGAGATTTATGGGCCCAATGAAGACTCTTTTTCTTTATGTTTGTCCCCATCCTTGTCCTGACTCTTTGCAGAATCCTTCTTCTTGTGGTCACCCCCAGTGGGAGCTTTCCTACCTACCCTGGGGCAATCCATTTGTCTGCCTTCTTTCTCAATTCTTGGGGAGAAGTCGGATCAGAGTTCACCAGGTACTGATGCAGCTGATCAGAAATGCAATTGTTAAGAATGGGATCTCTTAAAATTAGATTGTACAAGCCCTGATGATAAAGTACTTTGCTTCCACGCAACAACCTTGTAAAGTGGAACTATCTTATTCAGGTTCCTAGAGTCATAGGAGTCATCCCTGACCCTGGTGTCCCTAAAGTTATTGTTGCTGCCACCATAGCCTAAAAAGCTGTCTCTCTCTCTCCAGTGCCAGAACCTCCCTTTCTAGAGCTAACTGCTGCAGTCTCAGTTTGGCCTGGTATAATTTCAATCTGTGGAATTCCTTATCTAAGGACTCCTCCCCCCCTCCCCCAGAATTAGAGTGGTGGGTCCAATCAGACACTGGTGGGACATTGGTGTTGCCAGATGAGGAGGACCTATCCCTCCTCCTGGAGACTCTCTGTACCAACCCTGTGGGAGTAAAAGTGGGGCTATTTGAGTGACTTCACTTTCACTACCTGCAGTGCTCTTAACGGGGCTGTGGTGCTCCCCAGTTTCTTCCTGACACTCCTCAGTGTAGCCTAAGTATACCCTGTCTAAGATTGGAGTGTCAGTCTCTACTTCCTCCTCCCCCTGGCTGCTTGAGTTTTCCTGGTCAGCTTGGAATAGTAATCCCAGAAGTAGGTTCTTCTTAGGATTTCTCCCTGTCTTCAGCTTCCTGGAACCACACATCCCCCTCAACTCCTGAAAAGTGCAGCTCTTATACTGAGCTGAGTTTTCCACTGAAGATATTCTTCCTAGATTAGTGTGGGTGCAACTACCTACTCTAAGTAACCAGACTTCCTAAGATTTTGGAGAAAGGGCTCTGCCAGACCCCCAATTTACCTGAACTAGGAGACTAGTAATCCTAATCACTAAATGCAGTGTGTCCTGAAGACTAGTAGTGGACATTCCTGTGGAAAGTTACTAGTGACAAAGTGGTAAGGCAATTACAAGTGTCTTATCCCACTGCTGCACCACCAATGTAGGGGTTGCCAGGACCTGGAATAAGGTGCCAACACCGTAGATGTCCACCAAGCACCAGGCCAGCTTCATACAGGAAGGTTGGAGCTTTTCTAAATGCAAATGAAGTCACACATCCTCGAAAGTGTGTTCTGTTTGAGGCACCTGCACTGCTCCCACGAACCAATCGAAGAATACTAATTTATTTTTTAGCCTCCAACTTCAAGTTTCTTGACATTTACCGTATGTTTTACAATTTTCAAATGTATATTTAGCCACTTTATTTATATACACTTTATTAATCTGTTAATATCATTTAATTTTCTAACCAGTCACGAACCCCCTGAGGAGGATTCGCAGACCCCCAGTGGTCCCCAGACCACAGGGGGGGAACCACTGACCTAAAGTAGATTATAGCATCATTAGGCGGCCAATTTAGAGATCAATAACATTTAAAATGTGAAAAAAGAGTAGCCCCGTATATCCACCTCTCTGCATTATTCACATTTCGGCAAATCTGCCAATCTACTGATACCTTGCAACGGGTGGAAAACCTATCATGGAATTTCAGAATAGTTTCTAGGGACATTTTCTGTTGTCTTATCTATCACTCTTCAACATGCGGAATACCTTTGGTTGTATAATTCCAGTAGTTATATGACATGCACAAACGTTGGGTGGTATCACAAACCGTTCTGTGCCGGTGCTATTAGTGTGGTGGTAAACGGATTTGTCATCAATATTTGTAATTGTCACTGGTAGAAGCTGTCAGAATTATAATCTGTCAGCAGTCATTGTAATGGTTGATGATACCAATACATAATGTGTTTTTCAGTGTTTATATTTCAGTGATAGATGTTTTGCACATGTACATATCGAGCCGGCATCTTTCACCAACACATTCACACGCGTCTGACAAATCTGGCCATGTGATAATGCCATAACTGCAGCTAATTTCAAACACCACCAGCATTGTATGGCCGGAATGTGGAATTTCCATTGCTTGGCATTATGAGTTATATTTACTATGCATACTAAAGATTTTCATCAAGATTTGTTTCCGTTTTTTACATAGTGGGCCCATACCAGAAGACTGTTTCCTGGCCTTTGGTACACATCAGAAACATTAGCTGAAGATATACTCCTGGCATGAGTAATTTACCTTCTTCTGAAGGACTCATTCCCGACAGCCATCCAAAAACACACACACCTGTTGATATATGCAGGCAAAAGTTTTACAAGAAAGAAATATATTTTCATAGAGGAGAAAAAAATAAGGTTGCGATTTTACGAATGCAAAGATATTTTCGCATGGCCAGTTGTACACTATAGAAAACCGTGTATCGAGAAATTGATTGGCATGAACGTAAATTCGAAAAACTTGCCTCCACGAACCATTTTTGAATGACAGAATTTGGAATATTTGCCGTCAAGTAAATTTTCTACCTTCTTTGAGACGGTATTGCGCAATTAAAAACAACAAGCACTGTCTTTCTGGACGTTGAAATACGGGTCCCGTGCCCCAGGGGGGACATGCAAGCAAGCACACATACCGGTGTGACAACAGTTTACAACAGATGTGTAAATCGAATTTACAGTTTTCTTGTGTTATTGACAATGAACAGTAAATCCGTGGTAGGCTGCGCAGTGTGGAGAAACATTTGCTGAGCATACACTAGTGCCTAGAGATTTAGCTCCGAGGACTGTAACACTTCCGGTTTGCCCTTTCAAAAATATAGACGTCTCTAATGGATTTACATTCCTGCCCATCACGCCTCCGTGCAAAAGCTGCCTCAGAGGATTTCTTGTACGAAAGCATTTATTCTGATTTGTTGCTTTCAGCAGTTTCAGGATTCCCTGTGACAGACAAAACTGATACCCGCATATTTTCGTAATACTAGCGAGCCTCAGAAGGATGCCCTGCTCAAGGAACGTCACGCAGGCCCCTGCAACGCGAGGGGGCGGGAGGGGGGTTGTTCTAGTGATGAGGTGGGATGAGGGTGCGGTACCCTTCATGGGGGCTCCTATTTTGCATCACTGCCCTGCACTTCAGTAATCAGGATTTATAGAAAATGAGGGTCGTTTTGAAAATGCCCTCTATACTTTTTCTCCCCCGCTACTGATTTCCTATTTTAGTTGAATGTTAATCAGAAACATCTGTGTGTTGAGCGCCCGCCACAGGGGCTGGTGCCCGAGATTCACAAATTCAGATCCTAGCCGGGACAGCTCAGTCTTTCATCCTTCTTCGGTCGTTAAAGTCGATAAAGTGATTACAGTAATAATAGCACCTATTAACACGTCCCAACATATATTTTGTTTGTGGGAACCACTAGACACAATATATATTGCTCATTTGTAGTGACTTACATCTGATGTGCCATACATTACTTTGGGTGTGGAAGCCACATGAAGTTGTGCTGTAGGACCACTATTTCCTTTTCTGTACCACCCAGTGTAGCATTGGTGTTTGGTGTCATAGTTGCTGCTTGTAATGGAAACAGGAGACCCCCTTGCTGGAGGCAGCCTAGGCATCCACCTAATATTCTCTTTCCCAAACATTGGCCCTGCTCAATCCTGTGTCTCGCAGCTTCTTTTGTAATGCAATGCAACAATCACTTGTAAAGTGCAACGCAGACATTACAGGTATCTTGGCGCTGTCACAGTCTCGCAAGGCACTACTTACACACAAATATTATTTTCCAGCCTATCTTGACAGATATCTTTAGCCAACTAATCTCTCGCCTTCACTAGTTTTTGGGAAAGGCCAGGTTTTTAAATCCTTTCTAAAGCAGGTGATTTTAGGGAGGCTGGCCGGGAACTTGTTACACAACTGTGCTGCCAGAACCTGGAAAGATTTCCCCCTCGATCGTGTTTTTCTAAAGTTTAGGACACATAAGAGGTTAGCAAAAGCTCCCCACAGATTCCTCTGAGGCCTATAGGGTCTACATTTTTGTTGTACCAACACAGGTCCTAACTTATTCAGAGCTTTATAAACCGCACACATTGATTTGAAAATTATACATTCTTTTACTGGGAACCAGGGAAGTTCTCTGAAAGCACTTGTGGAAAGATCATATCTTGATTTATTTAGTGCAAGCTTGGCCGTCATTGTCTGGACCCTGTACAGTTGTTTAATCAAGTTGTCAGGTACACCCAATAGGAGTGCAATAGTCAATTCTGCTTAGAATGATACTCTGAACTGCAAGTTTTCTTGCTGGCTGAGTTAGCAAAGGTACAATCCTCCTGTGGTTCCGGAGAAACCCAAAGAGGAAGCTGCAATTTTATTAACACCCCTCTCCATAGATAACTGACCATCCACATGCACTCCTAGATTCCTTACTACCTGTACCATTTTAAGCTTTTTATTGTCGGTCCAAGGCCAGGAATGATTTGGGAGTGAGTAATACTTTGGGGGGAGGGGAGCATAAAAACTCTGTTTTTCCTTAATTAAACGTTAATGAGTTCACTTTCAGCCAATTTGCCACCTCTTTCAGACAGGTATAGAACCCCTCAGTTGGGATTAATCTGTTCTTGTTAAGGAATAAAATCAACTGCGTTTTATCCTCATAATTCATAAAAGAGATCCCATATGAGCAGATTAAGGTTAATAATAGGCGCTGACAAATATTGAAGAGGATAGGGCTTAAGGCAGATCCCTGAGGAACCCCATAGGCTATTTGTCTGGGCAGAAAGGAGGGGGTGCGGTAGCTTGGGTCCTGTCTTTCAGACAGGATTCTGTCCCTTCCAGTAATTTGCCTTCCACACCTATTTCCCTAAATCTGGATGACAGTATTTGATGGTTGACAGTGTCAAATGCAGCAGACAGATCTAAGAGTTACATGACTCCCGTTTGACCATTATCCACAGTCATCCTCAATTCATCCTTGGCCAAGATCAATGCAGATTCTGTTCCATCTGCCTGTTTAAAGCCCATCTGTTCCTTCTCCAGAATGTTGTGATTTTCTAGGTAGCTAGCTAGCTTCTTACCAACACATTTCTCAATTATTTGTGCTGGATAAGGGAGTAATGAGACGGGACAGTAGCTACTGAGATTGTTTTCATGGGCAGTAGGGTTTTTCAAAAGAGGAGTGACTAAAGCTTGTTTCCAAGTATGAGGCACTGTGCCTGTCAACAGGGATTAATTATAAATCCTCAATAAACTAAGATATAAATCATCTCCCCAGACTTTCCATGTACTGGGAGGAATTGAGTCAAGTGGGAAGCCAAAAGAAATTGGCCAAGGATGTAAATTCTTCAACATTAATTAGCTCTATATGTTCTAATTTTGAATGTACGACTGTTGTTTTTATTCTTCTGGGAAGCACCTCATCTGAAGATGTAATAAGAATCTGAGTGACATTGTTTATATCGTCTATAATTGTCTAAATTTTCTTACTAAAGAACTCTGACAGCTTGTTGCAGAGTTCGCTTTACACAAGCAGGTTTAACAAAATCCCTTATTACAATAAAATAAAGTATTTCTAGGCTTGTTTGAAGCATCCCCGATAGCGTTAGTATAATAACTTTCTTTCTCATTCCTAATTTAAATTTTATAGTTCTTTAATGCCTCTTCTTAGTATCTGTTTATCGTTTTCTAAGTAAGCCATTCTCGAATGTCTCTCAAATTTCCTACAGTTAGTTTTAATCTCTTTTAAGGTGTCCATACACCAGGGTGCAGAAACTTTGTGCTGATGTGTCATCTGTTTTCCAGGTTTTATTTTATCCAGAGTGCTGACTATTGACTCTTGTAGATAAGCATCCACCTTGGCCTTATCTTGGTAGCTCACGGTGGTTTTAAAAAACATTACTCTCATTGAATTTAACTTCTTTAACTTTTGCCAGGCTCTCTTCTCACAGCAATTCTCTTTAAATCTTTTTTTTTTATCAGTCATCCTTCCTCTTCTTAAATGCATAATCCTGACAATTTTACGAGTCAACCATTCGCCTCCCTTTCTTTAGCTCACACGCTTTTCTCACACTTCTAATACTTTTCATTATCACGCCCAGTTTGTCTATCCTCTTATACCATGCTTTCTCCATTTTTTTCACTTCCCTCAAGCTCGCACAAACACACTACTTTCCCTGACAGTCAATTTAATATTGTATCTCATATATTACTTTTTCAAATCTTCCTCTCACATTTCTTCTAGTTTCACAGTCAAAGTCTGTTTTCTGTCACATAAAGTTTTCTCAGGCGCCTTCTTTACAATGTAGATTTGTTTGCTCATTTCCTTCTCTTTGTTACCTCCTGCTTCTTCCAGCACTGTCCTTTATTGCCCTCTCCCTTACACAGACAAACCCCAGAACGATGGCTGTGTTTTCTATATTCCTTATCATCAGTTTAAATGTTGAAATGTTTTTTTTAATTGCGCTGGAAACAATATACCTATTTTACACAATTTGTCAATATCTCTTTTGAGGCCCTGCTGATGAGGTCTGAGGATAAAACCCTAGGGTGCATTGCACACTGAAATCAATACAGTGATGATTTCAAGATGAAACATGGATGTTTAGTTGGGAAATGGGAGCAAAATGAAAGATTGGGGCCACTTACATTTTGCTGGAGTCTGTGTTGTTTATTTGGTTAGCCCCATATTGAAAAGTAACAGTTACCTAGTAGGTCATAGTTATTTGGAACACCTTAGCTGCAATCTAGGTAACTCTTCTGTAGACAGGCACGTCGGGGTCCGCTTCTTCCAAAAAAGGTTTGAATGCACAACACTAACGCTGTCCAATCCCAGTCTTGGTGCTGCATCTCTTCAGAACGTACAGGGCACCCACTGCTGCCGACTCTGCAAAGCACTTTTTTTGCCTTTAGCACGATGACCGAAATTTGAGAGAAGCAAAAAGCCATGGGGGCTGAGCACAAACAATCTCTCTCCTTCATCTATTACATTCTAACTGAGATTTGAATGGGAAGGGGATTTACATACTGAGGGTGAATGACCCATTGGATATGAAGATGGGCGACAAGACTGAAGGAGAATGTAGTAATCGGTACTAAAAGTAAGTCCACTAAAAATGTTTTTCACGGGGTTACCCACACTTGTATTAGAGGTATGAGAGGCGTGTGTGCCTCTCCTCGGGCCTCAAAACGTATATGGGACTATTTGGTGACTAAACAAAACCTATCACACTATAGACTTTGCAACATATAAATCCTAAGAACCAAGAAATTTAACGAAACATCTCTTTATGCGCTATATTTTGGAAAGAAATGTTGAAACGGCAAAGCACCCATCAACTATGGAAGTGCAGATAGTACACTAGGTGAAGGTAGTGCTGATTTACCGAGAGGCTAAACAAATGCTAAAGAGACTGAGGTCCCTGCCAGCGCAGAGTAAGAAAGTTCAAGGCTGCATAGTGGTTGCTGGTCATGGTGAAAGAGCGTAGTCCTCAGCCTGGTGAAAGATGGCAGCTCCGTGGCTTCCGGGATTGACATGAGTGGAGAGAAAGGTTAGCATCCACAGACTGCATGGAGTGGGTATAAAACCTGCAGTTGATGTAAATGTGTTGCCCCACAACAGTTGTGACCCTAGGGATGAAAGGAGAGTATGATGGTCTTTGGGGATCCCTTCTATACTGATTGACGTTTAACCTTCTAGTGAACAGACGGAACCTGGAATGCTATTCAATCTCTGATGATTTGCAGTGGATGCAGTTCAGTCTTGCAGGTCACCATGCACACGTGCACTTGAGGGATGAAGGAACCCAATGATCTCCAGAGTTTGCTGCTGAACAAGCCTCCTCTGGCATCCTTCAGACTTATTGGCTGGCAACCTAAGGTAGACGATCGAGGCATACTGGAAAGCAATTCAACAGCCCAGTTTTCCCTCTCCCTAAATATGCAGGAACAGAGAGCACCTCTGGCTGCGGATCGTCATGTACCTGTATCTCTCCACAGTGAGTGCCAGCAGGAACATTCAGTCAACAGGTAAAGTGGGATTCCTTATTCAGTTATGTTGGTATCCACCTAAACAAGTTTCTGCCTCCTAGGTGGGGTGTTTTGGATGCTCAAGGGTCACTTGATGTTGAGAAGCACTCGACTTAAGGAGCATATTGGCTCCAAAAGCCCTGCCTCATTTGCAAACTTTATGAGTTTGTTGTGGAGAAACCTACCCATAATCTGAGTCTTCCTTTTATGGAGCCTCAATACCAGGCGACTGAACCACATGTTCTGTGGATATCAAATGGGCCTTCACGAGAAAGCAGGTAGTTCTTCACCAACATGCGGACTGACCTCCTGGTCTAGCCTGCGTTAATAAGTGGTGGAGAACCTCAGAGTGGGACAGGACGTGCAGTCTGCAGATCCATTACATGAGAAGCAACAAATTATGCATTTTCCAGTTAAAGTGCTCTTACATATGCAAGCCACACTTTTTGTTCCCCTCTGATGTCACTTCCTATTTCAAAGACTGGAGTTATTTCCAGGTGGAGGGTCGCCTAAATACGAAACAGCGTTTAACATACCAATAAAAAAACAAACTGAAACAGTTTCCATGAGGTTAGAATAAAAAAAATTCTAGCTTACTCATCAAGAATTTTCAATTCTATTAAGGACACGGAGCCTAGGATTATGCTTTCTCTTTCTCTTTACTGTTCCAACAGCAGCCAATGAAACAACAGTAAACAAAAAAAACTTCAATACCCAAGAGGTATAGCAGTAGTCACATGGGCCAATCATATCCCATAACCTATCCCCATAAAAGCCATGACCTCGATAGTCACTTCCTCTTTATTTCTAACAGTCAGATAAGAATCGAACATTGAAGGAAACAAAACTCCTTACAGAAGAGAAGATCCAGAAAAAACTCTGAACAGTCCAACATCGTGGTTCCAGCACCATCAACAAACCAGAAGATTTGAGACTTCAGTCGACCCTCCAAGAACCGGAAAATCAAGGACTCAACTCCTGTCGATCAAGAAAAAGACCATCCGCACACATCACTGAGTTTTCTGATCCTCTCCTAAAATAGATAAAAGATTGCCAGTAATATCTTTAATGGATATAATATCCAAAAACAATTTACACACTGTCATAATACAACCGGTGGGGAATATAATAATTGTCAAAATCCAGTGATAACATCATTTAAATTAAATAACATCTATATGCATTTAATATAAGGGTGGGATAATCCTCGCCTCCGTGTCCTTAATAGAATTGAAAATTCTTGACGCGTAAGCTAGATATTGTTTTATTCTATGTCAGGACAGGAGGCTCCAATTATGCTCATTCAAAGCTGATCAACCACCACAGTCGCCACATTAACTAAAGGTTTATAATAACATTTTCTAAATGTGGATTCTGAAGACCAATCAGCTGCTCTCATAATGTGTTCCAGACGAGAGCCAAAGGTAAAGGTCTTGGATGCCATAGCTCCTCTAGCAGAATGAACTCCATATTTAGAGGTGTCAATACCTGCCTCATTCATCAACCACCTCATCCATCTAGCCAAAGTAGCTGCAGAGACTGGCTTAAAAGTCTTTTGTAAGGATATTAAAAGCTGACCTTTATCATTTTGTCTAATGTCAACAGTAGCCGCTTCATAATCTTTCAAACATTAAACTACACACAATTTTTGATTATCAGTAAATCTAGGGTAAGTTACCAACCTGCTATTGGTCTTAGTTCTTCTGGTGATGTTAAATGTAACTCCTTCTGGTGAATACATTCTACCTGCCAAATCCAAGGCCTTAACATCTGAAACACGTTTACAGGAAATAAGACAAAGTAACATAGTCAATTTTGCTGACAAAAACGGTTAGAAGGCCAATTCACTAAAAATTTTAACATTACATCAACATCCCAAAGGGTAGAATATTTAGGTTGAGGTGGAATTGACAAACAAATCCCTTTCATTACCTTACAAACTAAAGGGTGTTCACCAATCGGTTTACCCTCTGCCTGCGAATGACCCGCAGAAATAGCTGACCTAAAATTATTAGCTGCACGATAAGCCAGACCCGAACTGGCTAATTCGGCCAGAAAATTCACAATCATGTCAATACTCGTCCCCATGGGATCGATACTCCGTCCGTCACACCAACCTGACCATCTCCGCCAAGCTGAGGAATACCTCTTATGCGTACTTGATGACCAGGATTGTTTAATTAATTCCGCAGCCTGTTGCGAAATTCCTGGGGAACTCCATTTCGCCCTGAAACTGCCCAAGCCATCAACCATAGCTGGTTCGACAGAACCAAAGGATGTTGAAGGCCCTCCGGACTCATCAGAAGATTCCGAAGAGGAGGAATAAGAAGGGGAGGAGAGCAAGCCAACTGCAGTGCTAACGGGAACCATGGTTGAGCCCTCCACAGAGGGGATATCAGCACAATGTCTACTTTCTGCCTCCTCACTTGCGCTAAAACTCTGGGAATCATCACAAATGGCGGGAATGCATATCCCCGAAACGGACTCCCATCCTGAAGAAATGCATCCGTCGCCCGAGCCATCGGGTCTGGATGCCAACTGAAAAATACCGGAATCTGACAATTGAGACGCGACGCAAAAAGATCTATGTTGCAAGACCCCAGAGTCAGAAGGATCTGCTGAAAAAGATAATGCCACAATTTCCAGTCGCTGGCATCCCTCAAGTACCTGGAGTGCCAATCCGCTATGGTGTTCTGTTCTCCCGGGAGATAGACTGCCATGACACTTAAACGGTGAAGGTTGCAATAATGCCAAAATTCCTTCGCTATCTCTGCCAACATTCTGGACTGAGTGCCACCCAGTTTGTTGATGTATCTCACTGCCGAGATACTGTCCATCCTCAATAAAATACAACAATCCCCCTTCTGGGGAGAGAGACTCTTGATGGCAAACCAACCCGCTAGCAGTTCCAGACAGTTGATGTGAAGACTCATCTCTGTCTGAGCCCAACGACCTCCCGTCGCGATCGAGCCACACCGAGCTCCCCAGCCCCACTGGCTGGCGTCTGACTCTATTATCACGTCTGGGAGAGAACCAAAAATGGCTCTGCCGTTCCAGGCTTCCATATGAGTCAGCCACCAACAAATTTCTGACCTCACTTCCTCTGATAGAGGAATCTGTTCCGAGTAGGAAAGACCCTTGCGCAGATGTTGAATTTACAACCTCTGGAGGGCTCGGTAATGGAGTGGAGCCAGAACAATTGCCTGAATGGAGGAGGATAGGAGACCTACTATCCTGGCAATGGCTCTCAAGGACATGGACTGGTTGCTCAAGGCTGATCTCAGTTCTTTCATGATATTGCGAACTTTGGGTGAAGGCAGAATGAGTAGGGCTCGCACTGAAGCTACCTGAAAACCCAGAAAATCTACGACCTGGGAAGGATTCAACAGTGACTTCTGCGCATTGATGATGAATTCCCAAATCCTGTAATAGCTGACTAGTCCACGCTAAATGACTCAGGAGAGTCTGAGTGTCCTGAGCCATCAGCAAACTATCGTCCAGGTAAATTATCAGTCGGACACCCTTGGCTCGCAGGGACTCCACTACAGGTCTCAGCAATTTTGTGAAGCGCCACGGGCCGAGGACAGGCCGAATGGGAATGCTTTGAACTCCAGACACTGACCTCTCCACATTAATTGGAGGAAACGTCTGTGCGGAGCAAAAATAGAGACTGACAGGTAAGCGTCCTTCAGATCCAGACGTACCATCCAGTCGCCTTCCAATGGGATGTCCCTTAACATATGAATACCCTCCATTTTGAAGTGCCTGTACAATATCCATCCATTGAACTCTTTGAGGTTCAAGTCAAGACGGTGACCACCGCCCTTGTTGTCCACAAGAAAAATAGGGCTGATGAAACCTTCTGGATGAGGAGTGGAAAAGACTACAACTCCTTTGTCTATAAGCGCCTGTACTTCTTGATCTATAATGGAGAGCTCTTGTTGGGAAAAATACATTGGATTGGTAAAATGGGTCTGCCTCTGGGTACTGTAAAACTCTAGTCTGAAACCTGTCACTGTTTGAAAAACCCAAGGGTCCTTTGAAATCAGTTTCCAATTGTGTAGGAAGGAACCGACCCTGCCCCCCAAAGTCACTTGTGAAAAGGGGATTATTCTTACCAGAATATCCTGCGTCTTGAATTGCATTCTGCTGTCCTCGTCTGGGACCTCTGCGGAATCTTCCCCGACCGCCTCGAGAACGGGTGGGATAGAAGGTGGCCTCTACAGGTTCTCCGT
Source organism: Pleurodeles waltl (assembly GCF_031143425.1). Classification (NCBI taxonomy): domain Eukaryota; kingdom Metazoa; phylum Chordata; class Amphibia; order Caudata; family Salamandridae; genus Pleurodeles; species Pleurodeles waltl. The sequence continues at coordinate 1,422,633,355 of NC_090445.1, forward strand.
ACCAGTTTCCCCTACCCCTGGGGTAATAGGCTTGAGGGCTTGGGAAGGCTCCTCGGCCGGGCATGCGCCCTCCGTAACGACCGGCCCTGAGAAAAAGGCCACGTTGGAAGACCTTTTTAAGGGATAATTGGGCTTTATCCAGAGAGGAGAAAGTAAAGCAAAAGTTTGACAATACTTTCACGAATGGTGCACCAAACAACAAGCCATATGTGGCAGGGCCAGCTTCGGAAGAGGACAAATCATGGAGCTTGGGATGAATGCACATCAAAAAGGTTCGTCTGCGCTCTGTTGAGAGCGCACAGTTAGTGTTGCCCAGTTGGCAAATGGCCCTCTGTGCCCAGCCAATTAAAATGTCTGTGTCTACCGCTGAACCAGATTCTTTAGATTGGAACGCTAACTCCAAAATGTTTGTAAGGGGGCCAGAAAAGTCTAGGAGTTTATTTTGACAAGAACGGCAAGCTCTGTCAAGACCTTTCTTAGGGTCTTTTGAGAATTTTTTCATAAAGACTATCATACTAGGATCTACTTCAGGCTTAGCTGCTACTTTCCCTTCCAAGTCAGGTCTAGGACATTCGGCTCGGAGACGAGCATGTACCTCTTTGTCAAACCCTCTGCGTAAATGAGATTGAACATAATTAGCTACCTCCGGAGGAGGAACCCAGTTGGATGCTCTAGGGTGAATTATATCTGTGGGATCAAAATCTAAGACTTTTCGGAGGGGACCTCTGTCTCTTGGGTTTTTTACTAGGACCCGGAACGGCAGAGTCATATGAGTCAGATGAGTCGTCGTTGTTGGAGGAAGAAAGTGTATCAGCTGAATTATTACTGCTGTAATTGTGTTCACCTGCCCGTTTGCGTCAAAGTTTTTCAAAGGTAGCAGCCTGGTCAGACGGGGTATTAGGATTGCTCTGCTTTCCTGCATCCATGGGATTAGGCTGTTTACTAGGAGCCGAAAGTCATGGCATCCACCCCTGATTACGAGCGTAATCAATCAATTGACCCGAGAGAGAGAAGGGTCCCAAAGCTTTGACCAGAGTGTCATTAACTGATTGCTGCACCCTTGAGTCAAGGGCCTCCACCAAATTCATTTCCATCTGGCCAAAATTCTCCTTAGGATAACATCCTGATTCATCATCATGCCACTGAGCCATGCTCCTGCTTCTTATGGAAGTAAATACACTTCAATGAAAAAGGAGGAAAAGAAATGCAGGAATGTTGAGGGGGAGTGCAAAACCCCGTCAGGTCGATTGAAATTAGTCCATAAAAAGTGGAGGGAGCAGAACTGGAATAAAAAGAACTCTAGGCAGTGCCTATTAAATTTACACAACCTCAGGCTGAGGGGCGTCACGGAGCACAGAAATAGAGGGCACTCGAGTGGGGCAATCAATCTGTGTCGCGCTGCAACAACACGCCGGCTTTTCCCAATAAAACGAAAGGAGCAAGCCGAAAACGCGCGTGCGCCACGACGCGATGATAGAAATAGGGCTACGCTAATCAAGCGTAGTCCGCTCCATGAAGCACCATAAACTCGGCCAAGCGGCACGAGTAAAAGGTAATTAATCACACACAGCAAGCGCCGATAAATGCAAGACCAATCACACTTTATAAAGCATAACATTTTAAGGAAAATCGAAGAGCACTTATCTGCTGCGGAGCAGCAAAGAAAGAGGAAGTGACTATCGAGGTCATGGCTTTTATGGGGATAGGTTATGGGATATGATTGGCCCATGTGAAGTTTTTTTTGTTTACTGTTGTTTCATTGGCTGCTGTTGGAACAGTAAAGAGAAAGAGAAAGCATAATCGGAGCCTCCGGTCCTGACAGAATAATAAAGCTGATGGCTTTTCCAATCATGTGTGGGGCCCATGTTAGGCAGTGCAGGGAACACACCAAAAATCATGCTGTGTGAAACTCTGATGTCAAGTGTTACGTTTTGTATTTGGCAGTGTAACAGTGCTAGTGTTGATCGAGTGGACCAGGGCAATGGAACATGCAGTGGAAAGTCCAGCAGTGATGGTTTTGATAGCTGGGCTGTAGCAGTGGCAATATGTGGCAGGTGATCGTGTGTGGAGCTGGATTCTAGCAGTGACTTCTTAATGTACAGAGGTGAAGTGTAGCATTGATAGTTTTGGACCCAGTGATATTGTCAATGCTGGTGTCTAGCAGTCCTACTGTGTGGCACAAAACTGCAGTGGGTGCCTGCAAGATGGCGGAGGGGTTAGAGCTTCTTCATCAGGCCCTACCTGGCTTACTCTTCCTGAGACCTCACTTGTCCCAGCAGGTCAGTTGCCGGCATGCACATTGCTCCCATTCTTCCTCTACTGAAAGGAGTTTTCTTATCTCAACTTTGTGAAATATTCCATCTGCATGAGCCTGGATCTCCCGAGACCACAGAACTGAAAACCAAGTCACATAGTATCTCTGAGCTGACCATCTACCTATCGCTTGTGATAAAGGGTTCAATACTATCGTGTACTAACACGATCAAGAAAGTTAACGTGGTTGAATAAAGGCATTATGTAGAAGAAACTGTGTTAATGCTAATATTTATCAATAAAGGCCCTGAATTCAAAACGGAAAACTCTGTTTGCAGATCTCATTCAGCACACACCGTCTTTTCATTTCTGTCTAACTGTACACAGACAATTCTGCATCAATAACCTTGTAAGCAATGTTTTGCGATATAATGTCACTTCCTTTGGTACAGACTGATGGTTCTTTTCATTATTGTTTTCGTTAAATCACTCAACTGTCTCTCATAGCAATTTCTTCCTCTCATTATCTTTTAACTGACTCTTTCTTAGTAGTCTCTCGCCTATTTTACCTGCCTCTCCAGTCTCTCTCAGCTGTCTCTGTATTACTTGTCGCTTACCTGTCCATCTCTGAGCTGTACCTTTGTAACGAGTCTCACCTACCTCTCTCTGCCTCACAGATGTCTATCACCAGCTGTCTCTTCATCACTTTTCTCACACCTGTCTCTCATGCTCTGTCTCTCTTAGCAACCGCATTAAAATCTGTCTCATGTCTTTTATACTGTCATTCCCTCTCACGATCTTCTGTCTCATACTCTCAGTTATTTGTCACCTGTCTATGCAGCTATCACACATTACAATCTCCTGCCTTACTCCCTTTAACACCTGTCTATATTACTATCAAACGTCACACATATACCTGTCTTTGTCTCGTCATCACCACCTGTCTCTCTGTAGAGTGCTCTTCCTACACTTTCCTTTGTTATTCCTCCCCCTCGGCTCTTGCTTGTCCCCTCTCACCTGTATTTCTTGCTCCCATCAAATGGTCAGAGGCAGCAGGAGGCAATGAGAAGCCTTTGCTGCCTGATTCCAATTCATGTCCACAGACCAGCCCTCATTAATTGTAATGTAACAAGCCATAGGTACTGAAATTGATCTTATGCAAAACGCTCTATCACCTATTCTTGTCTTGTGCAAGCTATTTCAAATCGTATAAATAACTAAATAAATAAATACATTAATGCTCACCTTTCTCCCTTCCAACAGAAGCCCCTCCCACCCAAGAACTACTAAATGCAGGCAACTCCGCGAAAGCGAAGCTGCACGCAAGTGCAAAGTACCCTGGCCCCATGACCATCCAACACCACAGCTGCAGTCACCACCGGAGCCAACAAACGCTTCCACTACTCCTTTGTCATCCTCCGCAACTTTAACAACAGACACCAGCAAATGGGCTGCTGCTGTGGGTCCCTCAGCACCATGGTAAGACCTTTCTCATGCATCCATTGCAATTTCATCTGCAGCACCTCAGAGGCCTACCCCACTACCTCCAAACAACCGACGCCTGCCACCACCACCATCCCATATCAACTATCTGCCATGCTCCTCAACTTCTGATCCTTCGGGAAACACTCCTCCAAAATCTTGGACCACCTCAAAAGCAACACACCTGACCATCTCTTCCTGACAGAACCATGGCTCAACCCAGCCTCCAACCCGGACATTGCTGCAACCATCCCATCTGCCTACAAAATCATACACCAGGACTGAACTCACAAACTCGGCAGAAGACTCGCAATCATCTACAATACCACGATTGACTGCACCAGCTCTATAGACTCGGACACCAAACTCATAGAACATCCCCACTTCTCAATACGAATGGAATACAATGCCAGTCTGATGGGAACCCTCGCCTACCATCCCTTGGGCTGTTGAGTTGAATTCTGCAACCACATCGCTCCCCTCACCATCAGATCAACCAACTACATCCCCATTGGGGACTTCAATTTCGACATGGTAGACGGCACAGACCCCAACTCCACGGCTCTGTTTGACAGCTTCAACAAACTTGGACTCACTTAGATGATCCAAGGAACAACCCATACAACAGGCCACACCCTCGACCCTATTTTCTCCTCCAGCAACCGGAACACCACCACCCACACAACACCACTCACGTGGTCTGACCACTACAACATACATTCCAAGATAGCTGCACACCAAGCGAACCTACCAGAAAAACCCAAAGTACATTCAAGCCAAATATCAAAATAGCAGAAGAAAACTGGGCCAGGACCCTACAGGAATGCCCACCCAAATCACACTGGGAACCTCTATGCCAACACCAAGCTCTTCAATAAATGGCTCACTAAACTGCGCCGCTCCCACTAGAAACAAGACCTCCAGAAACATCAAACAATCCAGCTGGTACTCAAATGACCCCAAGGAGTTCAAGCAGCACTGCAAACAACTTGAGAGAAAATGGAGACTCAACAAAAACACCATTGCAGAATCCATATGCAAAGCCGCCCTCAACCATTACCACCAACAACTACGAGATGCAAAGAAAAAGGCCCTAACTATCAGACTCTAAGGCAGCCCCTACAGAGGCAAAGAACTCTTCACCATTGTCAAGGAGTTCTTCAATCCCACAGTTGCCATAAACAACATCATCGCATTCCAAGCAACAACCTCTAAAAGTTCTTAGAACAGAAGATTACCAAGATCTACAACACATTTGATCCACGGCATACCAATACAAGAGCCCAGCAGGACACTTCCCTCATCACCAAAGAGCAGCTAAGCACCGGGAAGCCACTCTCGAATGAAGACACCACCACCCTGATAAATGCCATACACTCAGGAGCCCTCTTAGACCCATGCCCACTCTTCATATACAAGCGTGGAAGAGCCATCATCGCTGCTATCATCAACACCTCCATAACCACCGCCATCTTACCTTGTTGCTGGAAAAATGCAAAAGTCAATGCTCTATTGAAGAAACCAACAGCGGACCCCAACACCCTCAGTAGCAACAGATCCATTCCGCTCATGCCTTTTCCAGCTAAAGTCATGGAGAAAGCCATCAATAGGCAACTTGCAGAGCACCTGTATCTCCATTAACTCATATAAAGCTCTCCATCTGGCTTTTCACACCAACCTTAGCACAAAACAGCCCTCATTGCTGCCACCAATGACATCAGAAGTATCCTTGACCTAGGAGGAATGACCTCTCTCATCCTTCTTGAGCTCTCCGCAGCTTTCATTAAGGTTTCCCACAACCCACTCAGCAGAAAGCCTCAGGAACTGTGTATCTGCAGACGGCCCCTCAAGTGGATATCCTCCTTCCTCAATGACAGAAATCAGAGTCAGGTTTCTTCCCTACTCCTCAGAACCCAAGAAACTCATCTGCAGAGTTTCTCAAGGATTGTCACTCAGCCCAGCACTCTACAAAGTTGACACAACGCCCCACGGGATATCATCAGAGTCCACAGCATCAACATAGTAACCTACGCTGGCTACACACAGTTTCTCAACCAGCACCGCAAAAGCGAACTTCACCAACTGCATGAGCAACGTCGCTGCTTGGATGAAAAACAACTGGCTCAAGGTTAACACAGACAAATCCGAAGTCCTTATTTTCGGCAATAACCACTCCCCTCTGAGATGCCTCTTTGTGCCCCTGCGGATCATGTCAAGATCCTCTGCATCATTCTGGACACCAACCTCTAAATGAGCATACAGATCAACGTTGTTGCCTCATCATACTTCCATATCCTGTAAATGCTGCATTAGATTTTCAAGCGGATCTCACTTAACACCAAACAAACCCATGCTCTTATCACAAGTAGACTTGACTTTGGAAACGCCCTTTGCTTCGGAATCTCAGCCCATGGTCATTCTGAACATCCTGTGAACTAACCACATTTCTCCACACCTCAGCAATCTCCACTGGCTCCCAGTCCACGAAAGATAACAATTCAAGCTACTCATCCATACCTACAAATCTCTCTACAACACCGGTCCAGCTTACTTCAACCACTGCTTCAACTTCAACCAAACCACCAGCAAAGATGTTTTTAGGTCATGGGCACAGTGGGCTCTGGCCCAAGAGGTCATGAAAGAGCTGAAACTGGATCATAAATTCAAAGCTATTCTGAACAGGGGCCCCAAATCCTAAAGATGTTCTTGCCACCAGACACCTTCGATCTGTGTCCCAGGCAAGAGAACACCTTCCTTGCATCAAGAAAACCAGAAGCGCAGGACTCCCCTTCTCGTACCTTGTGGCCAACACCTGCAATGACCTCCCGCAACACCTCAGAACCTCCCACTCCCATGGACTTCCGAAGGAACTTTCAGACATGGTTCTTCCAGACGAAATAGGCATGATCTCCTCCTCCCCCATCAGGCCTGACCTACTCAGCACCTCGATACCTTCACGGGTGATTAGCTGAGCTCTACAAATCCACATAACATAACATAACAATAAAGATGTGTATCAGGTAATTATTTACTGTATAGTGTTAAACAGAAAGGGTCAGAGATGCTGTGTTAAACACAATCCGGCAGAGATAGTCTTAACACTTTAGCCAACGGCCAAGGTGTATGCAGGGGAAATTCAATTAGCAATGGTGATAATAGTGGGTCCAGTTATGGCACATGCAGCAGAAAGTACTGCAGCAAATAATGTAACCAAATTATAAAGATTGCAGTGGAGAGTACATTGGGAATGTGAGGTAGCCGAGGTGATGCACTGCAAGGCAGAGATGTCAAAAGTAGCAGTGTGGGGTGCAATGGTTGGGTGTGCAGCATAGATTCCACCAGTGACCACCTGGAGCCCAGTGAGTCCACCATTAAAAGTGTTCAACAATGTAGGGCTCAGTTTCACAGTTCAGCAGTGACAGAGTGGGACAGAGTGATGCAGAGCGCGGCCGACTCCAGCATTGTCATTAAGGGCGAAGAAATCACCCTTGTACAGTGCTATAACTAGATATCTTAATATATAACAGGATGTGAGCTTGTGAATATTTTTGTAGAACTGTGGCCTGCAGGTTGATTGATGGATGGCAACATTGTTTGGGGCTCCTTTTACTTTCTAGCGCCTTGACTTATAACAACCTCGATACACGTTGGCCTCGAGCTGCCACTTCTAAACGAGAGATGTGACCACAGGGCCCAGGCATCCCTGTGTTTTGAGGCCCCTTTTAGTGAGAGAGGTGTCATTATCCAAAGAAAAACAGTCCCGGGGAAGGTCTGGAAAAACAGCACAGTTTGCTTTTATTACATACATTTCCAAGGCATTGTAAGAAATGTGAATTCGTTCATTAAAAACATTTGCTAGGTCTCCCATGCGAATGACCCAGCCTTTCCAAGCTTTTGGGGTCCTGGACCTCCTCTTGGGCCTGGGACTCTTCCCAGTGGGGTAACACACCATGATGTGACCACCTGCAGAATATGAAGAGGGGCCCCTTGGTCTCCCATATCTCACAGATGTTCGTTGGCTTTGGGCTGAATGGGACCAACTGAAGCTTTTGAAGGGCCCTTAAGGGTTGGGGGCACCCTGCTCCTGAGGGGCTGCAGGGACCTTTGTTCCACTCCTTCCTCTGCCTGGCGTGTGATTAACACTACCTCAGCTTGACTTAATTTTCAAATATGGGTTCTAGTGGCTGTCTCTGCCTCAGCCCATTCGACGTGTTAGAAGCACTGCAAATATCTGTAAATATCCTACCGCCGCTTGGTGATGATGCAGTGTATGCAGTCCTATCCCGGGGAGGCCTGGGGAATCCCCGTACTAGGCGCGCTGATTGGCACTTTGTTAATTTCAATAGAATATAGTGTCATTTAAAGCAAGGCCTCGAGGAGCTGAGACACCTCCTTCAGAGAAGATGAAACTCTGCGGGTTTTCTTCACAGAATGGCTTCCTTCCAGATCCATTAGCAACTTGACGACCATCAGCAAGGAAAGACTGGTCCGTCAAGAATCCAATTAGCAGGATCTGGGATCAGCACTTTGCTCATGGATTCGCCTTTTGTGCATATGTGTGAAGTGTTTTCTTGCCATGTCATTTGAAAATAGAGTTTATAAAAGGCTGGATCTGGGAAACGCAGAGTATCTCTTCAGAGCAGCGGAATGGCTCACAGCTCCGGTGCAGCCTTTAGTTCTCTGCACAGAAGAGGAAGAGAGAAGGATTTCTCTAGGCCACACACAAATGGGACTAGATCACTTTCAGTAACTCCCGGCATGTCACTCCGCAGCTCTCCAAGCCAGCCCTGGTCAGTTGGATACCAGTCCACTGACCTGGAAAGGTGTCCGAAGACAGATGGCCTAAACATGAACGAGAAGGAGGTCTTACAGGACGTCAATGGGCGCTTCTCTGTCTTCATTGACAAGGTGCATCGGCTGGAGGTGGAGAACGAAAAGCTGGAGGCAGAGGTGCTGCAGCTGAAAGAAGCTCAGGCTACCGTACTGGACTCCACCAGGCCCTTGCAGGCAGAGATAGATGGCTTAAGATATCTCATCCGCGACATAGGCCTCAAAAAAGCAGCTGAAAAGTTGCAATCCCAGGGTTTGGAGGAAGACATTCAAGCAATTTGGTCCAAAGGTGAACAGGAAGCTCGAGTGAGAGAGTCAACTGAGCTGGCCATCCGAGCATTAGAAGATGAGATCAGCCGTACTCACATAGTCAAGAAAGAGCTAAATCAGAAGGTCCAGTCCTTCCTGGACGAGATTGAGGTCTTGAAGAAGGGGCATGAGGAAGACATGGCATCACTAAAGATGCACTTACACAGTACCAAGGTTGGTGTGGAGAAGAAAGAGCCCCAGGACCTGGCCTCCTCCTTACGGGACATTAGAGCTATACTGCAGAGTCATCCCAGTGGAGACCTGGGCCAGATCGAGGAGTGGTTCTGCTGTAAGGCTGAGAAATTGAACCAAATGGACCAGATCACCATGGAGACCCTACAGGTGGCCAGGCAGGAGCTGAACCAGCAGGCTCGGTTGCTCCAGAGCAAGAGTACAGAGCTGGATGCGGAGTTCAACACCAAGGTGAGCCTCGAGAGGCAGATCATGGAGTTGGAGGAGCGACACGATGCGGAGACATCCTGCTTGCAGGTGAGTGCCCAATGCATGTTAATGGACTATGCTCTTAAGGGAGTGTATGCAGCATGGTTGCCTTTAGTTCACAATACTAAATGAGTCTGCACTCCACTATTGTTACCCGCAGTGCCTCCTGCCGTTTCAGTCTCTTAACACAAATGCAATCTCCGTCACTCTACTCAACCACACACCACTCCAGTCTAGGCCACTCCATTGTACTCTGCATGACTCCACCCTATGTCACTCCACTCTACACCACTCTGCAACACTTCACTCTGTGTCACTGCACTCTATGCCACTACATCCTACGCCAATGCACTCTACTCTGTAACACCCACATGTACACCCCTGCACTCTATGGTAATCAACAGTATGCCATTCTAATCCACTCTGCACCACTGCGCTCTATGCTACTGCACTCTACACCACTTTACTCTACACCACTTTACTCTATGCCATTACATTCTACAACACTCTACTCTCTGCCACTGCACTCTACCCTGCACCACTCCACTCTGTGCCACTTCACTCTACTCTGAAGCAATCTACTCTATGCCACTGCACTCTACACAACTCTACTTCACTCTGCACCACTTAACTCTATGACACTGCACTCTATACCACTCCACTCTAAACCACTGCACTCTGCGCAACTGCACTTTGTGTCTCTGTACTCTATGCCACTGCTCTCTACAGCATTCTATGCCCCTCCACTCTCCGCCAATGAACTCTCTGCCACTCTACACCACTACATTCTGGAACACTCTACTCTGCAACACAGCACTCTCCACCACTGAACTCTGTGGTATTCTACTCTGCACTATGGCACTCTATGCCACTCTACTCTGAATCACTTTGCATGATTGCACTCTACATGACTGCACTCTGTATCACTCCCCTCTAAGACATTCACTTCTGCACCACTCTATGCCACTGCATTTTCTGCCACTCTAATCCACTCTGATCTACTCTGCACCACTGCACTCTTCACCGCTGTACTCCATGCCACTGAACTCTAAGACATTCTACTCTGTACTACTCCACTCTTCACTGCTGCACTCTTCTATGCACCATTCTGATCTACGCCACTGCATTCCACTCTAGTTGGTGCAACTCCACACCACTCTATGCCACTGCACTCTACTCTGCAGTACTCAGCTCCACACCACTGCATTCTATGCCACTGCACTCTTCTCTGCTCCACTGTACTTACCACAACTGCCCTCTATGTCACTCTACCCAATACCACTGTACACCACTGTACTTTATGACATTCTACTCTGCACTCATGCATTTCATGCAATTGTACTCTATGCCACTCTACATTATGCCACTGTGTTTTATGGCACTATATTCTACTCTGCACCACTTTACTCTGCACCACTCTATGCCACTACATCGGGGCCTCTCTACTGTACACCACTACACCTTAGGCCACTCTGTGCCACTTCTCTCTGCATTACACCACTTTGCAGCACTGAACTCTATGCCATTGCACTCTACAATGCAACACTCTAATCTATGCCACTGCATTCTACAATTCTACATTGTACATCGCAGAATTATATGCCACTGCACTCTACGCCACTATACTGTGCAGCACTCTGCACCAATACACTCTACACTAGTCCACTCCACTCTACGCCACTCCACTGTATGCCACTCTTCGCAACTCCACTCTATGCCACTCTAATAAACGACACGCTATGTCACTCCACTCTACAATGCTCTTCTCCATCCTTCTCCATTCCACTGTATGGCACTCCAGGCCACTCTTCTCTACGTCACTAACTTTTAGCCATGCTCAACAGCAGCCACACTGGTGTATTACATGGCTAAAACACTTTGGCAGAGCCAATTGCTGTTGCATAGGCGAGAACTATTGATTTTGAGAAAGCTTGTTCATGTTCTCTGACTTCCGAGCTTGTTATATCTCATCTGGTTTATTCATGGAGGTCATTCGTTTGCTAATATCATGTCTCTAAATTTGCACTCTGTCTGCCCAAGCAAAGTCTACCATACATTCCCTAAATAAGTCAAGGTCATCACAAGCACACCTCACTTTCCTGCTCTGTGACCAGCCAGACACCATGTTGAAAATGATAGAATGAGACTAGAGACAGACTAAATGCACTATTTTCTTCAAGAATGTAGCATTTCTGGCATTCCCGAGAATTGTATAAAATTATGAAAATGGCTGTGTCTAAGTTGAATACACTACCTCTCTTCAATATTCCCCCAAGTCTCCTGGTTGTCCTTCAGCATTCCCACCATCAGAAAGTGACGTCCTTGCCATAGGTTGGCTGTGAAACACCATTGTGCCTCCCAAGAATGATCGGAATGGGATAAAAAATAGTCTGAGCACCAAAATAAAAGTGGCCCCAATTAGCGATCCAGATAGCTCAAAAGTGGCCCACATTTTCAAATCCGCCAAGTTTTGAACTTGTAAGGACTAACTGTATTGGTTTTGCAAGGTATGGGAGACAGCATGCATTTGTGTTTGCTGCAGTCCATGTTTGTACTAACATTAGGGAAATTAATAGTAAAAACAGGCCTACCTGGCCATAAAACGAGCACACAAACAGCCAAATATGGGCCCACACACTAGCCTGTTAGACTAGCCCATCAGGCACTACCTAATTGCCCTACAGGCTAGTCCGACCTTGTTTCCAAGACTCCATAGGTTATATGGCCTGTAGAGCTTGGTTACAGGAAGCTGTTACTGAAAGGGCAGTACTCTTGCCAAACTGAGCTAATGGCCTCTAAAATGTGACAGGTTAGACTGCTTCACAGAAATACTGTTAGAATTTGGGTCTCTTAGTGGCAGAAGTATACACTCTGTCCACGTAGGGACCACAATCCTAGTCAGGGTAAGTCAAATACACAACCTAAATTAACCTGTGTTCACCCTCTGGTAGCTTGGCGCAGAGCAGGCAGGCTTAACTTAGACAACTTTGTTTAAAGTATTTGTGCAAAACTTATGCAGCAATCACAGCTGAAAACACCACAAAAAGACTCCACAATGGTTTAGAAAATGAGAGTAGATTTATCTTTGTAGAACAAGACCAACACAATACAATACAAATCCTATCAGTATATCGAGATGTAATCAATTTTAGCATATATCAAAACAGTGCTTTACACAGGGCTTGTTTTAGAGCCTTTATGGTGTCATGCAGAACACATTCAGTTCATTGTGAGGAGTGCAGCTGGGAAATGTTGGAACCACTCAGATCCAAGTTGAATCTGGGATTTCACTGCCTCAGCCAGACACAGGGGGGAACAAAGCTGGTGAGTGAGAAGGGCGCAGCAGAGAGCGGAGTCGGGCTGGAGCACTGCTTGCAGACCAGTGAGGAGCAGGTGAGCACAGACCGTTACCGTTGTCTGGGTGCCTCTTACTGTAAGGCTCGGAAAGACTGGGAAGGTGCACTCTGCATGCCGATGAGCTCCTCGGGCCCAGGCCAATGTTGAGGGCAGGGTGAAGTGTCACGCTCCTCAGCGGTGCCCCGCAGTAAGGACATTCTCCTACTCCTGAAGAGGGACGAACAGGCCAGGTGTGTGCTGCACTCCAACTACGGCCGATCGCACAGAAAGGTCCTCCCAAAGAGAGAGTGGGTCTTAGATGAACTGTGCAGCAATTTCCAAGTACGCCACCCACAGAGTCCAATTAGGCAATCATGTGGTCTTTGATGTCCCTAAGACCCTGGAGAATAACAGGGGGCAAGCAGGGCAGCACAACAAGGCAGAGCAGCAGTTCCAGGGAACCGTCAATCCTGGCACAGTGAAATCCTGGCACACAGCAGCCTTTTCTCCAGCAGAGTTCCCTTGAGTCCAGAAATGTACTGGTTTTAGTGGGTCAGAGACCCAATACTTATACTAAAAAGAGTATTTGATTGTAGGCTTGACTTCAAAAGGTTTCTGGGAAATGCACAGGTCCCCCTTTCAGCTCAGCCTCAGCTCTAGACTATCAGTGAGGGCAACCAGCCTTTTTGTGTGGGCTCTGGCCGCTACCCTTTGAGGTGGGAGCGGGAGCCCTTTCCGACCTACTCCCCAGGAAGACACATCAGTATGCAGATGAGTATCCTGGGTTGTGGGTGTCTGAAGGGAATGCACAAGTGTAGCTGTCACCTAGCCTAAGCCAGAAGTGTATTGGAGATAGGCTGTATGCACACAGGACAGTGAGGGAAGAGAAATGCCAACTTTCTAAAAGTGTAATTTCTAAAATAGTTTTGATAAAGCTGGCTTCACCAGTAAAGTGGACTTATCATTACCAATCCAGTGATACTAAATATGATGCAGCACTCCTCTCTGATCAGGAATTACAGTCTAAAAGTATTTTAAGGAATCTCCAATACTGGCCTATGATGGGAGCAGACCTCACAGTAATGAAAAACAACTTTGGGAGATTTTCATTATCAGGACATGTAAAACTAAAAAGTAAATGTCCTGCCTTTTACTTACATGCCACCCTGCCCTATGGGCTAGCTAGGGCCTACTTCAGGGGTGACGTATTTGCAAGAAAAGGGGAGTCTAAGGCTTGGCAAGAGGGTCTGAATGCCAAGCTGATGTGGCAGTGAGATTGCACACAGAGCTACTTAAGTGGATGGCACGATCAGTGCTGCAGGCCCACTAGTAGCATTTAATTTAAAGGCCTTAAGTATATGGCAAACCACTTCACAAGGGACGTACATGTAAATTTAATATGCCAGTTGTGGATATACCAATGCTACCAGGTTTAGGGGAGAAGCACATGCACTTTAGCACTGGTTAGCAGTGTTAAAGTGCTCAGAGTCGTAAGGCCAGTTAAAAGATACAGCACCAAAACAGGATGTAAAAGGCAAAACGTCTGTGGTAAGACCACTCTAAGGATTCCAGTTATAGCAAATAGTAATTCTTGGATGGAATAGTGGGCCACTTGCACAGCAGGGGCCAAAGGGCCTGACTACAAGCGATAACTGCAGTTCCATATCCTTGTCCCTCCTGACCGTTTGCTTCAATTGTTTTGTATTATAGCATTTATATAGTACTTTTTTTATCCTTTTGTGAGGTGCTTCCGCACTTTTTCAGATGGGTACCACCATGGTGAAGTGAGTGGTTGGAGGAATGTTTTTTCCGAAACCTTAGGAAGCTTTTTGGTGTAGTGTGTGACTGAGCGAGAGAGGTGATCTTCTCATGTATTGCTTTGAGGTGCAGGGCCTAGCAATGTGATGGAAAAAGATGTGTGAGAGATCAGTGTGCAAATAATAATTGTAATTAGGACTAGAACATGCACACAGCTATAAGGCAACAACCTAATCAGAGGGGCAGTGGGGTGCCATGTGCACATGCGCCAATAAAAGGGAAGGCGGTACAACACGTGAGCTCAAATGCCAACGTGCAAGGCTGATGTTGGTAATATGTAAAATTATGCTAACTTGTCAAAAATGGGAGCTGGTTTCAGGAACAGTAGCCATGCACCTTTGTTAAAGGCAGGGTTGCTGCATACTGAACAAACACATATAATTGACTAGGAAAGAGCTAGAAGAGCAATTAAGGCTGGTAACTCGAACACAGAATTCACAATCTTTAAAGAATCATATTTTAGCTATTCATGCTAAGCCAAAATATTGGCCATGAGTTTGCACCCCAACCCCTGTTGTGCTCCTGAGGTCTCCTAAATGAGTACACGCACCAGTCAGGTGAGTCCTCACCAGGGCATGTCTCAAAACCTAAAATGAATTGTACCCTGCACATGCAACAGAGATGAAGCACCAGGTAAGTTGCTGCTATGAGGGCACAAGAAAAAAACCTGCTTATAGTGTGTTAAATTTCGGTGTCAAAGCCTCCTAGTGAGCCCAATACTTTTTCTTAGCTCAAAGAGACCTTTGCTTTTTCTAGTTTGACAAAATGAGGCAACCAGCCCATCTGGAATTTCCCCCAGACAACAGCCACTTTCATTATTAGTAGGACATGGTATTTTAGGGTAAAAAAGATCCAGTATGGTAACAGGAGACTTTGCCTGTTTCTATTGTTTTAGCTAGGACAGCAGCCTGAGGAGTTATCTGCTGCCACTTATCCAAATGGCTTGGAGATCAGCAGGCGCATAGAACACGTGCTCCCTCAGCGCGCAGTAAGGAGCTAAAGAAGGCTCACACCGGAAGTGAGACGAGGAGGCCAGGGTAATGAGGAGAATCACGCATTTGTGGCACAGTGAAGCCTGGAGACTCTGAAAGGAACGAGCAACTGTGAATGGAAAAGGACACAACCGAAAGGGAAAACAAAGACCAACCAGGAAGAAGAGGGCAGAGGCATTCAACTGCACCTCTAATAAAAGCGGTCTCTTGAACCTCTCCACTAAGCTGTCTGAGAGGGCTGAGTGGAGAGATGACACAGGCCCCCAGTGCCTGCCCTGATGGAGAGTCGAGGCAGCCCACTCCAGCTGATCCTGGTGCTGCTCTCATGCTGCTAACATTATCAGCAGCATCTGAGCAGTGTCTAGACTGGCATGGCGACTCCAGTTGCTGGACTCAGAGCGCTGGGGGACTGCACGAGGACCGCAGGAGCTGAGCCAGTGGAGTTGAGTGCATTTGTAATTTTTTTCATTTTCCCTCCCTCCCACATGCGGCTGGTACCCTAAATATTTGGTTGGTTGCCCCACTTTTTAAGTGGCCTGGAGAGGCACAGACAGGCCCATTCTCCCTCAGCTCTGTCATGAGTTCAGCAGATATAGTTTAAAAGGTGACCAAAATGTAAAAGTATACATTTAATGTATTTTCTCTCCTACATATTTTCCAAAGATAGTTATACTAAAAAGGAGACTGAAAAGGGGAGAAAATCCCTGATTTCAGACTCCGATGTCAGAACATCTTGATGGTATATTTTAAAATGCACATTAGTACGCGCAGTTCAGCAGTGAGCATTACATCTTTATAAGTGAATAGAATTCACTGTAGAGGTGATATATTGTAGAATAATGTATATTAAGAGGTGATACATATTAGCAGTTGGCTTTTATTTCAAGACTAATATACTATATTTTACCAACGGGAAGGCTGTATTTTTTGTCAGAGCATCAATTTAGCAAAGACTATCTCAGATCTTACAGGGTGCATATAATAGGTTTGAGTAGTGGGGGTATTATCGTTCTCAGGTAATTGTATTGCATTTTGTAATAAGTGTATTGCATTCCGAAGCGATACCATGCTCTTTAGCAGTGGCTGCCTTATATTTAAGAGGTGGTTATATTCAATTTTATAAATGGGTATATTTTGTTTTTGGGGTAACATAGTGTATATTACTTGTGGGTGGATTACATTTTACGGGGTGTGTGGGAGAGAGGTAGGTGTGCACAAATATAAATACAGTATCCCTTAAATAAAGATTTTTTAGAGGAATTAATGTTTTTAAATTACATTTATTCTTCAGATCGAGTAAACTCTAATATAGCCTTAGAACCCGCCGTAGCGGCCTCTACCGGCTATTAAAGGCCCGCTCCCGCATTAAAGGCCCGAGCCGAAGGCAAGGGCCTTTAACAAGGGAGAGGGCCTTTAATAGCCGGTAGAGCACGCTACGGCGGGTTCTAAGGCTATTAGAACATTCTGCCATTAGGCTCAGAATGTTCTCCTAAATAAAACAAAGTCCTCACAGAGTCCGAGCGGATTCCCCTCAGGCTCCGTGAGGCTTTGTTCACAGCTGCTGCTGTGAACAAAGAAGATTGGAATGTTGGCGCTGCGGGCTGTTACCAGCCAGTAAAAGCCCAGAGCACTCCATTGTTTTCACTGGAGCTGCCAACATTCCAATGTTCTAATATAGCCTTAGAAACCGCCGTAGCGGGCTCTACCGGCTATTAAAGGCCCGCTCCCCGCGTTAAATGCCCGAGCCGAAGGCGAGGGCATTTAACAAGGGAGAGGGACTTTAATAGCCGGTAGAGCCCGCTACGGTGGGTTCTAAGGCTATTAGAACATTCTGCCACTCAGGGCAGAATGTTCTATTAAAAAAAAAAATGTTCACGGAGCCCGAGGGGATTAAAATCCCCTCGGGCTCCGTGAGGCTTTGTTCACAGCTGTTGCTGTGAACAAAGCGAACATTGGAATGTTGGCGCTGCGGGCTTTTACCGGCCAGTAAAAGCCCGCAGCACTCCATTGTTTTCAATGGAGCCCCCAGCATTCCAATGTTCTAATATCTTTTCTGTGAAGATTTGTTGTGTTGAGATATACTTTGACCAATGATCCAAAGCCCCACTTGGCACAAACAGGCACATTTACAGAAGGCCTACTGCATTACCAGAGCCCAGTTCCCTGGCCACCATGCCCTACAGGGCCGAGCCTCCAGTGTTTACAAACGGCCTCTGGGTAAATCGTGAGGCCTTTTAACATGTCCTGTGGCCAGTCACCAGCCCCCCAGAACCTGCATGGTAAAGCTGAGCACGAAGTCCAGTGGTCTGTGAGTGCCGAGTGTGGCCTGTGGACATGTCTTGTACCCAGCCCCCAGCACCAAGAGTCCACTGGGCAATGACTCTGGCTGTCTCTAGGAGGCTCAGGGTGCAAGACATGACATTTGCCACTCCCTTGTCATAATACATTCATCCAGATTCTTTAGGGCATTGAATTTGTCTTTGCATCAGTGACAATCCTCCACTCCCATGGCCCCCAGACCAGTCTCTTGGCAAAAAGATCTGACCATTGTCCTTTCCATCCGTCTTGTTCCTTGGCTCTCAACAGCAGCTGGACATCAGCTGGAGCCACATCCAGCTGGATTCGGGAGCAAGGCGTGGTCCACACTAACACCCTTAATCTAGGTTGCCTGCTGCTGTAATACACAAGGCCCAGACTCCTCTAATGCCCAGTGGGATCTGGGCACAGGACCTTGCTTTCAGTCAGTTCTCCTGCTCTAGAGGCTCTCGCCATACAACTCTGCCTTCAACAATGCTCTGAGTCAATTCTCGGGCCCCAGAGTCCTGTTAGTGTGGCTGTTGGAAATGGTCCTTTGTCAGATTGATCCCAAAACTTTTTTGCGTCTGACCTCCTGTTTTTGATCCTGTTCTGAAATTTGTTTTTGCTGGCTGTAGGCCTCCGGGCACTTTACCACTGCTGACTGGTGCAAAAATGCAAGTGCTCTCTGTCTGAATGGTATTGGTGATTAGTTTATCCATGATTGGATTATTTGATTTACCAGTAAGTCCCTAGTATAGTGCACCAGGTGTGCCCAGGACCTGTACACCAAGTGCTATTAGTGGACCTGCAGCACTGATTGTACCACCCATATGAGTAGCCCTGCAAACATGTCTCTGACTTGACCCTGCAGTGCCTGTGTGTGTATTTTTAAACTGTAATTTCAACCTGGCAAGTGCACTCACTTGCCAGGCCCAAACCTTCCCTTTTACTACATGCAGGTCACCCCTAAAGTAAGCCCAACTCAGCCCCATAGGTAGGATGCAGTGTATTTAAAAGGTAGGACATGTATTGGTGTGCCTTACATGTCCTGATAGAGAAATACTTCTAAACCAGGGTTTCACTATTGCAAGGCCTATCTCTCCAACAGGGTAACATGGGATTTGCCTTGAAGTATCTTTTACGTGTAATTTCCCATTGGAAGCAGATATAGATATGACATTTGGGGTTTCTGAATTCACAATTTAAAAATGCATCTTTTGGTGTAGTTGTTTTTTTAAGTTGTAAGTTTGAAAATGCCAAAGTTTGAAAATTGGCGTTTTCTTGCTTCACCATTCTGTGCCTCTGCCTGTCAGTGGAATATATGTCTGGATCAGGATGACAGTTGGGCTGTGTGTGTATTCACTCTAGACAATCACACAGTGGGAGCTGAGGTGTGCCCTGCACATCCTAATGGGTCTTCCTAAGCGAGAGTGGTGGGAGGAGCTGACACTTCCACCTAAATAGGACTGTGCCTGCCCTTACACAAAGCAGTCTCCAACCGCCTTCTGGAATGAGGACATTCTGCCAGAAAGACGAGATAAATGCTGTAGGAGGGACTGCCACTCTGCTTGTTGCTTTGCAGTGCTGGCCTTCTACTTGTTATTTCACTTCTGGGAGTGAAAGGACTGAACTTTGCTTTCTACATCCTGCTTCCAAAGGTTCTGCAAGGGCTTGGACTGCACTTGCCTCCTGTTAAAAAGTCTAAGGGACATCAAAGACTTTATCTCACAGCACCTGGGCTCTCTTGCTGAAAGTCTTGACTTGCCAAGTGGTGCCAAATCCAGTTCCTGGGCCCTTGGGAGTGAGTTCTGGTGTAACCAAGAAGAAACAAGCACATTGACAACAGAGTGACTTCCGAACTGGACCAAATGGGACTGATGCCACTGCAGAGACTCTGAATTGTTGCCACAATGTGAGTCCCAAGTGCTGTGTCACCGACATCCGTGACACCAAATTCAACTCTACCACCACCGGTGGCCCCGTGAGGTGATCGTGAGACCGCAAAGTCGACACCTTGCGTCTTGACCTGCTGGATTAATCGACCATATGCTGTCGTAAGGAGCCGATGCTGCAGCATCTCCCCTGCATCCGTAAGGAACCAATATCTTACCGCCCATGCCTAAAAGTAAGGAACCAATGCCTTACATTCCCGGTAACAATAAGGAACTGACGCCGCACTGGCTCAAGTGACACCTCACCTCCCGACTCCGTGCAACGTATTTGTTTCCATTTTTCTTATTTCTAAGGTACTGTACCTGGGGTCTGTGCGAATCCGTGCCTGGCTCGCACTCCTGCGCGAGTGGTGTTGGACTGTTGGGAACAACTCTGTCAAGTGCTTTAGTAAGATTTATTCTCTGAAAATTCTTATCTTTGCTTGTGTATGTTGGATTTTTATAGTTTTGGTCCTGTTTTATTCAGATAAATATTGGGTATTTTTCTAAACTGGTGTGGAGTACTTTTGTGGTGTTTTCTCTGTGTTACTGTGATTGTGTACAAATACTTCACATATTGCCTCTGAGATAAGCCTGACTGCTCATGCCAAGCTACTAAGGGGTGAGGAGGGGTTATCTTAGATGTGTGACTTCTTCACCCTGACTACAGTGAGGGTCCCTACTTGGACAGGGTGCAAACCACTGCCAGCTAAAGACTCCATTTATCACAGTGGCCTTCAGTAATGCTTTCTGGCTATTGAAATTGATTCTTGGCAGTGTCATTGTTCACAGAAAATGGCCACACACTACAAGCATTCTCACATTCCCAGCACAGACTGAGCATGGTCCTTGGGAAATTTGGTTGTGCCCTTTTTAAATTAATAAACCGCTATGAGATTTCAGTAGGAAAATTATACTAATATGCACTCTAATTTCGTAGCTCACACCTAAGTGACATATTTGTAAACGATTAGAGAGAACCAAAGATACAAGCAATCTAAAAAAAAGAAAATTCCCTGTGAATACACACAACACCAATATGTTCCAGTGCTAACTAGTTTATGGAATAGATTGTGCTATGTTAAGTAATGGGATCTGTATAGCACACACCCTGCCATTGGTATGACATCAAAGTGCTTTTAGTGGTCAGTGGGTGACTTTGAAAAATGTAAATGTTTCAACCACCACCCAAAATTTGGTTTGACATGTGAAGATTCAGTCAAATGGCATGTTCTTATGTAAGCAGCAGCAGTTCCTCTTTTAGGGCGTTAGTGAGTTGCCTCCTATATTTGTGGGCAACCAGCCCCTTTGTGTGTCCCCCCAACCCCTGTATTAAATGTAGGTATGTAATAGATTTTTTTTTCAACCGCAGGCCAGTTGCTTTAAGTTCTGAAACCTGAGAAGGATGGAGGTGGGTCTTACAAATAACTGACAGTAGAGCTAAACATGCTCAGGTTCAACTTCAGCTTAGGCAAAAGTCGCGTCATGATCTCCTGAAATGCCGCATGTCGGGTTGAATAGCTGCCTTTCTGTGGCTAGCCCAGCATGTGCACTAAAGGCCTTGCAGCCTGCTCAGTTAGCCCCCAGTCCCCTAATGAGCATTAACCTCTCCTGCCCAAGCCAATCCTGGTATTGCTCTCATGCTGTGTTGGTAACATAACAGCAAGACAGCAGTGTCAGGATTGGCTCATGAGATGTGGTTAGTCCTCTCGAGCACGAGGCAGTGCGGGTGTGGGAGGTTCAGGTCAACAGAGAAAATGACCAATCACTGTATGGTTTTATTATGAAGTCATGCAATGATTGACCCTTCTGCCTTTGCTCTCTCAGTCTCTCGTTTCGAATCGTCCCTTTTCGTGTAGAGCGTTTTCCACCAGTACCGTAATGCACGCAAGGAAGCGAATCTGTGGAGACAAGATGAGACTCACAAGAGAGGTATTCCTCCGTCACCTCTCACTCTTTCACATGTTCCAGCCGGGCCTGGACGAAAAAGCAGCAGCACTAGGAGTCAGAGTGGACATGCGGTGTAAAAAACATAAAATAAGAGGTTAAGTAAATAGATGAGAACATAGTCAGTTGAGTGCTGTAATTTTGACTATGGTTTAGGACATGGTTGAAGAGTTTTGTGTATTACTTAGTTTGCCCCGGTTCTGAATTGCAGCCCCACTTGACGCTGGCAGTCTCAATTAGTTTGGAACGAAAGGTGACAGAGCATTATTTTGTTCAGGGCTTCAGGTGAGGTGAACCAAAATTAAAAATGACTTGTAAATGAGAGGCTCCCGCGGAATGCGGCTGATTCATTTGACCTGTGTTGAAGAACCAGACATGTGCCCCAGGACCTTAACAGGGCGTTTAACTTTAGTTTGACATTTACCACCTGCTTTCTGAGAAGGCCAGGCGTGTGGGAGCGGAAAATGCTTCTATGCAGGGCAGAGAGGAGCAATGCTCCTGGATCGGCTAGGGCAGTGTTATCTGCGTCGCCTCCTGTAGTGTAGGAGGTGTCTGGCCTGGGCTGGCCTGCTTCTCTATCTGCCTGCAGCCATCCGTGGTTCAGTGGATTCGTATCCATGTCTTCTAAACTGGTACAGTAGGTATTTCTGGCAACACCAGATCTATTGTAGTTGCAGGGAACGGTATTCCCTCTCATTCTCCCACTCTCGTAATGCGGCCCGAAAATGGTGATTTGGTCCCAAAAAAAGGAGGATAGAGACAAAAGGCAATTGTTTTGAACTACTCATAGTCATAATCATATAAGGGAACTCAGTGGCATGTAATGGCTCAATTGATCCCAGTGGTAATCTTCATTACTACAACTCAAAAACGGGGCAAACTGGTTGGCAGAAAAGACAGAAGAAAGTTTAAAAAGAAAGAAGTGTCTAAGATAAACATCATCAAGTGAAACCATACTTTGTATGTAAGTACTTTGAGGTGTTTTCATTTTTTTATACAGGAATAATCAAGTCTGCCTCTCTTTGGTGTTGAACCTCGCACAGTCTATGTGCCACGATGAAGAAAGTGGACAAGGTGTTGTTGGCATATTATTTAGGCTTGACCTTGCTAGTAACCCTTGCAGGTTTTCGAGATGTTTCTGCACCTGCTTGCTACTAAGACTAAATAGATTAACGAAAAAACAGTGTTTGTGGCATGTGGACAATAGATACAAACTCCTACCTCACCTGGGCAGAATAACAGCCATGCTGCACTAACTGATGAACAATTTTAACTTAGTAAGTTATGGAGCTTTTTTAATGTGTTTCAATATTTTAAGTCTGCACTTTCACAATTGCTTTATTAACGTTCTTGCTTTCTCAAATTTGCTTGAAAATGCACCATTTGCTTGCTCTTTGTTCAAAAATCTCTAGAAGGGACAACGCCTCCCCAATTTCTCTTATGACAGTCTCGCTTGCTAGCCACAGGGCCCTCATCTCAAACTTTTAGGCCCCACCACTTTCAAATGTCACCAGCCGCCACTGTATGTACGTTTAACATAGCCTTGCCTTACTCCATATCGATGAGGCCATGCAAAGCCATGTAGCGTGGCTTTTCTGTCGCCTTATAGATATGACTGAGAGGTCTGAGCCACAAGAAACATCAGAAAAAGTGATGTTCTGGTAGCACAGGCCTCTTGTAAATGAGGCCCTAGGTTGCTATACTCCTCTCATTTTGTGCAAGTACAGCAAAAGGAACCTAGAATGGATGACTGGAAGCCCCAGTTGAAGGACTGGTAAATGCAGACAAAAAGACTGCATGCATTTGGACAAAAAAAGGCAATGTTATATGCTGGGGTCCGGCATATCACTTTGTCTTTTAGACATAAAACTACATTTTGAAACACTCCAATCTTTCAATTAAAATTCAAATTTTGATTTTTGTATGTTTTTGTTTGTGAATTACATAAAATATTTCATAATTTATGTATTTGTTGTTCACTCTTTCTGTATTTTTGTGTATTGTTTTGACTTTCAATTCTAAGAAGTTGTTTAGGTAGGGATCCCACTTTCCAGTAGGGAATGATTGGCAGGTTCACGGAAATTAAAATAAGAACCAATGTACTGAGGTATAATGCCTTTTAAAACACCGGGACAGGCACATTTTGGCTGTAAGTACCATAACCTATACAGTATGCCCTATTCTGCGGCCACCCCTCAGACTTGATGATAAATATTGCACCAGATAAATTTTGAGTCTGACACTGGTCCACTCATAATGAGGACCTTACCACAAATTCTGAGTTTTGGGGTCTATTTTGATCCCTCAACAGTTAGGGATTTGCAGAGAGATCGAATCTATGAGTTTTGTGTTAATGTCCATGTAGGAAGCTGGCCTGGTGAGCACCTATGGTGTTATCACCTTATACCAAGTATCCCCTATTAGTGAGGTGTAGACAGTGTCTAGGAAACTATGGCTCTCTAGAGATAGCTGTGGATGAGCAGCCAGGACTTACCTAGGAGACGTGAAAAGCTTATGCGATACCACTGTAGTCACACAGCTCTTACACACATGAAAGTACCACACAGTGTTACAAAAATAAAGGTACTTTATTATGGTAACACAAATACTAAAATACTGAATAGGCAATACTCAGAATTCAGGATTTGGCATAGAAAGCAATAGAAAACAGTGATAATAACAGAAAATAATGGAGACCCTAGAGGGAGACCAAACCATATACAGGGAGTGCAGAATTATTAGGCAAATGAGTATTTTGACCACATCATCCTCTTTATGCATGTTGTCTTACTCCAAGCTGTATAGGCTCGAAAGCCTACTACCAATTAAGCATATTAGGTGATGTGCATCTCTGTAATGAGAAGGGGTGTGGTCTAATGACATCACCACCCTATATCAGGTGTGCATAATTATTAGGCAACTTCCTTTCCTTTGGCAAAATGGGTCAAAAGAAGGACTTGACAGGCTCAGAAAAGTCAAAAATAGTGAGATATCTTGCAGAGGGATGCAGCACTCTTAAACTTGCAAAGCTTCTGAAGCGTGATCATCGAACAATCAAGCGTTTCATTCAAAATAGTCAACAGGGTCGCAAGAAGCGTGTGGAAAAACCAAGGCGCAAAATAACTGCCCATGAACTGAGAAAAGTCAAGCGTGCAGCTGCCACGATGCCACTTGCCACCAGTTTGGCCATATTTCAGAGCTGCAACATCACTGGAGTGCCCAAAAGCACAAGGTGTGCAATACTCAGAGACATGGCCAAGGTAAGAAAGGCTGAAAGACGACCACCACTGAACAAGACACACAAGCTGAAACGTCAAGACTGGGCCAAGAAATATCTCAAGACTGATTTTCTAAGGTTTTATGGACTGATGAAATTAGAGTGAGTCTTGATGGGCCATATGGATGGGCCCGTGGCTGGATTGGTAAAGGGCAGAGAGCTCCAGTCCGACTCAGACGCCAGCAAGGTGGAGGTGGAGTATTGGTTTGGGCTGGTATCATCAAAGATGAGCTTGTGGGGCCTTTTCGGGTTGAGGATGGAGTCAAGCTCAACTCCCAGTCCTACTGCCAGTTCCTGGTAGACACCTTCTTCAAGCAGTGGTACAGGAAGAAGTCTGCATCCTTCAAGAAAAACATGATTTTCATGCAGGACAATGCTCCATCACACGCGTCCAAGTACTCCACAGCGTGGCTGGCAAGAAAGGGTATAAAAGAAGGAAATCTAATGACATGGCCTCCTTGTTCACCTGATCTGAACCCCATTGAGAACCTGTGGTCCATCATCAAATGTGAGATTTACAAGGAGGGAAAACAGTACACCTCTCTGAACAGTGTCTGGGAGGCTGTGGTTGCTGCTGCACGCAATGTTGATGGTGAACAGATCAAAACACTGACAGAATCCATGGATGGCAGGCTTTTGAGTGTCCTTGCAAAGAAAGGTGGCTATATTGGTCACTGATTTGTTTTTGTTTTGTTTTTGAATGTCAGACATGTATATTTGTGAATGTTGAGATGTTATATTGGTTTCACTGGTAATAATAAATAATTGAAATGGGTATATATTTGTTTTTTGTTAAGTTGCCTAATAATTATGCACAGTAATAGTCACCTGCAAACACAGATATCCCCCTAACATAGCTAAAACTAAAAACAAACTAAAAACTACTTCCAAAAATATTCAGCTTTGATATTAATGAGTTTTTTGGGTTCATTGAGAACATGGTTGTTGTTCAATAATAAAATTAATCCTCAAAAATACAACTTGCCTAATAATTCTGCACTCCCTGTACTCAGTAAGTGGAATGAAAAAGTCAGTTCTCCACCCAAAGAAGTGGAATCTGTATAGGGGAGCTGGAGGAACTAGCAAACCCCAAAGGTAAGTACCAGAGTGCCCCCCAACGACTAGGAGAGAAGAGGTAAATACCTAGTTTTCCCCAAACCCACAGGTAAACTTTGTAAAAAGACTGTGCAAGACCCAAGCAAAACTGGAAGAAACAGAAGATGGATCCTGACAGAAGAGGACCTGCAAATGATGGGGACCAAGTCCAGTTCCAGTTGGAGTGTCCAGTTGGGGCAGGAGCCACTACCAACCCTTCTGGAGATGCAGGACCAGGTCGACAGTGAAGACCAGGAGGACGATATGCAGCAAAGGAGAAGATTTCCGGACAGTCCAGGGGAACTCAACCTAAGGAGGGGAGCCCCAGGAGTCCCTCAGTAGTGTTGAGAGTCAGAAGTCAAGGATGCACCCCCCACAGGCAACTCACAAGCAGCAGGCACAGGAGTCACAGTGAGGCCCACTCAGCACACCTGGAGAGGAGCCCCATGTCACTGGAGCAGGAGTCAGGAGACTGTGTTTTTCATGGAAGAGTGCAGGAGGCTGGGGCTACACGGAGCCTGAAGATCCCTTGGAAGAAGCGCCAACAAGCCTTGGTAGCTGCAAGAGTCGCTGTGCACAGGGATGTCCTGCAAGGAGAGGCAAGGGCTTACCGTCTCCCAAGGTGGACTGTTGGTAGAGAGGACCAAGGGGACAACTCCAGACCACCACCAGTGATGCAGGATCCACGCAGTCCTGGAGGAGAGAGGATCCATACAGCCGGTCATCATTGCAGTTGGTGCCTGCGGATGCCGGGGAATGACCCCTTTACTCCAAGGGAGATTCCTTCCTGCTTCTAGTGCAGGCTGAAAAATCGTCGCCCTCAGAAGATGCACAGACAGGGAAATGTTGCAGTTGCTGGAAGGAGCCAAAGAAACAATGTTGCAAAGACGAGTCATCGCTGGGGTTGCAGATTGTCGGTTCCTGGAGGGTCCAGTTGCAGTCCTGGAGGCCAGAAGATGAAGTAACCATTGCAGAGGAGTCCTGCTGGAATCTTGCATGTTGAATCTGAGGAGCCACCCAAGAGGGAGAACCTAAATAGCCCAGGAAGGGGGATTGGGCTCCTAGCAGGGTGACCACCTATCAGGAGGGGCTGTGACGCCACCTGCCTGACCCGACCACTCAGATGCACTTTGGATTCCAGATGGCAGAATCAAGTGGGCACTGGAGGAGCTCTGGGCACCACCCCTGGGGTTGTGATGGACAGGGGAGAGGTCACTCCCCTTTTCATTGTCCAGTTTCATGCCAGAGCAGGGACTTGGGGTCCCTGGACAGGTGCAAACCGGTTTATACAGGGAGGGCACATTTGGTGCCCTCCCTGCATGAACCGGTTTGCAAAGAATACTGGTAGCGTGGGGAGGCTACCCGTCCCAAGCCATGTAATACCTATTTCAAAGAGAGAGGGTGTTGCCTCCCCCCCCAAAGGAAATCCTTTGTTCTGTCTTCCTGGACTTGAGCTGGTCTAGCAGCAGGAGGTCAGAAACCTGTCCGTAGGATAGCAGCAGCGTGGGCTGCCCGGGAAAACCTGCAAACTGGTAGGAGCAAAGCTGGGGGGTCCTCTAAGGAGCTTCCGGTGTGCATGGGATCATACACCCAATACTGGCAACAGTATTGGGATGTGATTCTGACATGTTTGATACCAAATGTGCCCAGGTTCGGAGTTACCATTATGTAGCTGGACACAGGTTGTGACACGTGTCCAGTACAAGGGTAAAATGGCTTCCCTGTATTTCTGAAGTTCAGGAAAATGGAGCTGGAGTTCGTAGGGGCATCTCTGCTCGTGCAGGTGTGCCTACACACAGGTACTTGCACCCTGCTCTCTGGGCTAGGCTAGAGGTGACTTACAGTGACCTGGTGCAGTGACCTGTAGTGAAAGGGTGCATGCACCTTTTCACGCAGGCTGCAATGACAGGCCTGCAGGCACATTCTGCATGGGCTCCCATGGGTGGCATAATCCAAGCTGCAGGCCAGTGGGGGTAATCATGCCAAAAAAGAGGGTACTTTCCTACAGTCCACACACCCAAAGATGTTCACTTGATATATTGCATCAGGTAAAACTGTGTGAAGCTATATTTGAAAGCTGGGCTAAGAATAATCATGTGCTCAGTTTTCTTTGAAATCAAAGGTTTTCAGTGGGATAAATGGGATGTGCGCACAGAGGTCATTTCAGACCTATTTACTGAGAAGCGGTATCAAGCCGAGGCATCTGAAGGTGGAACAGTTCTTGTATAGTAACCAGTGGAGTTCTGCAGATGTGTCGGGAGGCGGGCCGAAGTATATTTCACTTCCTGATTCTGTCTTTGTGGCATTGAATTCTGAATGGTAATTTCTTAATTAAGGTGCCCCATCTTTCATTCAACTGAAGTTAATAAGCCCGAACCATACTGCCATTGAAGAGTTACATGGTAAAATAAAACAAATACTTTAACGCTAGCGGAGGAAAACCTGTATCAAGTGGTTCTGGTTTGTGGTGTTGTGGTGCACCAATGGTGCTGTATAATGGCTGCATTATATGTTTATGTAATGAAGCAAACATCTACTGCATGGGCTTGTTGGGTTGGCAATTCCATAGCTTTACCTGGCAGATCATAGACTGATCATGAGGTTATTACGCTGTCTGTCACTGTTCACTGACAGGTCATTCTGTTGTCATTTATTCCCGTAGAACGTCCTAGTGCAGCTGGAGAGAGAGTTGAAGAAGGCACAGTCGGAGGTGGCTGGGCACCTCAGGGAGTACCATGACTTGCTGAAGGTGAAAGGAGCCTTGGACAAGGAGATTTCCGCATATAGGTATGGCCACTGAGAACTTCCCTGACGACTATTTTGAATTCATAACCCAAAGAACTAAAACATGTCTCTCCTATAAAACATGGGTAGGGCTCTCACCAATATTGGCGCTACTCCTACAGAGTACAAAGGGGCCCTTTAGAAATAATGGAAGCCCCCTTTTAACACCTGCTCTGAGCTCTTAGATTTCCTTGCGCAATTTTTTCGGCCCTCCCTAGCAGGGGGAATGCCACCTTTACATACATATTGCATGGAGCAGGCATAACGTAGAGCAAAGGGTTACAAAGTGGCGCAATGCATGCATTGTTTTGTGCCACTTTGTAAATAAGGTACTAGGATTTTGGCCTTGTTGGTCCACATTAGCGTAAAAATAAAATTACCATAATGTGGCGCTAGGATCTTATAAATATGCCCCTTAGTTTTCAAAGGTAGCATGCTGGATTAAACCAGGGAGCTGGCTTAGATTTAAATGAGCCTTTCTTGCTATTCAAATGAGCAACAATATCAAGGGCAGATACAAGCCTGTCTCCATATAATTCAACTTCAGTTGCAACTGCCCCCCTGGTCAGCTGTAACTAATTAGTCTCTGAACAGAGTTCAAGTCCAGCACATCGAGCTGATGCCAAACTCTGGCTGCCATAGCAGTCGTAATATGTTGCTTGTTGGTTGCTGGAAGCTGGATAGTATAAGGGACTGCCATATGATCAGTCCAAGCTAATAGTATGTGAATGGAGCAGCTAAGACTTCATGCATAAGTAAAAATAAGATCTCAGATATGTCCTGCTCTATGTATGCCACAAATGTCTGCTTGGGCTAGATGGAGTTCACATAGTTTGCGAAGAAATTGGTTAATAGGGCTAACAGATTCATCATCCACATGGTAACTGAAATGTCTGAGAATTGAGAGACATTAACTACGAATGGTAATAATGAGTGAATTAAAATGTTAGTGAATGAAGCAGCATAACCAGGTAGTCTATATATTAAGGCACCTGACAGAGTGGAATTAGGGCTTAATGTAAGTGAAAAAGCTAGAGTCTCAGAATCAGACATATCGGGGATAGGGATGATGAAACACATATAGACTTTTTTTTAAAACAAATATAGCCAAGCCACTACCATTTCTCTTATTGCAACTTGAACAACCCATTGAGAAACTGCCTCTGCAGTGTAAGGAAAAGAGCAATCTTTATTCTAGGCCTCAGTAAGAAAGCAAGCGCTAGGATTTAACTCAACAATGCAGACACAAATCTCCTGTTTGTGAGCAAATTAAAAAAGAAATGAAGCCCAGCAGATCATGTGTCAGAGGGAAAGCTCCCTTGCCTCAGACACTACAAGGGAAGTAAAATAGTTAAAATAATAGTGAAAATATTCACCCCATAAAACAAGACAAAAGACTTATACAGCAGTGAGTGCCTGGTGGGAGCCAGAGGTACCCACAACATAGAAGGAAAATGAAACGCAGGGCCTCATTTACAATAATCTGATGCATCAGCTCTGATGACACCCTGGAGACACTGTATGTACAATTAAGAGTTCCATGGCGCACGTTTTCACATATTGTCAGAAATTCTGACAAATTTGTGGCGCTAAACTTATGCATTGCTGGGCTAGTAGCAAAAAAATGAAGTTACTTCAGTAATGTCAAGAGGCCCCCATTGATAATAGCCATGTGTCAGTTTTACTCCTGCTCTGGCAGTGAAGTCGCAGAATAATGCAGTGAAATGTAAATTTCACTGTTTCAGTTCTGCATGGCTTTTCCCCTGGGAACACCTACCTTGCATACTTTATTCCTGGTGCAGGTATAACGTGACGCAAGGCTTTACAAACTTACACATTGGGCCCAATATGTCAGTTTGTAAATTTGGAGCAGTGTAGAGCACTGCTTGCACCACCATTGCGTAAAATCGTGACGCAATGGTGGTGCAAAGGCTTTGTAAATGAGGCCCTCAATGGGGAAAAGCCTGGCAGAGCCTAACGTCACTGTGTGAGTGGATGTTTCAATTTGGGGACAGAAATGACACACAGCAGAGTCCTTTATGAAGAACTCCAATCGGGAATGGGGGGGGTTGAGAAAGATGTGGCCAGACATCCAATGAAGCTAGAGCGCTAATGGTCTTCTAATATGCTAATCGCCCAGCACATGATGGTCATGTATCCCGTTTCCTGTTCAGGACCACCGGGGAAAAAATAACATTGGAACGTCCGCCCTTGTCTCATGTCTACTGACGGACAGCCCAGTGACCATCGGAGAGTCAGGCAAAGGTTTCCACCAGTGAAGTCAACGGAGGCTCAACAAGCAGAAACATGGCGACTCCCCTGACAATAAATAGAGGCGGGGCTCACGTCTTTGGGGGACAGGTCACTTTGCCACTGTTAGGCGGTGTACCGGATCTGCCAAGCTATAAATAAATTCTTAAATCATTCAGGTTTCACCATGAAGTACGCTCTCTCATATGCTAAGGTGACTCAGCGAGGGCTGAGTTACTTGGCCCACAATAATGATGCCCACACCTTAGCACCTGCTTATATCTATCGTTAATGTCAATGATACATTTTACGGCATGTATATTTTATAAAAAGGACCCATATCTTTTGAATAATACTAAGACAGTGAAGGGAGCTTTTCTGGTGTTTGAAACGTGCAACCAGTTCAGTGGACTAAATGTAAAATAACAGTGTGAGAACTGTACTGGAGGACGTTAAGTTTTGGGATTGGGGAGTGAGGACATAGAGAAAGGGTCAGCGTAGTGGTATGAAGGGAAAAAACATGAGCCTGGCTATTCACAAACTAAAAGATGGAACTTAAAAACCAAAAACTACAAGTACCAGAATGCAAAGCGATGTCAGCGAAAATTCCAAACCTGAATCAATATGTCACCACATGACATGAGTCCTTTTAGCACCTCGTATGGATTTTTGAACGTGAAACAAATAGACGGTTTCTTTTAAGAAAGAAATGGCAATTCGACAGAAGTGGGTAAATGGTAGTGAATGTCTTTCATACGCAGATATACGCATCTAAATGCCAATGGTAACACACGTATATTATTCGGGGACAAATAGGCTTGCTAAAATCCTTATGTCCCAGCACAATGAAAGTCCTAGCGATTTATGCACTGCACAAGAAAAGATACTATTCTGTACCGTCATCACTTTTCCCCGGCTGAACATATGGTTTGTAGGGAATTAATGAACTGCACATGCAGGAGTTTTATTCGGTTCGGGAACACTTAAAAAAAACAATTCTAAAGAATAGGAACATATCTGTATGAAATGAAAAAAGTATGGGTATTCAAATAACAATAATCCCCGCTCACTTCGACCGCAGCTTGTAATCGAATCAAGAGGGCAGAAGGACCGTATATAACTCACTGGGGAAGGTGTGTATGTAACATTCCACAAATTTCAGTCCAACTTCTTGTGGGAGGTGATATCTTATATACAAATAGAGACGGTTGTTTTTCTTCTTCCGTCCCTGAAATATACACTTGTAAAGCTAGTATGTTGTTTTTGTTAACACAATTTCCGCTATTCTTAAAGAAGCTTTAATCTCACATTAAATGTGATGTTGAATACATGTGAGTGGATTGTCAGCAGTACATTACCAGTGTAAACTATGCTTAATAAAAATCAAACATATCTTCTTTTCTTGATCAGAACTCTCCTTGTGCACGAGGAACAGAGACTTGCCACCGTCTCAGCACACTCTGTCACGTATTCAACACCTAAGCAACGTGGCCCACCAAGGTACACTCCAATCCGCATCCCACCTCATTATAAGTTTGTGGAGGAAATCATAACTGAGACAAGAGAGATAGCTATGTCAGAAGCTGGCGACACTGAGGACGATGTGGTGTCGGCAGAAGAACTGGATGATACCTGTGGTCCAGACAAAGAGAAGCATCCTGACGAATTCTATGAGCCTGGCCCAGCAACAGCAGAACAGCAACAGGTCACAGTTGATGGAGGTGAGACTGTGTGCTCAAATGTTGAAGGACAGCATCACATGGCAAGGGGAAGAGAAGCCGCTGATAACATGAGAGAAGCAGAAGGAAGGGAATGCATTTCTATAGAGGAGATGAAACGTCAAGGGAAGAAAGGTAGCAATCTGGAGGTGAATGGAGAAGAGGAAGATGGCAGACATTCTCCGAATTCTGCCACCATTCCAGTGTCAAGGACCTTGACTAATCATGAGCAAAAGTCCACAACACCGCTGCTCCAACTTCAAACCCAACAAACAGAGGAGGTGTTAGTCAAGGTAACTGACAGATCTGACACAGATACGCCTGAAGACAAAGGAGATCTGGTTTCAGAAGAAGAGAACTACTCCCAAACAAAAAAGGGAAAATCAGTTGAGAAACAAGAGAAAGAATCAGGAATAGGGAAAATAACTAGACAAAAAAATGTGGATGAGGACAGTGGTGCAAATGGTACACTTACACATAAGAAACACACAATAGTAGAAGGAACTATGGTGGATGCCAAAACAGACAAAGATAATCGGGAAGTAGGAGACAGCGTGTTTCGGTCAACAGAAACTTTAAGTCTTAAAGACGGAGCACAGCAAGAAAAAACACCTTCTCAAGACCAAAAAAGAAGTGTGGCTATTCCAGTGACAACCTGCATACTTCAGGAAATGGCCACACCAGAACTTAAACATATTACAGACAGCTCTCAAGACAATCCTCGTGATGAAAAGTTAGCGACCAGCATGTCTGAGGATGTAAATGTAGAAGATACAATTGTGAAAGAGCAAGAAACTGACATGTATCAGTCTATCAATGAGGATGAAAGCCATAAACAGCCTCAGGAAAAATCTGATACTGACACAATTACTGTAAACGAAGAGGAAACAGAGCAGCAAGGGGAGCTCAATGATGTAACAGATCACTTTACACAAGAGGTGGGAAAATCACTTTTAGAGTTAATGAAATTGGACACGAGCGTAGATACAGCAATCAAAGAAGAAATAGGTGATGATGCTGAAAAGGAAGTGAAGAACAGTGAAAATAATAATGGCAAACTAACAAGGGATGAAGAGAGTTTGTTACCAAATGAAATCATTATGCCGACAGGAGTTGAAAATGAAGAAGAAAAGAGCCCAAAACAAGAACATGCATCTGGCAATTCCACTTCAGAATTGAAAACCACTTCTCCGCAACCGGAGACAGAAAATCATCTGAAACAATTTAGAGGAGGCTTGTCAAATAGGACTGAAACTCCTAATATCCAGGACATGCCAGGAGAAATAGAAGACAGAGGGGGGATCATAATGAAATCAAAGAAAAATGATGCTCTCCCAGTCAAAGATGATAGTGATCGCATTGATACAAAGCAATTAAAAGATGCTAGCAGAGTACTAGAACATAGCAGCATGTTAGAAGGCATGAATCCGGAAGTGACGGAAGAAGAAACAAGCAAAGAACAAGAGGCATGTTCTCAACTGCCACCTGGAGGTTTGCAAGTGAATGATGGTGATTCCATGCATGTCAAAGAGAAACAGCTGTCTCCTGCAAAAGATGCAGATGTACCTTCCAACTCTTCAGGCACAAGAGGAGAGAAGCCAAATGAAGTGCATAGAACTACTGGAAAAGAGTCAAGGGAAAAGTGCACCATAGAAGAGCAAGTAAGACAAGAAACACTGGCTTGTGAGAAACGGATGACTCATGATTTATCACCACTAACTCAAGAGGAACAAGTAATTAGTGATGAATATACACCAGCTCAAGAAGAACAAGCAAGTCACAAACTGTCTACAGGTGATACAGAGGAACAAGTTGCCCAATGTGTATCTACACCATCTCAAGGCAAAAAAACAATCAATGATTTATCTATACCAGTTAATCAAGAACTGAAACCTGACATATGTACACCAGCTGTTGAGCAACTTGTCACTCAAGAGGGACCAGTGATCAACAATTTATTGCTTTCTAAAGAAGAAGAAGAAGAAGTTACTCCTGATGTATCTGTATCTGTTCTAGAAGGACACGTAGCTCATGGTTTACCTATAGAAACTGAATTATCTACACTAACACAAGAGGATAAAGCAACCAATGATGTAGGTACACAAGATCAAGAGGATAAAGTGATACGTGATGTCTCTACAGTAGAGCAAGAAGCATTATCTGCACAAGAGGAAGAATTAAGCCAAAATGTACCCTCGCCAGTTGAAGAGGAAGAAACAACTCATGATTTACCTATTCAGGACATGGAACACGTTGCTCATGATTCACCCACACTAAGTGAAGATAAAAGGGTAATACAGGATTTATCAACACCAGCTGGAGAGGAACTAGTAACACACAATTTAAATAAACAAGATCAAGATTCCCTTTCACTCCTCCATGATTTATCTGTACCTTCTCAAGAGGAAGACGTAATTGAGTGTGTATTTTCCCCTGCTCAAGAAAAAACGATGAGCCATGATTTACCAACACAATCTCAAGAGGAACAAGGAGCTCGGGATTTAGCTACACAATATCAAGAAGACCATCTGGGCCATCATGTGTCTGCAATAGCTCAAGAGGAACAAATGGGTCATCATTTATCCACACAAGCTCAGAGTGAGGATGAACCCTATGGCTCTACCAAACAACTTCTAATGGGAGAAGTTATGCCACACGAATCATTGTTACAAGTTCAAGGTGAAGAAAACTCTAATGACTCTACTGGGCAACCGCTACTGGAAGACAGAAAGCAAGAATTATCCACACATGTTCTAGATGACGAAGGGCTCCATCAATCTCCTACACAAGCTCAAGAGAAAGAAGTGCCCCAAAAATTACCTGTTCATGCTTTAGGAGACAAGGTGCACCGTAATTTGGCTATACATGCTCTCGAAGAATACGTAACCCATGATTTATCGAAACAAGTTGTAGAAGAGAAGTTTATATGTGAATTATCTACTCAACACCAAGAGGAAAGCATAACAGATAATTCATCGACACAATCCCATGAAAGGGAACTGATCCTTTCTTTGTCCCCACAAGATCAAGAGATATATGTGACAAATGAGGTTTCTACAAAAGTTCAACAAGTAGAAGTCAGCTGCAATTTATCTCCTGAAGGTCTGGATCAACAGAAGGCAAATTACTTATTGACAGCTGTTCAAGAAGAAAAGACAATCCATGATATGTCTTCACCAGCCGCAGTGCAGCAAGACAGACATGAAATATCTACACAGATATACACAGAAAAGCAGGACCATGAGTTGCCACCACAAGATCACAAGCAAAAACTGAACCAAGATTCACCCACGCAAGTTGCGTCAATGGATGTGGAAGCTCTAACTATAACCGATACTAGCACAGTAGTGTTAGAAAGGAAGGAGAAGGAAAGCAAAGATGGCAAGTTGGTCATGGTGACTGACTCTGGAGTTGAGCAGGCTCCTAGGGAAAATTTGAAGGAGACCCCCCAACCCACAGATAGCAGCAAAACTTTGTCACAAACCAAAGCAGAACAGTGAAGGTTGCATGATACATGTAGATGTGGGAAGCTACACCTTGGCTATGATGTTTCTGCACTACTTGCCTCATGGACCCCCGGAAATACTCGCCATTCCATGCTTCCCTAGGACTTCAGAGAGGAATGTCCAATAGCTACCGCTTTGACAAAGCTTGAGTAATATGATGGCATCATGCATATTTATAAACAAAGGTGGAAGCAATTATGTCTGAGACAGTTAATGTATATTAAAGTCAAATGTCATAATCATTTTTGTCTGGAATGGTTAACAATAAAGAAAGCCTTATGACGCTCAAAATGCTATTTTCACATTTGTAGTCCACGAGTATTAGGGCAATGCTGTAAATTCAGCAAGAAACAGCATGTTTTTCTTCGAAGAGTACATGCAAGCAGTGTGCTTAAGTAAATCGGTCTTTTTAAAGTACATATTTGGTGAAAAAGTTAACTTTGGGCCCCTAAATTCCTGAAGAGCTGAATAGAAGAGGTACAAATGATACAGGGTGGAAAACTTGCACACGTGAACAACGGGGCCGCTTGAATTGTTCTGGTCATCTCCTTTCAAAACATGTAATGACGAAACAGTGAGTGTGTGGTTAGCATAACTGTTCTGAAACCACAGGCCCAACTTTTGAAAGCAAAACAGCAGGCCAGTCATAGGTCACTGATCTTTAAAAAAGAGGTGAAAGCTGTGACGATGCTGGATAACGGACCGATTTCTTAAAGTCCAGGGTGTGAAGGTTAATAGAAGAGCTACGAACATGGACAGTGCGGCCCTAATCACAAGTCTGGGGATGAATTCTGATATGTGTGGTAACTACTGTTACTGCAGGTATTAAAATGCTGATCCTTGCTGCAAACTCCACACCACTCTAAATTCCCACAGAGAAAAAGGGGTATAAACTCCAATACATGAAAAACTTGATTCATAATAACACACCAATTCTGCATGCAATTCCCCATTTTTCGGGTCTGGTAAATATCTCAACCCCGGTATGATATAAATACAATTTGCTGACTGTGATAAATACCCCACCACATTCCAGTGTGCTCCCAATTTTGACTTGGTCAGACAAAATACAAAATGTCCGGGATATGCCCCTGCAGTATACTTGAGAAGCGTCCCTCTACCTGGAAATGTCATCTAATATTGGCAGTGCGAAGGCCAGGTTGTGCTCTCTAACAGGAATAGTGGAATAGAAATCAACACATTAATATCAACCCTAGGCCTTTAAAACTCCCAGAGACTCCTGCAGAGCTCAATACACCCATGCCCTGTGCTGGCCAACAAAGCTTGTCTCTCCCCCTCATCCTTCACAAAATGTCCTTCAGCTGTATTTCACCTCCTGTTAAAAGTTGTACTTCAGAACAAATTCACAATTATTTGAGAAAATCATAAGCCCCTGCCCTCTTTTCCTAACTCGCCTGCTTAGCCTGTTGTTATCCATCAGTTTTCATTGTTTTTAATTGATCGCCATTGCGGGCCGACGCAATCACTCTGACAAGTCTGGAGTTGGTTGGTTGATTGGTAAACGCCAAGTTAGAGTTTATGCATAGCTGTATGCACGCACATTGGCTTAGTAGGGCTGTAGTGGAGGATATGTTCATTACAATGTGCACTACATATTTCGGAAGAAAGCTAATTTCTAATTTCAGAACGTGCACGTCTCAGGTGACCTCTAAGGATGCAAGGCACAGGCATTCTCATTTTTCGAACTCCTTTTCTGTCCTGATAACACCCCTCTCACTGAGGTCAGTGTTTCTTATGGCTTTTTTCTCTCTCCTCTCATCCCCCGTGTGAGTAACCTTTAGTTTCTCTGTTGATCACCCTCTGCTAAAAATTATTTTTATCCTCACCCAAATAAATATCTCCCTCTATGGACTTGCGGGGTCTCTAGTCTAATCTGACCCCACTTTGGTCACTTTCCACCTTATTGTCCAAAATTTGTTCTTTGACTCAATGGAAACTCTAATAAAAAAAACACCTGGGCTGTCTAGGACGTCCAGTGGCCCGCCTTTTATTCCATACCTAATTCTGGAAAACATGGATTTTCATGTTACAGCTCCGCCCAGTTCAGATCATCCTTTCTCCACCTGCACTATTGATTTCACTGTTCACCACAAAATGTTCCAACTCTTATGCCAGCTCCTACGGCCTAGTCTACGCTAACACGTTTACAATTTCCCTCCCTTTGTTTTGACTCAGACTCATATTTATGGGTCAGCACCACAAGTCTTCTAGCCGGCTGCCCTACGCCAATGTGAAAGGGTAGGAATGCACTGTATTTCTGAAATACAGTGCATTCCTGTCCTTTCCCCCTGCACAGGGGTACAACTGACTGCCTAGTGCCGACTGCCTAGTGCGTAGGCAGACATCCATGCACCCTGGTGTAAGGGTGCCTGTGTTTCATGCAGGATTGTTTTTGTGCAGGAAGGGCCACCTTCCTGCACATCAACAATCCTGAGAGGCGTTTTCCTGCTTCTATGTGCTTCAGCACACATGGAAGGAGGAAAATACGAGGAGAAATTAAAATATTTTAATATTTGCTCTGGGGAGGCGTAAGGTTTTGGCGCTGCCCCAGGTTTACGAGATTTTGTAAATCTTAATCAGGGCCAAAATCCATGGGTGTTGCATGGGAAAACCCATTGCAACGCCCATGGAACGACTTTCTGGTGCAGAGTAAGGCAATGCAGCGAATTTCACTGTTTTTGTTTATGAGGCTAAGCAAAGCCATGCAAAGTGGCTTTGCGTGATATCTTAAATATATTTGAGAGGCTTGCGGCAGCAGAGTGTAAAAAAAAGGTGACTCTCCAGCTGTGTAAGCCTCTCATAAATATAACCCCAATGTATTCACAATTTGACACAGAACTTTCTCCTCTATACAAAGATTGACTGCTAGGAGTTTCTCAATAACTTGTCTTACACCTTTCAAGAGAAGTAACCCTCTCTCCACTTCACTAAATTTTAGCTGCCAGTCCACAGTGTCCTAACACCCCTTTTTCTAATCTTTGCCCAGCAGAGGAACTGTGTTTCCCATTTAATAAATATACAGACACATATTTGTGCAAAGACCATGTTATATTTATTTTTATAGGAAAATTACAATATTACCTGTACAAAAAATCTTAAAAACATCACACAGCAATTGTATTGATTAATATGGTTGCATAGTGCAATGAATCAATAAGAATGTATTTAAATACTGCATAACTACAGACTTGGTCCTAGGTTTCAGTCAAGTGGCCACTCGTGATGGCTGAAACGTAAAGCACAAATATTTTCTGAAGGGGGCATAATTGACAATGGCCAATGCTTTTGTATCAATGAACATGAGCTTGACATTGCTGACGTGCCATGGATAGGTGAAGGGATCTGAGGAAGAACACAGACGCAATCCTGTGGAGACAACTTGAAGGCCGTGAAAAGCAGAAGTCTTGAACAGATAAATGCATTCTGTTGTGGGGCACAAATTCAGAACCCTTACAACCGGCTGTAGTACACAGTGGTGAAGCCTGAATTCCAGGAGTAACCTTATCCTGCTTCAAGATTCTCCATCTGGCCATCTGCCAAACTTTCAACATTAAGCAAAAAACACTTTTCAGCATAGGAAACTTTATCAGACCTTTTAAGCCTGATGACATATGTTGCGAACCAAGCTGGACAGCCTTCATTTGTGTGCTATAACCCTCGATCTCACCGCAACAGACTCTTATTTCTTCCTCCATGTTTTCTTTGCTTATTTCCACTGATACACGGATGCCAACACCTTTTGATTGGTTCCGCTTTGCTCCCCTTTGACCAATCCGTTTCTCTGTTTTCATACTTCAAAATTATAATTTCTCTCATTTTTTTCTTTCTGCTCTCTTGGAGCATGCCTTCATAATCCCCCCTGTCTCTGTTTGCCCCCTCGTCTCTACTGCTCAGCACGAGAACCTCCGTATCCGGCCTCCCATGTTCTTGTGATCTGTGTTCTACCCTACACCAATCTGCATTTACGCAACTGTGACCATTTCCTGCACTGTAATTGCCCCAGTGCAGTAACCTTTGTTAACGCCTCTGATTAAGACATCACAAATAGTTACCCTCTGTAGAGACACATTCGGCTTGCCTTCATATTCTGGGGCGACACTTTTGATATAACAACCCCCCATGTCAAAGTGGCAAATGCAAATAAGGCAGTTTATATTGTCAGTTATCAGACTTTGCCTTGAGGAAGCTGTTAGTGGGTTTGTCAAAGTCCTAGGTTGTTCTGATGTGGTTAAATTAATATTGCAGTTTAACAGCAATTTCCACAACCATAGATACGGGTGCCGGACAGAAAATCCTACAAATGCCTGGCAAAATTTGAGCAGCAGGCCTCGCATACTTCTGTCTACAGTGCTCAAGGACATTTTACTGTCTTTTGGAAAATGAGCTTCTCCCTGAGAAGGCAGAAGTGATATGCACCATGGCTGCAGCGTATGCTGCTGGTAAAAAGTCGACACGTGGACAACATTTTTCAATCAAAATGATTTTTTCCAGGACTTTCTTGCAGGAATTACTCAGATAAAAGAAGGTTTTACTGGATTTTTTCTACAGCAATACCTACCTACTTTCAGCAATTTTCCCCTCCAGTTATTACAACTTCGCTAACATCGTCAGGTTCATAAAATTGCCAACTTTTTAATCGCAATTAGAGCAGGCAAATTTTTCCCACCACTGCTGAACATCCACCAAGAAGCAAATCCAGACCACAATGCTGAGTAGCGTGGGCATTCAAGGGAAATCCGTGGCAGCCAAATAACTCTGGACACTTCACTCCACTCCATAGAGCGGACAAGATGCACATGCATGTTCATGAAAGATGTCCATTCCCAGTAAGATGGAAAGGTAGACATGCCACCAGAAGTGCAGGTGGTGGATGAGCTTCCTGGCCAAAGCTTCAGCATTTACTGAATACTAAGCAGTAAAGGAAATTGGCTACAATAAAGATTTTAAGCACTTGGGTCCTCATTAACTAAAATTCTGTGTGTGCTTTGGCTCGCGCAATGTAAAAGATAGCATTAATTTACTTATCATTTAAAGGCACAAGGTATTAAACTGCAATGTGTTATGTGAGCCTTAGTGAATTAGGGTCATGGTGTTTCACCTTTCAAGCAGGCCAGCAATGGCAAGGTCAATCCTAAAAGTTCTCAGTGCTTCTCAAATCCTGTAGGTCTGTGCAAATTTGTTTTTACATTTTCTTGCCTTCAGATGTGCATGAGGACAATCCTGGAAGTCATTATCACTCAGACAATGGGGCCCTGCCTGGTTCCTGATCAGGACACAAGCAATGTTTATTCATAAGAAATGTTTCTACGTCAATCAGATATATTTCCTACAGCAGCACCCACAGGAAAAAGAGGTGACTCATCCATTCCCGCGATGACCACTCACAGCTTGAAGGCTAAAGTTAGTCCATCCCCCAGGGGGAGTATACTGATGTTCACCCGATCGTCTCGCAGAAGCTTTGCATTCAGATGATGAATTTCTTCGGCCACCACATCACTTTTCTTTAGATGCAGCACTCTCCTCTGACATAAAACCTGATGTCAAAGATACACAATAGTGCCATTAGCCACTTTAAAAGTTAAAGAGATACAGTTCAGAGCACTACAGTACTGACAGATCATTGATACGAAAGGCCTTACATACAGGGCAGTCCACCTTACCTCATCCAAGAGCAATTTTTGATACTGACCTCTTACATATGGCCCTGTTAAGCCAGCCGACCCCACAGAGAGTGAAAGAAGTCCAGAAATAGTTCCTGACATCCATACAGGCTTATTCGTGGTATACCAAATAAAACAACTTAAAACGTACAAGAGACTAAGGGCCGGATTTAGAGTTTGGTGGGTGGATTTTCTCCGCCTCAAATGTGACAGATAGCCCGCCTGCCATATTATGATTCCATTATATCCTATAGAAATGTAATACGACATATGGGATATGGAGTACGTTTGTGATGGAGTAACCCATCCACCAAACTTTAAATCAGGCACTCAGTTACTAGTCCCACAAATATCCCATGATATTAAACATCTTAAAACATGGC
Source organism: Pleurodeles waltl (assembly GCF_031143425.1). NCBI lineage: Eukaryota > Metazoa > Chordata > Amphibia > Caudata > Salamandridae > Pleurodeles > Pleurodeles waltl. Next base: position 1,422,675,686 of record NC_090445.1, read on the forward strand.
ACGTTTCACTGTGCCAAAGCATCTTCGATTTGAGGGGCAGAAATAATTACTTGAAGACCACAAACACAAAATAAAAAACACCCCAGTTCCGAGTCCAGTAAAAGAAAAATTACAGCATGAAATTTTGCTCTGCCTGATTCAGAGTGAGTAGGTGTTTCCACGCCTGATGTTTCCAGTCTGTAAATGTGGCTGGAAATGGCATAAAGCTTTGGCTGCAGCAGCAGCAGACAAATCTCATTCCCATTTTCTTTTAGATGGTACAATGCTCCAATGCTAGGAATTCCTACCCCTAAGCTCAACTATTCCCCCAATCGCCTTCTTTACGCCATAACCAAACCACAAGTCCTGCATCGATTACCACCTGTTTTTAGCAGGTGCTAAAGGTGTGTGTTAAAACCCATGCATTTGGGAATTCCATGTGCTTTTATGACTGGCAAAACTGATCCAGAAGATAATTCCCCATTCAATGGGTTTTACTCGTAATTACACAGTACTGGTGTGGATTTCAAATTAACGTTGTAAGCTGGTGACTTACGAATGGAGCCTGTCGTCTATGTCAGCTTTACATTTCGTCATACACAAGAGCAAGTTCAGTCCATTCAAACTTTGTGACTCATACGATCTTTTCCAAAGTTACCAAAGTTGAAAGATTGTTGACTTGTTTACCTCTTCCCAAAATAACAGGGTGGAGACACTGAACAAAGAACAAAGGTGTTATAGAATGTAAAAATGAATGCCCCGCCCCCTAGAAAGTCTGAACGGGGTGAGGAATGTATCGCATCATGTACACACCATTACTTCAAGGTGGGGTGTGCACCAAATTTCACATGTTTTGCCTGCCAAAATCTGTCAGGAAGAATAGAGGGAATGTAATAAATTTCGCACAACTCCAGTTTGCAAAGTGGTCAGAACCGACTATTTCGGCAAGGAAAACATGGCAGACCTTCAGTGGATTAAAAATTTTAGACTCGGTTTTTAAAAGGGTTCAGAACTTACTCCTGAGTTCGCAATTGCAGCCTATGGAGCTGATATATAGGTTAAGGCTATGTGGCCCCTAATCGACCTGACATCAGTTCAATTCAATCAAAACATCTCACCAACAAGAAGGGCATGTTTGTGATAGAAAATGAATAGGTTGGCAGAACCTTTTGGAAAATTTTCTTGGGAGAGAAATCACCAAAAAGTTCCTGGAGAGAGTCACACTCGATTGAAATTCTCGCACACTTAGGGGCATATTTATTAAATTTTCACACAGCACAGCAAGCCACCTTGCTGCACTGCATGACAGGAAAAGGGCAGGAATATGCTGTATATATTTTTGTTTAAAATAATACAGCACAATACTACCTTTTCCCAGTGCTGGCACACAATGTGCTGCCTAGTGCCAATGCAGGTACCCGTGCACTATGGTGCAAGCTTGCCTGCGCTGTAAGCAGGGTTGTTTTTTATGCAGGAAGGAGCACCTTCCTGCACAAAAAACAATCCTCTGAGACACCACCCATAGAAAGCCTAAGTGGGGCAGAGTAAAGCAACTCAGTGATTTGCGCTGCGTTGTGTTACTCTGAATTTATCAAGCCACTCAGGGCCATGCAAGGTGGTCTTGCGTTGCTTGATAAATCGCATTTAGTAATTGCGTTGCGCTTGCACCCCGTGTGCAGCCCTGCCAAATACCATGCATCATGAGTCTGACTAACCCATTTTAGTGTAGCCATCCACATCACCACATTAAAATGTCTTAGTCACTCATTTTTTAGCCTCCTGACACAACCGGCGCTGCACGGCGTAAGCCGAGACCAAGAGGAGCATCATCAGGCGCACAAGCTGCTCACTGCTGGCAGAGTGCACACTGTGCTGCCTGACCAGTGCAACTGGCTTCAGTTTCATAGCGTTAACTAATTCACAACATTTGACAGTGCATAGGAACTCACACTGGCACCACATATCACGTGGCATGCCTGCCACAGTGGTGCATCTCCATACACAAGACAAGATCATCCTATCAGGAGTGATCATTACCCAGCAGTGCCCTCATGTAAATCTGGTGAGTCGGAGTGGGCCAAATGGGGGGGCTTGGTCCTCCCCACTGGTGAGGGTGGAGGGTCATTGTAATGTGGCCCTTTACACTGGCTGGCACTGGACAAACTTTGTTTTTCATTTGCTGCAGCGCCTGCACCGGAATGGGGATGTCACCTCTGGTTCTTGAAGCAGGATCCTCATCTCATTGACAGTGAGTGCACTGTTATCCAGCCTATACTGAGGAGAAGTGTGGCCCCAAGGACGATTTTAATTTGCAAATCCTGCCGGCGCAGGCCCCGAGGGAGGCATCACTGCTATATTGCTTATGTCTGCACGGGGGACAGGCACTGACAGTGTCTTGAAATACACCTGTACCATAACACCAAATGCACAGGAAGAGGAACTTGAAGCATGTTTGTAGCCCCTGGCCATGACGTGCATTCCCTGATGTTTTCCGGCTGTGACTCGCTTTCACCAGAGCACTCCTCCATGGACGGAACTTAAAAGAACAGAGGCCCCCGAGAGGAGAGGGAGTCTGCCTACCAGCGTGACCCCAGCAGCAAGATGACTGAGGTGATTTTTGCAGAGCCGTCGCATGTTAATGCACTGTAGGGCCCACAGCAGCAGCATTTTCTCATTTTGATGTCTTATGACAAATTGCTGTTTATTCTCTTAAAGGAAGTTTGGTCTTTACATGTCATTCTCAAACTGAAAAGATAGAGGATTTTCTAATGTGATCTATGCAATACTTGTGCTGGATACAGCGAGGTGGAAAGGAGAGCTGTAAAATGCCATTTTTCCTAACATTCGACAACATTTATATACATGTCAAAGAACTGTACAGTTTTTTTATATACCCCAGCAATTAGAAAAGCACACCGAAGAACGTTTTTTCGTAATTAAGTGTGATGAAAACGCACATTTTAAAATCAATACACTTCTTGAAAAGCAAATTAAATATTAGATGAACGCCAATTTCCACGTTATCCTTTGAAGGCTACGTAGGTTTATCAGTAAAACAGTTCGTGCAACGTTAGTGGCCATTCCAACGGAACATGCGCTGTCTGTAACTCAGAGCCCTTTATCACAGAAAGCTTTAATAATATTTTTGAAACTTCCTTGCCTTCATTGTTTGGTTTTATACATGAGAAAGTGTCATTCGAAGTGTCACACATTTGATAATAGAATGTCGCTCATAAGTACCTTGAAACCATGGATAGGTCACACATAAGCAATCTGTGAACCTGGCAGCTATGTGCTTGGAACAAAAGTGACACAACTACTATATAAATAAGGCCCTTATGGTTGTGTAGTGCGCATATATAAACATTTCCAATTGTTATTTTCAACTCCGAGTCTAACCATGCTTGGAGAAGGGATTATTATCCTTAGCCTGGGGTCCAGATTACAAGGTATAGAAATATGCTGAAATGTTGCTTGACTACGAATCGAAAAAGCACTCATTTGCTGCCTGACCCACAGTGGCTTCTCTTTTTTGTGAGAATTGTGGCGTTTCAGTCCAAATAAGGAAATCCACAGCTGCCTCGGATTGTCTAGTAGACCTTACAGGTCGTACATAAACGTTACATACCTGTAGCACTAGTTTTTCAAATCGGTATATTATATAAATGTAATATACTTCTGCCATCTAGTGGATAGATCGAGAATAACAACAATAGCGTTTCTTCTCCGATTCAACTAAGTTAACAAACGATGTGCAAATTACCTGGCATCCAGCCTGTGGCTTTTGGAGACATCCTCTACTCCTCCTGGGTTCTGAAAATTCCCTGCACACTGTATTTAGTGTGTATGGAGACCAATGATTCACCAACATTCCTACTCTATGATCAAGAATAATCAATACGCATTCAGATCTACACCCGTCGTAAGTATAGCTGAATAACTACCACAGGTCCTGCCCAGTTTGCGGGCCTCCAAACCTGCAGGGATCTTAAAACATGGCAAGCGATAATACGCTGAGCCTGCAGAGGTCGCTGCTTCCCTGGTGGGCTTGGCGACAAAGTGATGGGATCTAAATGACCCTGTGCGTCATACTATGTCAGGACTGGAGGCGACGGGGACGACGACAAAACATTACATTTTAAAAATATTTTTTAATGTTTTAAATATTTAAATATTTTATAATGTTTTAAATATTTAAAAAACACCTCTGTTCCTGAAACGCATCGCACCGCTTCTCTGCTCTTTCTCGCTCCTGCACAGGCTTCCAACCTGCCCTGTGGCCAATCCTGACGCTGCTCAGAGCAGCGTCAAGATTGGCTGAGAGCACCCAGCCAGGGCGCTCCCAAGCAGACTAAGAGCCTGTGCAGACTCTCTCCAGCTCGGCAACTGTGTTGCCGGGCTGGAGAGGCCCTTCTGTGCATGTGTGTTTGGGCAGCCTGAGATGGCCGGACAAACATACATGCACAGTGAGGGGGAGTGCTGTGCACTCCACCTCATTGCTCGTCACCCCCATGCCCCCCCCCCCTCCCCCCCCCCCCAAAACTATAATAAACATAGTTTATTATAGTTTTTGGGGAAAAGCTTCACAGCTGCTGCTGCTGGTGGGGTCAACACTCCTCTGTCCTTATGGAGGAGCCTCCCCTGTCCGCTCCCTTTTTTGACAGAGCCAGAAGCTTCAGGGGGTGAGCGTTTGGCCAGGCTTCCATCAAGGACCACATCGAGTTTTCTATCACTTGGGCAGAGGAGGAAATCAAGATTCTTCTAACGATTCCACTTTCTACCCTTCCTGTTCCCGAGCTGGTTGAAAGCGTTCCCGAAAGGAAGATTCAGAGGGCCACAAGGCTCCTTCCAAGAGTCTGGGTCTACTGATGAGAATAATCCCATTTTCAGAGGTGTTATTGGGGGGCAGGACCAAGTTATTTCTTCACAACTGGCAGAGTGTGACTCAAGATCCTTGGGTTATCGAGACAGTACAGGGTTACAAGTTAGAGTTTTACGACTCTTCTGTGCAGTCTTTTCCCCCTGCCAAGATGTATTTTTCCCAACAAGATCAAGACCTAATTTCCTCTAAAGTGCTAGGCATCTTGCAAAATGGTGCTACAGAAGTGTCACACCCCCACCCAAACAGGTTTCTCAACTGCATATTCTTGGTAGAAAAGAAGGGAGACAGGTCACGAAAAGTACTGACTCTGAAGGAGTTCAATGGTTGGGTCTGTTAACATCACTTCAAGATGGACATTATCCAACTTTTAAGAGATATTCTTCTGTAAGGGGACTGGATGGTCAGATTAGACTTAAAAGACGCCTATCTAACAATCCCTATGTTTCCACCTCATCAGCGTTTTCTTCAGTTCACCTAACAACAATGTTGTTGCGAATACAAAGTCCTGCCTTTCGGCCTGTTGTCCACCCAATGGTGCTTCACAAAAATCATGCGGCTTGTAATACAGTCTCTGAGAGCCATTTATCTAGACAACATCATCATCATGAGTCAGTTTACTCAATTGGATTTCACCCATCTAGAGTGGACAATTCTTCTTCAAGACCTGAGTTTTATTATAAACTCTCAGAAGTCAATCCTGGTCTCATCCCAACAGATGGAGTTTTTGGGTTTCCGATTCGATTCTATTCTCCCTCAACTGATCCTTGCTCCCCTGAAAGTTTGAAACATCAAGAAAGAGTTATGGTCGATGATGAGCAGACATGCTGTATCCTTCAGGTCAATAGCCTGCATTGTGTGCCTGTTGGCTTCCTCGACCCAAGCCATATTCCCTGGTCCCCTCCATTACAGAGCACTTCAAAGACTCAAGATTCAATGGGGCCTATTTATACTTTTTCACGCAAAACTGCACCAACGCAGTTTTGTGTGAAAAAGTATACCACCAGCTAGCGCCATTTCAAGATGCTGGACGGGTGTCATATTTATGGAATGATGGAAGCAGGCAGTAAGGCCAGCTAGCATCATAAAAAAGGATGCTAGCCGGGTAGGGGAGGCGTAGGGGGAACAGGAGGTTGTGCGTTAAAGGATGACGCTACTATGGGCAGAGACATAAAAAATGCCTTTAACCAGACTTGCTTCGTCCTTTGATGCACAACCTCCATGGACATGACTCCTGCCTTAGTAAAGACAGGAGTCATGCCCATCACACCAATGGCCATGCCCAGGGGACATCTGTCCCCTGGGCATGGCCATTGGGACCAGTGCCATGTAGGGGGGCCCAAGCTAGGCACCCCTATGGCACTTTAAAAAATTTAAATTATTTACTCACCTACACTTACCTGGGATGGATTCCCTCATCCTCTGGCGTCCCTCTGGTGTGGGTGGGGGTGTCCTTGGGGCTAGGGAAGGGCACCTATGAGCCCATTCCATGGTCTCTGATCATGGAAATAGGCTCTCAGGTCCCCTAACGCTGCCCTGACCCAGGCGTTAAATAATGGCGCTAAGCAAGCTTAGCACCATTATTTAAGGCCCCCTTCCCCGTGCTTGATTTTAGCACGGGGGTAGATATGGCGCTAAGGCCATATCAACATTTTTTGCCCGGGAACGCCAACCTTGCATCTCACTGACGCAAGGTAGTTGCCAGCTATCAAAAAATTACTTTAACTCCAAAACTTTGCCCCTAGACGGGTCTAGCGACAAAGTATAAATTTGGACTTAGGTTTGTGCTAAATTAGTGTTTAACAAAATGATGCTAATTCAACGCAATGCAAGTATAAATACGGGCCAATATCTCCAAAAGGGTCTCAGTTATTCAGAACAGATTCCTCTTTCTTCAGAGGTGAGGATGGAAATGTCCTGGTGGCTGGACCACATTGAGGCCTGGAATGGCAGGCAATCTCTGGGCCAACCCTGGAGGTAATAACAGAGTCTGATGCCAGCTGGTGGAGTTGGGGGGCTTGATGCAGTCCAATTTCCACGGGGGGTGGAATCGCTGGTCAAGAGCACAACTAGATCTCCACATCAATTTTCTGGAACTTCTAGAGGGTTCGTTTGCGATTCAGAGTCTCTCTCCCAAGAAGACTGATTGTTGCTTACTTCTTTGTATGGACAACATCAAAGGACAGTGATATGTGAATAAGTTAGGAGGGACAAAGTCCCACCTCCTTGAGGAGATAGCCAAAGAGTTTTGGCACATTTGTCTCCTGCACCACATTTCAATGGCAGTAGAGTATCTCCTGGGTGAGAACAATGCTGTGGCGGACTGGCAGTCCTGTCACCTTTGTGACTTCAGTGATTGGAGACTTCGCCCAAAAGTTTCTCATGCACTTCACTATCTCTGGGGCCCATGCTCGATGGATCTGTTTGCTTCATTCTTCAACCAACAACTTCCAAACTTTTTCAGTTGGCGTCCAGATCTGGAGGCCAGAACCATTGATGTGTTTCTTCAGGATTGGTTCCCCTTTCTGGGTTATGCTTTTCCCCCGTTCATGGTGATTCCCAGGGTTCTGGAACAGTTGAGATGCTGGAAGGTGGAACTGATCTTGGTGACTCCGCTTTGGAGAGCACAAGCTTGGTTTCTGGTATAATTCTGGAGAAGGTATGTGCCTGTCCGATTCTGATCCCTTTTTGTTGGAACTTCCTTCTAGATCCACTTGACCTGCCTCATCCAAGGATCCTGTAGGAACACCTCTCTCTGGTAGCCTGGAGAGTTTCTGACGAAAGATTGAGTCTCCCAGGTCTTACTCAAGAAGCTAATGCATTCATCGGCGAAGCTTGGTCCTCAGGTACACACAAGCAATATGCATCTGCATGGAGACGTTATGTAATGTAATTGGAGAAAATTTTGTCTAGTCATACATTTTTGTCCTCTCTGGCCTCCGCAGGAATGGCATATTGAATGATAAACAATTTTAGATCGGCCATTTCCCTATAGAGGGTAGGCTCGTAGGGGAACACCCCATTGTGTGCAAGTTATTGAGAGGTATTCAAATGGCTAGTCCTCCTCAACCTATGGGATGTTAATGTGGTTCTACAATTTTTGGATTCCTGGCCAGAGAATACGTTTTATCTTTCTAGAAAGCAGCTTGCTGCCAAACTGACTATGTTCTGATTTTGTAAACGTGTGTCTGATGTATGATCCTTGGATTTGGAAGGAAGATTTTTATTCTCCTGAAGGAGTGACTTTTTCTATCTCACTAATGAATAAATGTAATTCCAGGTCATTATCTTATCCAGCTTTTCCCGACAATTCTAAGCTTTGCATGGTGCAATGTTTGAAAGTGTACAAAGAGAGTACCGCTGAAATTCAAGTCGATATGGGTGGACAACTGTTAATCGTTTTACAAAAACCTTTTCAGCAAGTTTCTTCTGCTACTCTGGCCAAATGGATGCGATTGCTCTTGAGTAAGGCAGGTACTGGTAAATTCCACTCCAATTCCACATAGCCCACTCTGCTAGAGGGGCTACGGCTTCAAAATATTTTTCTTTGGGTTCTTGTTTAAATGATATTTTAAAAATTGCTGATTGGTCATCAGAGTCTACGTTAAAGTCCTTTTATTACAAAGCTATTGTGGATGTGGCCTCAGTGTAGGCAGCTCAGCTTTAAACAAGCAGGAGCCTCCAGTCGTGACATAGAATTAAAAAAAATGATAGCATTTGCAACAAGAATTTTCATTTGTATTAAGGACACAGAGGTGAGGATTATCCCACCCATTTACTTGCATGTCTATCTGTACATAAATATATAAAAGTATTGTAGTTAATTGATGTTGTTTTTCTTCCCTCCCTAATGCTGGTCAATAATTTCTTTATTATGTCCTTTTCTAGACCAGTGTTTATGGCTTTAGTGTATTTGCTTCTTTATCAGGGAATGAAGACAAGTGAGTCGGGTTGCGTCAAGTTTCTGGATGTCTGGGAATATGCACTCCCGTCTCCTGTATTCTTTGAGGGATGCTCCTGTCGACGTTTGGAGCCGGTGGTCACTGGGTTCTGGAGATTAAAGCGATTGAGTTCAGCTCCTGTTTAATTTTTTGGCCCCGTCGTTGCAGGGTCTTGAACTGATAGTTTTGGTGAACATGTGCAGAGAAAGAGGAAGTTGTTTAGCTGCAAGAGTATTATATAGGGCTGGGTCTCTATAGTTGGGCATGTGACTGAGAGGTGATTATGGGAAATGTAGTGTTGTTAAACTTTTAAATAATTGGCAGCTCAAAATGGAAAGTAAAGAAAGAGAAGCATAATCCTCGCCTCCGTGTCCTTAATAGAATAGAAAATTCTTGTTGCGAATGCTAGAATTTTTTTATCCAGTACAACTGTAAGTGTTCTATATAAAATACACAGACATATAACCAATAAATGGAAGTAACAAGAGAAAATATGAAAAAAAGACAGCCTATAATGGTAAATAACCACTGCAAGCATAGTTCTGCGGATGGAGTTCCTGTAATTAATATAGCACTTACCATACATTAAAACCTACAAAAAGTACTCCCCATAAAAGCCATGTCACGTGGCATTTAAAACATCAATGCCCTCTCGCTGAATACTTACTCCATCCAGAGCGATGATGCCCCCCTTCCTCAGGAGCCGTAATGACTTCTCATAGCAGTCACTGGGCTTCGACACGTTGTTAACGTTGATAAACACCAAGTCGTAGGTTCCAGCTTCCCCGGCCTGGAGCAACTCATCTAAAGATAAGACGAAAAAAAAACTAATTCTTCAAAATGGTCTTCGCTCAAGCCACCATGCTCCTCTAATCAAGGGGTAAAAGGTGAATGTGGAGAATAAAAGTATGATTCTATCCAGCAGGGTTCGTGATGCTGTGAGACTGCTAGCTCCGTGCGCAGAGGGATCTGGATGTCACTGAGCAGCAGGCATAAGGGACGTAGGGCTTCTATACACAGTGATAGGGAAAAGGAAGAACGGAAAGGAGTTTAGTTAAACAGAAGTTTATTCCTCAACAAGGATGGCGCCGGGTGTTGCTAAGAGGGCATATGAGCAGTGCACCACTCTATGATGACAAACTAGAATGAGAGAGGAAAAGAGAAGAGGGGGCAGTTGGGCAGAACACTGGCCAAGGGACCTTCGAGACAGATAATACTTGGCCTCGTTGCTGACACAGGAAAAAACAAAAACCTGGAGAGCAAGGCACTAAGCACGCAACGTGCAAATAGACAACTGGCCATAAAATATTTATGAAAGACATTTGATGTCTTAGGCACTACATTAAAATCGAATTAGACAGCAGGCATATGCATTCAGTCCTATGTGACAGACAGTAGGGAGTATATTGTAAGATCTCTATCAATATAAGTAGTTTTAGTACACACCCACACACTACCAAACGCATACTGAAAAATACCAACGAGCGTGAGGATTTGGTCTAGTTTGTCCAGTGTTCTGCAGAAACTAAGTAGCCTGATGGCGTCAGAAGGGGTTAAAAATTAGGTGAGGATGGTTTTCATTTCACCACAATGAACTGTTCAATAATGGTTCTGTAATTATCTGTATGTAATACACAACCAGACTGTCCGCTGCATTGATGATTGAGTACAACGACACAGGAACGGTTGTGGGCAATGAGCAGAATTTCCTGCATGATGGTGATGTAAATTTTCCACAGAACATCTGAAGGTCGCAAAAAATCAATTTTCTGCCACCCAAGGACCACATCCTGGCAAAAGCCCGAGCCCTCCCCTCCCAAGGGTTTCCTCGTACAGCAGGTCTATTAAACTAAGGATGTAAAGATGGTTGACTAGGCTTTCAGTTTGTCTGAGCAGTAATCCTTGGTAAACTGGATCAACCTGGGCCACCATGCACAGTCTAAGAAGCCGGAAAAGGAAGCTGTCAGTGACTGCTTTCCCTTTCAAAGGGTTGTGCAGTTTTTTATCCTGAAGATAGATATTTTCAGTTGGCATATATGTGGAGTTAGGTATAGAGAAGCTATACATACTTTTCATTTTTTTTCCCTTAATGTATTTTACTTATTTGTCCCTCAGTGGTTTGGATATGATATTAGTGTGCCAAAATATTCTTGTACCGATATTCCAGAGTGTAAAGGTAAAAGCTTTTGTCATAGCCAAGATACCTGTTGTCATTCAATTACCTAAAATGATCTCTTAATAGAGTCTTCTTGGGCCAGTTTCAACGTATTGTAGCTGTGAATTGGTGGAGTTTGAGTCTTTGGTAGAGGATTACTCCTTGCAAAACGAAGCTTGTCTCTATTGCTAAGAATGGTAAGGCCCCTGGGTGTCACAGGTGTTCTTAATTTCTTGGTGGTCCGGTTGTTGGAGATGCTTTTGTCCCACGGCTGGGCTGGGCTGACGGCCCCAGGAGGTAGCTGAGAAAAGCAAGTCAGACTCACGCTGCGGATGTAGATGGGTACCTTTAGGTTGGCATCAGTGATACCAACTAAAAGTGCATTGCCACAGAGAGGATTTACTAACACAAGGCCTGTGCCTCTGGTGCTTTGGAGTGACCTTACCTCTGTCAGGCCACTCAGAGATACAGACTTATTTTATAAGACGTGTGTAAGAGAGATGACAGCTAAACTTTGAGAGAAGGACTATCCAGAACAGATTATTATGAAAGCTAGGAAAAAAGACACTTAATACCAACTGTGAGCAACTATTACAATCCTGTGCCAGAAGCCCAATAGGCAAATTAATCTGTATAATGACATTTATCTCTAATTTCAACATCAAGAAGATCGTAAACAGACACTGGCAAATCTTGACTTGTGGGAACCTGGTATTAGTCAGAAAAGGAAGAAGCATATGAGATGTACCAGTGCATACAAGACCAAAATTCCTAAGGAAAGAAGCTCTAAAAGAACATTATGGGACTTACCTCCAGTTACTGGTCATTCTCGATGTGGCAAGTGCACCTCTTGCCAAATCACTAAAAAAGTTATGGAGATTGACCTAGGTTTAACAGCACCAGGGAGGCTTAGTCAACATGCTAATTGCAACTCGAGTAATGCCATGTATGTTATCCTGTGCCCGTGTGGGATTAATATGTAGGTATGACATTCAGTAAAGCACAAATATGGGTTGATTAACACTGACGTACAATTAGATATCTAAATACTATGATCAGGTTGACTAAAATTCTTGGACAGAAAACATAGAAGAACGATCAAGAATGGTATGTCATTGAAAAGCTAAGATTTCATAAGAATCACATGATGGCATCTTTACTTATTATAAAAAGCGCTAGATCTACCACATAAGGATGAATGCTGAGGCACTAAATGATGACATCCTTTGGTCACAACTAAGATGAATAGCTTCTGATCATGCTATGTTCTCACTTTATAGCTCGACCCTGCCTGAAACTTCGATCACCGATTGAGGCATGTTTTCTCATGCACCTGGAACATATGCTGTATGAACAGTTCTGTTACAATCAACTATGTTGATTAAAAATCTATACACAGATCATACAGTAAAAATCCACATTGATCTTATCATTATAACAAACTCAGCACTGTAATTAACTAAATCTATACGTACAGTTGATCCTCTCTGTCCGAATACACACTTACAGGAGTAATTCACATTTATCTGTAATCAGCTCTTTGGTACTGAGCTCTCAGTTGTTTGGGCTGAGTTCTTAAATTTTGCAAAAGAGAAGTATGATCACAGCACTGATTACATAATCCTTCACTCAAGTATGAAACAACAATACATTCTCTGACTACAGTTCCATTCTACTATAGCTTCTGACACTAGAGGGCATATTTACAAAGAACTGGCGCAGCGCCAAAATTGACAGCGCAGCGCTGAGTCAGTTCTGAAATGCAGGGATGCTCTGTATTACAAAAATACAGCACATCCCTGTGTTTCCCACTGCGCCGGCGCTACATTAGCTGGCTAACACCAACACAGGTGCAAGGATGGCTGCACTTCAGGGGAGATTGTTTTTCGTGCAGGAAGGGTCACTTTCCTGCACAAAAACAATCTTGAGTGGCGCTTGGCTCTTTCTGTGTGTGCTGCAAGAGCAAAAAACGAGAACTGAGAACATTTCTCCTCGTTGTGCCATGCTAACGCACCCCTGGGGCGGAGTTAGATTTTGGTGTGCCACAGATTTATGACTTCTTGTAAATCTGGGGCAGCATCAAAATACAATGGGTGTTGCTATGGAAAGCCTACAGCAACACTCACTGCACGGCCCTTCCACGCAAAGTGCTGTGTGTGAAGGGGCTGTATTTACAAGGTGGCATTAAGCCACAATAAGTGGCTTAGCGCCACCTTGTAAATATGGAGCAGTGCACAGTGCCACCGGAGCGTCACAAAAAGTGACACTTAGGTGGCACGAGGGGCTTCAAAATATGCCCCAAGTGTTGATGTTATACGTGACAAGATTGTATTTAACATTAACAACACAAAAGGATGATGGACGGAGTGTTGAACAATGCAAACACTTACCCCCAGTCACAGATCTGGGTTTAATCCTTTGTTCTTTTGCTCACCATGCCACCCCAGTTTGGACCCAGACATATGCAAATCAGTCTTGACCCTGTTCCTCATCCGTCCATCACTTGTTCTTTTTGCATAGTGTATTTAACACCAGACTGTAACAGGTCTAGCGGTTTGGCAGGCAGGATGTGCCGTACGTAAAACATAAGGATACCGACTCTTGACAAAGTAAGCACACTGCATGGTCATACTTGTGAACACACTTGAAAAGGAGACGAGGGCCTATTTAAAGGCCTGATAATAATTACTTTTCCCCTGCCACCAGTGAATGCTCAGACAATTCAATTTACTACCAAGGGCAATGGGAAGTAAAATTATTTTTATGAAGCCTAAACATTATGTGGTTATTGTCTTATGGTGGGTGGAAGTTAGAATATAAGTACAATGGGGAATGTAGAATGTTGTAATGTGAGGATCCCTGGGGGCCGTTGGGAACCAGCCAGCTCGGTGAAGGGTGCTGTTCTTCCCGCTCCAATGTACATCAATAAACTTATCTAATGGTAAACCTCTTAAGTGGACCAAGCATATCGTATCACATTACCAACAAATATTAGAGAAAGAGACTATAAATCCTATACAAGCTGAAATATGTCAGCACTCATATGGATGTTTAAGTCATAGCACTCTTTATGCATCTGCTATTTATATTTTAATCTTAGCCTTGGTGCCCACAAATTAAGGAAACATCTTTTGGTCTATCTTGAGGTAATTTTAAGCATTTGGATCCCTCATTTATCCAGTGGCTCTTATAAGGAATGCCCTCTAAGAGAGGTTGAGTTCGACTGAATAGTATTATTTTATCACAGTGGGATGACGCCCCCTATGATGAAGTATGCCACTCACCCAAAAACATCTTGTCTTGCAGACAATTTGGATGCTGTGATTAAGAATATCGAATCATTCTGCTTTATTTGTGGGTTAGATCTGAAGAGTTAGTCAGAGATGGTGTTGGTCTTTCTGGACTAGTACTGGAGCACAAAGTTGGAGGCTGAGAGGGCAGGTAACCATTGAAGCCCTCTTGCTTCCATCTTGGATCAAGTTTTCACACAAATTAAGGGAAAGTTGTCCATCTTTACAGTGGACAAGTACTACCACAACTGTTAAATCCCATTTTAAAGCAAAGAATGAAAATGTCACTTACCCAGTGTACATCTGTTCGTGGCATTAGTCGCTGCAGATTCACATGTTGTGCATAGCCCGCCATCTGGTGTTGGGTCGGAGTGTTACAAGTTGTTTTTCTTCGAAGAAGTCTTTCGAGTCACGAGACCAAGGGACTCCTCCTCCTTGCTTCCATTGCGCATGGGCGTCGACTCCATCTTCGATTGTTTTCCCCGCAGAGGGTGAGGTAGGAGTTGTGTGTGTTAGTAATAGTGCCCATGCAATGGAGTGAATAAGTATGTACCAATTAAGGTTTAAGTAATATATTTACAAATGTACAAAGTTGAAGATAACTTCCAAACGGCTACAGGCTCCCGGGGAGTCGGGTGGGCACATGTGAATCTGCAGCAACTAATGCCACGAACAGATGTACACTGGGTAAGTGACATTTTCAGTTCGATGGCATGTGTAGCTGCAGATACACATGTTGTGCATAGACTAGTAAGCAGTTATCTCCCCAAAAGCGGTGGCTCAGCCTGTAGGAGTGGAAGTAGTCTGAAATAAAGTTCTTAGTACGGCTTGACCTACTGTGGCTTGTTGTGCAGATAGCACGTCTACACAGTAGTGCTTAGTAAATGTGTGAGGCGTAGACCATGTGGCTGCCTTACATATCTCGTGCATTGGAATATTCCCTAGGAAGGCCATGCTAGCGCCTTTCTTTTGGGTTGAGTGTGCCCTTGGTGTAATGGGCAGCTCCCTTTTTGCTTTAAGGTAGCAGATGTGGATGCACTTAACTATCCATCTGGCTATACCCTGTTTTGAGGTTTTTGGAATGCAATAAACAGTTGTTTTGTTTTTCTGATGTCTTTTGTTCTGTCAATGTAGTACATTAGTGCTCTTCTGATGTCTAATGTATGTAGTGCCCTTTCAGCTACCGAGTCTGGCTGTGGGAAGAACACTGGCAGTTCTACCGTTTGATTTAAGTGGAACGGTGAAATAACCTTTGGTAGAAATTTAGGATTGGTTCTTAGGACTACCTTATTTTTGTGTATTTGGATATAAGGTTTGTAAGGAAATGCCTCCTTGGCATGGTTGCCCCCTGACTTTTTGCCTTTGCTGATGCTATGTTTACAATTGAAAGTGTGCTGAGGCCTGCTAACCAGGCCCCAGCACCAGTGTTCTTTCCCTAACCTGTACGTTTGTATCCACAATTGGCAGACCCTGGCATCCAGATAAGTCCCTTGTAACTGGTACTTCTAGTACCAAGGGCCCTGATGCCAAGGAAGGTCTCTAAGGGCTGCAGCATGTCTTATGCCACCCTGGAGACCTCTCACTCAGCACAGACACACTGCTTGCCAGCTTGTGTGTGCTAGTGAGGACAAAACGAGTAAGTCGACATGGCACTCCCCTCAGGGTGCCATGCCAGCCTCTCACTGCCTAGGCAGTATAGGTAAGACACCCCTCTAGCAGGCCTTACAGCCCTAAGGCAGGGTGCACTATACCATAGGTGAGGGTACCAGTGCATGAGCATGGTACCCCTACAGTGTCTAAACAAAACCTTAGACATTGTAAGTGCAGGGTAGCCATAAGAGTATATGGTCTGGGAGTTTGTCAAACACGAACTCCACAGCACCATAATGGCTACACTGAAAACTGGGAAGTTTGGTATCAAACTTCTCAGCACAATAAATGCACACTGATGCCAGTGTACATTTTATTGTAAAATACACCACAGAGGGCACCTTAGAGGTGCCCCCTGAAACTTAACCGACTATCTGTGTAGGCTGACTAGTTTTAGCAGCCTGCCACAAACCGAGACATGTTGCTGGCCCCATGGGGAGAGTGCCTTTGTCACTCTGAGGCCAGTAACAAAGCCTGCACTGGGTGGAGATGCTAACACCTCCCCCAGGCAGGAATTGTCACACCTGGCGGTGAGCCTCAAAGGCTCACCTCCTTTGTGCCAACCCAGCAGGACACTCCAGCTAGTGGAGTTGCCCGCCCCCTCCGGCCAGGCCCCACTTTTGGCGGCAAGGCCGGAGAAGATAATGAGAAAAACAAGGAGGAGTCACTGACCAGTCAGGACAGCCCCTAAGGTGTCCTGAGCTGAAGTGACTCTAACTTTTAGAAATCCTCCATCTTGCAGATGGAGGATTCCCCCAATAGGGTTAGGATTGTGACCCCCTCCCCTTGGGAGGAGGCACAAAGAGGGTGTACCCACCCTCAGGGCTAGTAGCCATTGGCTACTAACCCCCCAGACCTAAACACGCCCTTAAATTTAGTATTTAAGGGCTACCCTGAACCCTAGAAAATTAGATTCCTGCAACTACAAGAAGAAGGACTGCTTAGCTGAAAACCCCTGCAGCGGAAGACCAGAAGACGACAACTGCCTTGGCTCCAGAAACTCACCGGCCTGTCTCCTGCCTTCCAAAGATCCTGCTCCAGCGACGCCTTCCAAAGGGACCAGCGACCTCGACATCCTCTGAGGACTGCCCCTGCTTCGAAAAGACAAGAAACTCCCGAGGACAGCGGACCTGCTCCAAGAAAAGCTGCAACTTTGTTTCCAGCAGCTTTAAAGATCCCTGCAAGCTCCCCGCAAGAAGCGTGAGACTTGCAACACTGCACCCGGCGACCCCGACTCGGCTGGTGGCGATCCAACACCTCAGGAGGGACCCCAGGACTACTCTAAGACTGTGAGTACAAAAACCTGTCCCCCCTGAGCCCCCACAGCGCCGCCTGCAGAGGGAATCCCGAGGCTTCCCCTGACCGCGACTCTTTGAATCCAAAGTCCCGACACCTGGGAGAGACCCTGCACCCGCAGCCCCCAGGACCTGAAGGACCGGACTTTCACTGGAGGAGTGACCCCCAGGAGTCCCTCTCCCTTGATCAAGTGGAGGTTTCCCCGAGGAACCCCCCCGCTTGCCTGCCTGCAGCGCTGAAGAGATCCCGAGATCTCTCATAGACTAACACTGCGAACCCGACGCTTGTTTCTACACTGCACCCGGCCGCCCCCGCGCCGCTGAGGGTGAAATTTCTGTGTGGGCTTGTGTCCCCCCCGGTGCCCTACAAAACCCCCCTGGTCTGCCCTCCGAAGACGCGGGTACTTACCTGCAAGCAGACCGGAACCGGGGCACCCCCTTCTCTCCATTCTAGCCTATGTGTTTTGGGCACCACTTTGAACTCTGCACCTGACCGGCCCTGAGCTGCTGGTGTGGTGACTTTGGGGTTGCTCTGAACCCCCAACGGTGGGCTACCTTGGACCAAGAACTAAGCCCTGTAAGTGTCTTACTTACCTGGTTAACCTAACAAATACTTACCTCCCCTAGGAACTGTGAAAATTGCACTAAGTGTCCACTTTTAAAACAGCTATTTGTGAATAACTTGAAAAGTATACATGCAATTTTGATGATTTGAAGTTCCTAAAGTACTTACCTGCAATACCTTTCGAATGAGATATTACATGTAGAATTTGAACCTGTGGTTCTTAAAATAAACTAAGAAAAGATATTTTTCTATATAAAAACCTATTGGCTGGATTTGTCTCTGAGTGTGTGTACCTCATTTATTGTCTATGTGTATGTACAACAAATGCTTAACACTACTCCTTGGATAAGCCTACTGCTCGACCACACTACCACAAAATAGAGCATTAGTATTATCTATTTTTACCACTATTTTACCTCTAAGGGGAACCCTTGGACTCTGTGCATGCTATTCCTTACTTTGAAATAGCACATACAGAGCCAACTTCCTACATTGGTGGATCAGCGGTGGGGTACAAGACTTTGCATTTGCTGGACTACTCAGCCAATACCTGATCACACGACAAATTCCAAAATTGTCATTAGAAATTCATTTTTGCAATTTGAAAGTTTTCTAAATTCTTAAAAGTCCTGCTAGGGCCTTGTGTGTTAAGTCCCTGTTTAGCATTGTCTTTTTAGAGTTTAAAAGTTTGTTAAAAGTTTGAATTAGATTCTAGAAACAGTTTTAGATTCTTAAAAAAGTATTCCAACTCTTAGCAGAATAATGTCTGATACAGAGATGCAGGTGGTGGAACTCGACACCACACCTTACCTCCATCTTAAGATGAGGGAGCTAAGGTCTCTCTGTAATATAAAGAAAATAACCATTGGCTCCAGACCTACCAAAATTCAGCTCCAGGAGCTGTTGGCAGAGTTTGAAAAAGCCAACCCCTCTGATGATGACATCACAGAGGAAGAAATTAGTGACTTGGAGGCCAATGTCCCTCCTCCAGTCCTAAATAGGGAGAACAGGACCCCTCAAGTCCTGTCTCCAACTGTGTTAGTCAGAAATAGTGAGTCCCTCACAGGAGGGTCCCACATTTCTGAAATCACTGAGGATGCTCTCAGTGAAGATGACCTCCTGTTAGCCAGGATGGCCAAAAGATTGGCTTTAGAGAGACAGCTCCTAGCCATAGAAAGGGAAAGACAAGAGATGGGCCTAGGACCCATCAATGGTGGCAGCAATATAAATAGGGTCAGAGATTCTCCTGACATGTTAAAAATCCCCAAAGGGATTGTGACAAAATTTGAAGATGGTGATGACATCACCAAGTGGTTCACAGCTTTTGAGAGGGCTTGTGTAACCAGAAAAGTGAACAGATCTCACTGGGGTGCTCTCCTTTGGGAAATGTTCACTGGAAAGTGTAGGGATAGACTCCTCACACTCTCTGGAAAAGATGCAGAATCTTATGACCTCATGAAGGGTACCCTGATTGAGGGCTTTGGATTCTCCACTGAGGAGTACAGGATTAGGTTCAGGGGGGCTCAAAAATCCTCGAGCCAGACCTGGGTTGACTTTGTTGACTACTCAGTGAAAACACTAGATGGTTGGATTCAAGGCAGTGGTGTAAGTAATTATGATGGGCTGTACAATTTATTTGTGAAAGAACACCTGTTAAGTAATTGTTTCAATGATAAACTGCATCAGCATCTGGTAGACCTAGGACCAATTTCTCCCCAAGAATTGGGAAAGAAGGCGGACCATTGGGTCAAGACAAGGGTGTCCAAGACTTCAACAGGGGGTGACCAAAAGAAAGGGGTCACAAAGACTCCCCAGGGGAAGGGTGATGAGACAACCAAAACTAAAAATAGTAAAGAGTCTTCTACAGGCCCCCAAAAACCTGCACAGGAGGGTGGGCCCAGAGCCTCTTCACAAAACAATGGGTACAAGGGTAAAAACTTTGATCCCAAAAAGGCCTGGTGTCATAGCTGTAAACAGCATGGACACCAAACTGGAGACAAGGCCTGTCCCAAGAAAGGTTCCACTCCAAACTCCCATCCAGGTAACACTGGTATGGCTAGTCTCCAAGTGGGATCAACAGTGTGCCCAGAGCAAATCAGGGTCCACACTGAAGCTACTCTAGTTTCTGAGGGTGGGGTGGATTTAGCCACACTAGCTGTCTGGCCGCCTAACATGCAAAAATACAGACAGCAACTCTTAATGAATGGGACTAGAATAGAGGGCCTGAGGGATACAGGTGCCAGTGTCACCATGGTGACAGAGAAACTGGTTTCCCCTGGCCAATACCTGACTGGAAAAACTTACACAGTCACCAACGCTGACAATCAGAGAAAAGTACATCCCATGGCAATGGTTACTTTAGAATGGGGAGGGGTCAATGGCCTGAAACAGGTGGTGGTCTCCTCAAATATCCCAGTGGACTGTCTGCTTGGAAATGACCTGGAGTCCTCAGCATGGGCTGAGGTAGAACTAAAAACCCATGCAGCAATGCTGGGTATCCCTGAACTGGTGTGTGTGAAAACAAGGGCACAGTGCAAGGCACAGGGTGAAAAAGTAGAGCTGGAGTCTGGAAAAATGGCCCAGCCTACCAAGAGAACAGGAAAGTCAGTTGGGAAACCAACTGCAACACAGCAAAAGAAAGGGAACCTCTCTTCTCAGGAAGAAGTTCTGCCCTCTGAGGGAACTGAGCCTTTGGAGCTTGAACCTTATCAGGTTGAGCTCTTAGGCCCAGGGGGACCCTCAAGGGAGGAGCTGTGTAAGGGACAAGAAACCTGTCCCTCTCTTGAAGGCCTTAGGCAGCAAGCTGCTGAAGAGTCCAAGGGCAAGAAAACTGGAACCCATAGGGTCTATTGGGAAGATGGACTCCTGTACACTGAGGCCAGAGACCCCAAACCTGGTGCCACTAGGAGAGTGGTAGTGCCTCAGCTGTTCAGAGAGTTCATCCTAACATTGGCCCATGACATTCCCCTTGCTGGACATTTGGGACAAACCAAGACGTGGGAGAGGTTAGTCAACCACTTCTACTGGCCCAATATGTCCAACATGGTTAAGGAGTTTTGCCTCTCCTGCCCCACCTGTCAAGCCAGTGGTAAGACAGGTGGGCATCCAAAGGCCCCCCTCATTCCACTTCCAGTGGTGGGGGTTCCCTTTGAAAGAGTGGGTGTGGACATAGTTGGTCCACTAGAACCTCCCACAGCCTCAGGAAATATGTATATCCTGGTAGTAGTGGATCATGCTACCAGGTATCCTGAAGCTATTCCCCTTAGGTCGAATACTGCCCCTGCAGTAGCCAAGGCCCTCATTGGTATCTTTACCAGAGTGGGTTTCCCTAAGGAGGTGGTGTCTGACAGAGGTACCAACTTCATGTCAGCATACCTAAAGCACATGTGGAATGAGTGTGGAGTGACTTATAAATTCACTACACCATACCATCCACAAACTAATGGCTTGGTTGAGAGATTCAACAAGACATTAAAAGGCATGATCATGGGGCTCCCAGAAAAGCTCAAAAGGAGATGGGATGTCCTCTTGCCATGTCTGCTTTTCGCTTACAGAGAGGTGCCACAGAAGGGAGTAGGATTCTCACCCTTTGAACTTCTGTTTGGTCATCCTGTAAGGGGACCACTTGCCCTTGTTAAAGAAGGCTGGGAGAGACCTCTCCATGAGCCTAAACAGGACATAGTGGACTATGTACTTGGCCTTCGCTCTAGAATGGCAGAGTACATGGAAAAGGCAACCAAAAACCTTGAGGCCAGCCAACAGCTCCAGAAGTTTTGGTATGACCAAAAGGCTGCACTGGTTGAGTTCCAACCAGGGCAGAAAGTCTGGGTTCTGGAGCCTGTGGCTCCCAGGGCACTCCAGGACAAATGGAGTGGCCCTTACCCAGTACTAGAAAGGAAGAGTCAGGTCACCTACCTGGTGGACCTGGGCACAAGCAGGAGCCCCAAGAGGGTGATCCATGTGAACCGCCTTAAGCTCTTCCACGACAGGGCTGATGTGAATCTGTTGATGGTAACAGATGAGGATCAGGAGGCAGAGAGTGAACCTCTCCCTGATCTTCTGTCATCAGACCCAAAAGATGGCACAGTAGATGGAGTGATCTACTCAGACACCCTCTCTGGCCAACAGCAAGCTGATTGTAGGAGAGTCCTACAACAGTTTCCTGAACTCTTCTCCTTAACCCCTGGTCAGACACACCTGTGTACCCATGATGTGGACACAGGAGACAGCATGCCTGTCAAGAACAAAATCTTTAGACAGTCTGACCATGTTAAGGAAAGCATCAAGGTGGAAGTCCACAAGATGCTGGAATTGGGAGTAATTGAGCGCTCTGACAGCCCCTGGGCTAGCCCAGTGGTCTTAGTCCCCAAACCTCACACCAAAGATGGAAAGAAAGAGATGAGGTTTTGTGTGGACTACAGAGGGCTCAATTCTGTCACCAAGACAGATGCTCATCCAATTCCAAGAGCTGATGAGCTCATAGATAAATTAGGTGCTGCCAAATTCCTCAGTACCTTTGACTTGACAGCAGGGTACTGGCAAATAAAAATGGCACCTGGAGCAAAAGAGAAAACAGCATTCTCCACACCTGATGGGCATTATCAGTTTACTGTTATGCCCTTTGGTTTAAAGAATGCCCCTGCCACCTTCCAAAGGTTGGTGAATCAAGTCCTTGCTGGCTTGGAGTCCTTTAGCACAGCTTATCTTGATGATATTGCTGTCTTTAGCTCCACCTGGCAGGATCACCTGGTCCACCTGAAGAAGGTTTTGAAGGCTCTGCAATCTGCAGGCCTCTCTATCAAGGCATCCAAATGCCAGATAGGGCAGGGAACTGTGGTTTACTTGGGACACCTTGTAGGTGGAGGCCAAGTTCAGCCACTCCAACCCAAGATCCAGACTATTCTGGACTGGGTAGCTCCAAAAACCCAGACTCAAGTCAGGGCATTCCTTGGCTTGACTGGGTATTACAGGAGGTTTGTGAAGGGATATGGATCCATTGTGACAGCCCTCACTGAACTCACCTCCAAGAAAATGCCCAAGAAAGTGAACTGGACTGTGGAATGCCAACAGGCCTTTGACACCCTGAAACAAGCAATGTGCTCAGCACCAGTTCTCAAAGCTCCAGATTATTCTAAGCAGTTCATTGTGCAGACTGATGCCTCTGAACATGGGATAGGGGCAGTTTTGTCCCAAACAAATGATGATGGCCTTGACCAGCCTGTTGCTTTCATTAGCAGGAGGTTACTCCCCAGGGAGCAGCGTTGGAGTGCCATTGAGAGGGAGGCCTTTGCTGTGGTTTGGTCCCTGAAGAAGCTGAGACCATACCTCTTTGGGACTCACTTCCTAGTTCAAACTGACCACAGACCTCTCAAATGGCTGATGCAAATGAAAGGTGAAAATCCTAAACTGTTGAGGTGGTCCATCTCCCTACAGGGAATGGACTTTATAGTGGAACACAGACCTGGGACTGCCCATGCCAATGCAGATGGCCTTTCCAGGTTCTTCCACTTAGAAAATGAAGACTCTCTTGGGAAAGGTTAGTCTCATCCTCTTTCGTTTGGGGGGGGGGTTGTGTAAGGAAATGCCTCCTTGGCATGGTTGCCCCCTGACTTTTTGCCTTTGCTGATGCTATGTTTACAATTGAAAGTGTGCTGAGGCCTGCTAACCAGGCCCCAGCACCAGTGTTCTTTCCCTAACCTGTACGTTTGTATCCACAATTGGCAGACCCTGGCATCCAGATAAGTCCCTTGTAACTGGTACTTCTAGTACCAAGGGCCCTGATGCCAAGGAAGGTCTCTAAGGGCTGCAGCATGTCTTATGCCACCCTGGAGACCTCTCACTCAGCACAGACACACTGCTTGCCAGCTTGTGTGTGCTAGTGAGGACAAAACGAGTAAGTCGACATGGCACTCCCCTCAGGGTGCCATGCCAGCCTCTCACTGCCTAGGCAGTATAGGTAAGACACCCCTCTAGCAGGCCTTACAGCCCTAAGGCAGGGTGCACTATACCATAGGTGAGGGTACCAGTGCATGAGCATGGTACCCCTACAGTGTCTAAACAAAACCTTAGACATTGTAAGTGCAGGGTAGCCATAAGAGTATATGGTCTGGGAGTTTGTCAAACACGAACTCCACAGCACCATAATGGCTACACTGAAAACTGGGAAGTTTGGTATCAAACTTCTCAGCACAATAAATGCACACTGATGCCAGTGTACATTTTATTGTAAAATACACCACAGAGGGCACCTTAGAGGTGCCCCCTGAAACTTAACCGACTATCTGTGTAGGCTGACTAGTTTTAGCAGCCTGCCACAAACCGAGACATGTTGCTGGCCCCATGGGGAGAGTGCCTTTGTCACTCTGAGGCCAGTAACAAAGCCTGCACTGGGTGGAGATGCTAACACCTCCCCCAGGCAGGAATTGTCACACCTGGCGGTGAGCCTCAAAGGCTCACCTCCTTTGTGCCAACCCAGCAGGACACTCCAGCTAGTGGAGTTGCCCGCCCCCTCCGGCCAGGCCCCACTTTTGGCGGCAAGGCCGGAGAAGATAATGAGAAAAACAAGGAGGAGTCACTGACCAGTCAGGACAGCCCCTAAGGTGTCCTGAGCTGAAGTGACTCTAACTTTTAGAAATCCTCCATCTTGCAGATGGAGGATTCCCCCAATAGGGTTAGGATTGTGACCCCCTCCCCTTGGGAGGAGGCACAAAGAGGGTGTACCCACCCTCAGGGCTAGTAGCCATTGGCTACTAACCCCCCAGACCTAAACACGCCCTTAAATTTAGTATTTAAGGGCTACCCTGAACCCTAGAAAATTAGATTCCTGCAACTACAAGAAGAAGGACTGCCTAGCTGAAAACCCCTGCAGCGGAAGACCAGAAGACGACAACTGCCTTGGCTCCAGAAACTCACCGGCCTGTCTCCTGCCTTCCAAAGATCCTGCTCCAGCGACGCCTTCCAAAGGGACCAGCGACCTCGACATCCTCTGAGGACTGCCCCTGCTTCGAAAAGACAAGAAACTCCCGAGGACAGCGGACCTGCTCCAAGAAAAGCTGCAACTTTGTTTCCAGCAGCTTTAAAGATCCCTGCAAGCTCCCCGCAAGAAGCGTGAGACTTGCAACACTGCACCCGGCGACCCCGACTCGGCTGGTGGCGATCCAACACCTCAGGAGGGACCCCAGGACTACTCTAAGACTGTGAGTACAAAAACCTGTCCCCCCTGAGCCCCCACAGCGCCGCCTGCAGAGGGAATCCCGAGGCTTCCCCTGACCGCGACTCTTTGAATCCAAAGTCCTGACACCTGGGAGAGACCCTGCACCCGCAGCCCCCAGGACCTGAAGGACCGGACTTTCACTGGAGGAGTGACCCCCAGGAGTCCCTCTCCCTTGATCAAGTGGAGGTTTCCCCGAGGAACCCCCCCCTTGCCTGCCTGCAGCGCTGAAGAGATCCCGAGATCTCTCATAGACTAACACTGCGAACCCGACGCTTGTTTCTACACTGCACCCGGCCGCCCCCGCGCCGCTGAGGGTGAAATTTCTGTGTGGGCTTGTGTCCCCCCCGGTGCCCTACAAAACCCCCCTGGTCTGCCCTCCGAAGACGCGGGTACTTACCTGCAAGCAGACCGGAACCGGGGCACCCCCTTCTCTCCATTCTAGCCTATGTGTTTTGGGCACCACTTTGAACTCTGCACCTGACCGGCCCTGAGCTGCTGGTGTGGTGACTTTGGGGTTGCTCTGAACCCCCAACGGTGGGCTACCTTGGACCAAGAACTAAGCCCTGTAAGTGTCTTACTTACCTGGTTAACCTAACAAATACTTACCTCCCCTAGGAACTGTGAAAATTGCACTAAGTGTCCACTTTTAAAACAGCTATTTGTGAATAACTTGAAAAGTATACATGCAATTTTGATGATTTGAAGTTCCTAAAGTACTTACCTGCAATACCTTTCGAATGAGATATTACATGTAGAATTTGAACCTGTGGTTCTTAAAATAAACTAAGAAAAGATATTTTTCTATATAAAAACCTATTGGCTGGATTTGTCTCTGAGTGTGTGTACCTCATTTATTGTCTATGTGTATGTACAACAAATGCTTAACACTACTCCTTGGATAAACCTACTGCTCGACCACACTACCACAAAATAGAGCATTAGTATTATCTATTTTTACCACTATTTTACCTCTAAGGGGAACCCTTGGACTCTGTGCATGCTATTCCTTACTTTGAAATAGCACATACAGAGCCAACTTCCTACAAGGTTCTTGTATTGTAAACGCCTGAATTTCACTTACTCTTCTTAGAGATGTGATGGCGATGAGAAATGCAACCTTCCAGGTTAGGAATTGTATTTCGCAAGAATGCATGGGTTCAAAAGGTGGACCCATGAGTCTTGTTAAGACAATGTTGAGGTTCCATGAAGGAACGGGTGGTGTCCTTGGTGGTATAATTCTTTTGAGGCCTTCCATAAACGCTTTAATGACAGGTATCCTAAATAGTGAAGTTGAATGGGTAATCTGCAGGTATGCAGATATTGCTGCGAGGTGTATTTTAATGGAAGAGAAGGCCAGGTTCGATTTTTGTAAGTGTAGTAAGTAACCCACTACATCCTTTGGAGATGCGTGTAATGGTTGAATTTGATTATTGTGGCAGTAGCAAACAAACCTTTTCCACTTGCTTGCATAGCAGTGTCTAGTGGATGGTCTTCTAGCTTGCTTTATGACTTCCATACATTCTCGGGTGAGGTTTAAGTGTCCGAATTCTAGGATTTCAGGAGCCAGATTGCTAGATTCAGCGATGCTGGGTTTGGATGCCTGATCTGTTGTTTGTGTTGTGTTAACAGATCTGGCCTGTTGGGTAACTTGACGTGGGGTACTACTGATAGGTCTAGCAGTGTTGTGTACCAAGGTTGCCTTGCCCATGTTGGTGCTATCAGTATGAGTTTGAGTTTGTTTTGACTCAATTTGTTTACTAGATATGGAAGGAGAGGGAGAGGGGGAAAAGCGTACGCAAATATCCCTGACCAGTTCATCCATAGGGCATTGCCTTGAGACTGCCTGTGTGGGTATCTGGATGCGAAGTTTTGGCATTTTGCGTTCTCCTTTGTTGCAAATAAGTCTATTTGAGGGGTTCCCCAAACTTTGAAGTAAGTGTTTAAAATTTGGGGGTGAATTTCCCATTCGTGGACCTGTTGGTGATCTCGAGAGAGATTGTCTGCAAGTTGATTCTGGATCCCTGGAATAAACTGTGCTATTAGGCGAATGTGGTTGTGAATTGCCCATTGCCATATTTTTTGTGCCAGGAGGCACAGCTGTGTCGAGTGTGTCCCCCCCTGTTTGTTTAGATAATACATTGTTGTCATGTTGTCTGTTTTGACAAGAATGTACTTGTGGGTTATGATGGGTTGGAATGCTTTTAACGCTAGGAAAACTGCTAGCAGTTCTAGGTGATTTATATGCAGCTTTGTTTGATGTACGTCCCATTGTCCTTGGATGCTATGTTGATTGAGGTGTGCTCCCCACCCTGTCATGGAAGCATCTGTTGTTATCACGTATTGTGGCACTGGGTCTTGGAAAGGCCGCCCTTTGTTTAAATTTATACTGTTCCACCATAGAAGCGAGATGTATGTTTGGCGGTCTAACAACACCAGATCTAGAAGGTGACCCTGTGCTTGTGACCATTGTGATGCTAGGCACTGTTGTAAGGGCCTCATGTGCAGTCTTGCGTTTGGGACAATGGCTATGAATGAGGACATCATGCCTAGGAGTTGTAATACCATCTTTGCCTGTATTTGTTGTGTTGGATACATGGTTTGTATAACTTTTAGGAAATTTTGAACCCTTTGTGGACTTGGAGTGGCTATTCCCCTTGTTGTGTCTATTGTTGCTCCTAGGTATTGCTGTACTTTGCACGGCAGAATGTGTGATTTTGCATAGTTGACGGAGAAACCGAGTTTGTAGAGGGTTTGTATGACCTGATCCGTGTGGTGTGAGCACTTTGTCAGTGAGTTGGTCTTGATTAGCCAATCGTCTAGATACGGGAATACGTGTATTTGCTGCCTTCTGATGTGTGCAGCTACTACTGCTAGGCATTTTGTAAAGACTCTTGGTGCGGTTGTTATACCGAACGGCAATACTTTGAATTGGTAATGTATTCCTTTGAATACGAACCTTAGGTATTTCCTGTGCGAGGGATGTACCGGTATGTGGAAATACGCGTCTTTGAGATCTAAGGTTGTCATGTAGTCTTGTTGCTTTAGCAATGGTAACACTTCTTGTAGCGTGACCATGTGAAAGTGTTCTGATTTGATGTAGGTGTTTAACCATGTTGGATAATTGCTAAGACCCAAGTGTCTGTTGTTATTTTCTCCCAAGATTGGTAATACTGACTTATTCTTTCCCCCACTGGTGTTGTGTGGAGGGGATGAGTGACCTATGAGTCACTGTTTGGTTGCAGGTGTTTTTGGGCTTTGAAATTTTCCCCTGTTTCTAGGGAATTGTCCTCCTCTGTACTGGCCCCGAAAGCCTCCCCTTTGGTACTGTCCCTGGTAGGTAGACGGTGTTGAATGTGATGTACTGGCTTGTGTGGCCTGACCCCGAAACCCCCCTCTGAAGGGTGTTTTGCGGAAGGTGCCGAAAGTGCCTCTGCCCTGCGGGGAGTAGAGTGCGCCCATGGCAGTGTCAGTGTCCTTTTTTAGCTTCTCAATTGCCGTGTCCACTTCAGGTCCGAACAATTGTTGCTCATTGAATGGCATATTGAGCACCGCTTGCTGTATCTCCGGTTTAAAGCCAGATGTCCGTAACCACGCGTGCCTTCTTATGGTTACTGCTGTGTTAATTGTTCTTGCAGCTGTGTCAGCTGCATCCATAGAGGAGCGTATTTGGTTATTGGAGATGTTTTGTCCCTTATCAACCACCTGTTTCGCCCTTTTTTGTAAATCTTTGGGTAGATGCTCGATGAGGTGCTGCATCTCGTCCCAATGGGCTCTATCATATCGCGCTAGAAGCGCTTGAGAGTTAGCGATGCGCCACTGGTTTGCAGCTTGTACTGCGACCCTTTTTCCGGCTGCGTCGAACTTGCGGCTTTCTTTATCCGGAGGTGGTGCATCGCCTGATGTGTGAGAGTTGGCTCTCTTGCGAGCCGCCCCTACTACAACTGAATCTGGTGGCAGTTGTGAGGTGATGAAAGCAGGGTCTGTGGGCGGTGCTTTATATTTCTTTTCCACCCTAGGTGTTATTGCTCTACTCTTGACAGGCTCTTTGAAGATTTGCTTTGCGTGCCTTAGCATTCCTGGGAGCATAGGCAGGCTCTGGTAGGTGCTATGGGTGGAGGAGAGGGTGTTGAAAAGGAAGTCATCCTCGACAGGTTCCGAGTGTAGCGACACGTTATGGAATTCTGCTGCCCTAGCTACCACCTGTGAATACGCTGTGCTGTCCTCTGGTGGTGAGGGCTTGGTAGTATACGCCTCCGGGCTGTTGTCTGACACTGGGGCGTCGTATAGGTCCCAAGCGTCCTGGTCATCTTGGCTCATGGTGGTGTGAGCCGGTGAGTGTGACGGAGTCTGTGCCGGTGATATGTAAGTTACAGGTGGAGGAGAGGGTGGCGGAGTTACCTTCTTCACCACTTTTGTTTGTGGTGCTTGTTCCTGTGTTTGGAACTCAAGTCTCCTTTTTCTCCTAATAGGGGGAAGGGTGCCGATCTTCCCTGTTCCACTCTGTATAAAGATCCGCTTTTGAGTGTGGTCTACTTCAGTGGACTGTAACTCTTCCACAAATCTATGTTTGCGTAATTGAGAGGACAGTGATTGCTCCTCTGAATATGAGCTGGTAGTTGGCTCGGTTGCCGGTCTTTTCGGCACCGAAACTATGTCCTTGCTCGTTTTCGGCTCCGATGCGACTTTCCTCTTTTTCGGAGTCGAAATTTCTCGCCGTCGATCTTCCTCGGTGCCGCTGTCTCTGCACCGAGCAGCTTCGGCTCCGCTGTCTCGGCGTCGATCTTTTTCGGCAGCACTTTCTCGGTCCCGAGATTGCTGCATGCCTGTGTCTCGACCCGAGTCGGACGACCTCAGCACTAGTTCGGCCTTTTTCGGTGCCGATGGGCGGTCACCGACTTTATGGGTTGAGCCATGGCCTGTTGGCAGTGGCGTCCCCTGGGCCTTGTCTGTTTTCTTGTGTGCTGGCTTCGACGTCTTACTCACTGTTTCGTGGACGTCGAGGTCCTCCGAGTCCGATTCATGGATAGAGAAGGCCTCCTCTTCTTCTCCTTGTTCCTCGAACTCTCGGTGTCCTGTCGGCGTGGACGCCATCTGTAATCTTCTGGCGCGCCGGTCACGGAGCGTTTTTCGGGACCGAAACGCATGACAGGCCTAACAAGTTTCTTCCTTGTGCTCGGGCGACAGGCACAGGTTACAGACCAAATGTTGGTCTGTATATGGGTATTTGTTGTGGCATTTAGGGCAGAATCGGAACGGGGTCCGTTCCATCAGCCTCGATGTAACACGCGGTCGGGCCGACCAGGCCCCGACGGGGGATCGAAATTACCCCGAAGGGCTACCGGAGCTCTTCACGATTCGATTCGGTGTCGATTCTATCTAACCCGATCCCGAACGCAACAATACCGATGCAATTTTCCGAATTTTTAACCATCTTTCCGTCCCGAAACCCGGAGCGAAAAGGAACACGTCCGAAGCCGATGGCGGAAAGAAAA
The DNA here is from genome assembly GCF_031143425.1 of Pleurodeles waltl. Lineage (NCBI taxonomy): Eukaryota > Metazoa > Chordata > Amphibia > Caudata > Salamandridae > Pleurodeles > Pleurodeles waltl. The sequence continues at coordinate 1,422,706,145 of NC_090445.1, forward strand.
CAATCGAAGATGGAGTCGACGCCCATGCGCAATGGAAGCAAGGAGGAGGAGTCCCTCGGTCTCGTGACTCGAAAGACTTCTTCGAAGAAAAACAACTTATAACACTCCGACCCAACACCAGATGGCGGGCTATGCACAACATGTGTATCTGCAGCTACACATGCCATCGAACCTCATGTTTCTGCAATGTGCCGTTCTTTTCCACTCCAGAGAGTTTTTACTTGCCCGTAAAGGCAGTTCAAGCATGTATCACTTTTTGAAACTACAGAAGGGATCACAAGCATCTGTAAAAAGCCATAACTGCTGTGAATAACAACTTGTTTGTCTGGTCATGGAAGGCCTCTTCACTATCCCCTCTCCGGTTTGGTCCAAAGGATTTTCATCTTGTGGTACAATCCTGGGGGGGATTCTACTTTAATTTTTGTCTTGGTTGGTTGGCACCCTGTTGTCTGTTTAGTGAGTAACATGCAGAGATCAATGAATAGAGGGAAATCATGGGAACTGGATGCACAAATATAGGAATGTTGTAGTTGATTGTGACTTTCCATGCAAGGCCATGTCCTGCACTTACGCTTCACCAACTTTTATTACAGTCTGGGAGAGAATTTGTCAGACAGATTTGATCCTGAAGCATTACTACTTCTGCTTCTTCTAAGACAGATAGAGAGCTTGCTCTTTCACATTGTCAAGAACCCTCAGTAGCCTCAGATCTTCCAGCATATTCGCAAATGTGTTAATTTTGTCTAGAAATACCAACACCACCCATGACGTTAGGCCACTTACTGTTCTCTCCATGGGTCTCTGTAAAGGATTACTAGTGCTCTGTATAATCCTTGTGCCATTGATTCAAAATAGTAAAAGCTCAGTTAGTAGCAGTTAGGTGTTTGCCCTGACTCTCCTACCCTATGGGGAACGGATAGTTGCCACTCCCCAGGTTCAGTCCTGAAAAACAATGACTTCAGTAAAGCTGTCATGCGCATCTCTGTCAAAGGGCATTGGGTAGTGGTTTGGTATGGATCAGCTGTTCACAGTACAGTTGTAATTGCACATTTGAACATCATTTTTTTGTCCATCACAATTGGTGAATATAAGGAAATGACTCTTTTTGCATGATCACCACCAAAGTTTTGGACTGATGCTGCTGGGTTTTCAACTCTACGAGTGCACTGAGTCCTGCTAACCAGACCCCAGTGCCACTGCTCTGACTTTAAAACATGAATGCCTGATTGGCTCACCCACAATTGGCATAAGTTAACTTACTTATAGGTCTCTAGTATATGATACCAAAGGTATCCCGGGCCTGTAAGTTAACTTGCCATCTAGACTGTAGCACTTATTCTGCTGCCACTAGTGTGACAAAGCAAATCAAGTCTCCCGAACTACCACTGCTGACTTGTCGGACAGTTTTTAAACTGCTTCCAAATTGACATTTGTGCTGTAGAAAGCTTAGAAGCCCCACTGGGGAATATAGGGTTCTGCGCTGGCAATTCAGCTGTGTTAACTTGTGAACGGGACTACTAAGGTTGGTAGTTCAAGTTGTCAGGAAAGCCAAACAATGTGTGAGCCTGAAAGGAAAGCTTCAAAGGGGAAGCCACCTTTGAAGGGCAATTGGTGGACATACACAAGACATACTCTGCAAAGGAGCGAGGACGGAAGAAAGACTGCCCTGCTGCTTCCTGGACCTGGCAAAAAGAAACTGCACCAAAACCTGTGGCACCGTACTTCAGTAAAAGTTGTCTTCAAATCCCAGAAAGAAGAGATAACTCCAAGAGTCAGTTGGCTGACTGCCTGTTACACCTCCAGTACCACAAATGCTGAAGCTGAAGAAGCTTGCCTTGGAAAGTTGGTAGCCACAATCACTTGACTGCCACTGACAAACGAAGTGCAGCCTGGAAGACCAAGTCTCTATAATTAAACATTGCACCGAGATCTGCTGGACATGGCAGAGCTATTGTCAGTCCAAGAGCACAGCTGATGTCACTGTAACTAGAGAGCAGTAGACTAGCGGCAAATGGTATCTGGCTAGACTTCAAGCAAACTTCAAAGGACATTGACCTCTGTCACCATAGTCACCCCTCCTTGTTTGTGGACTGAGGGGTAGCCCTATTAAGGCCCCCATCACTGGATCAGTATCTGTAGCATCCATGGTGGTTCACACACAGAGCCTAGAATAGGCCTGGAGACTGCTTTAACTGTAAGGTAACCGTCCTGCCAAGCCTCAGTGGGCCACGTACCTTGCTACCTGCCAGTGTTGGTCACCCAAAGATGGCCAGAACAACAGAACACAACTTTACTAAAGATTTCAAAAGTTGCCCAAGTAACCGCTAACCACAGTAGTTGCTAATGCTTTTTTGCAATCTGAATAAAAAGCAGTGATTTATTGCTTGCTTAATGATTTATATCTCAAACTCCTCCGGTATATCTTGCTCATTTGGGTATCTAAAAATTCAGAAACATAAGTGCTACTTTTTATAAACCTGTGTCAGATTTTCTTTGTGTAGTGTGTCTTTCTTAATCAACTATTATGGTACTTCCAAATGTTTTACCAGTGTTCCTTTGATAACGCCTGAGTGCTTGAAGCCACAGCTACCCACAGTTGAGCTAAGGTCTTCAAAACAAACCTGAATAGACCCAAGACAGGTTTGTAAGTTTATTACACGGTGAGGCTGCACAATCACATCATATAATAAGCCGCTTTCTTCACAGTGAAGCATATGGGCTGTGAGAATCTTGGATGATTTCTATTGCTTTCAGGTACTCCACACACATCCATATATTCTCTGCATCTGTTAGGGTCTTGTGCCTGGACTGTTCTTATGCTGGATTCTGTTTTTGACTGTGGCTCCTCCTACATCCACTCAGAGGTCAAGAAAACATGTGCCCTCTGAGTTAGTTTCAGATGTAAGCTTTTTTAAGCTGATTCTGACGAAGCGATCTACAAACTTCCGTCATTTGTGGTTGAACTCTAGTTCTTCCATCATGGTAGATGTTGATCAAGCTCCAGTCGTCAGTAGATACATCTGAGGCATCAAAGTTCCAATGGAAACAAGTGGTAGAGTGTCTCATGATGCTGCCTACGAGCAATGAATAATGGAATGTTGTCTAATGTCCACTAACCATCAGTACAATCTTCACCAGGATGCCCTCTGGCAATGCTTTAATTTCTGAAGCCTCAATCAGAAAAACTCATGTGCAGGCACTCTCCATCACAGAATTGTCCCGCTTGAGCATCTAGCACAGCCAGCAGAAATCATGTTTTCATGCTCCTTCAGCTAGATGACTGGGCTATGTACGGAAATGTGGCAAGCAAAATCATCTCCTGCATTTGGTTTGGGGGATGCTCAGAAAAGAAATGTTTAGAAAACGGATCGGAACAGTGCATATTACAATACAAACCTTCCAAATATTTTGGCTTTCATGTCTGGTTCATGGCAGCTCAATCAAACATAAAATCAGTTCCCTAGGCTGCAGCCTTGTGGAAAATGCCAGAATGGCCAAAATAGCCAGTCCATTCTTTGATAAAAAAAAGATGTTGTAATGCTCATTAGAAAACAAACCACCACAGTCTCGTTCTAGATACAACATGCCAATTTGAGATGAGACACACTGGAAGAGTTCCATCACAAAGAGCATTATTAAGCTGAAACAGGCTTTTTGTGTTATTGATTTCTCTAATAGCTGATTAGCTACTGCCAATGCTCCCCAAGCTATTTCTTATTATTTTAATCAAATTGTAACTGTTAACTTTAATTGTTTTTACTGAAAAAAAGAAGATGTTGTATATGACATGTCAACCAGCAATAAGCTATAAATAAATAAATAAGTACATTAATAAGACTATTTTTCCTTTTACATTTTATCTACGAGTCAGTAAAGTGTTGTGTGTAGTACAAAATACGAACCGAATTGCTTCTTGGGTCAACAAGATGTTAGTGAAAAGTTTCATATCAGAAATAGTGAAAACGTGAAAATGTAGGACAATGACCGTGTATGCATGTTTTGCCAGTAAATAACTTTCTTGACAGCCATTACTAAGGTAGGTGGATCAGTGAAGACAACGCCTATTGTTTTGTTCCAAGAAACAAAATAGACCTAAGATTGAAGGCAATGAGACCCTCATGTGGTTCAGACCCATGATTTTCAAATAGACACAGAAAACTCTCTGTAGCAGGTCATTTATTGCACTGCACAATCCTATTGGTTTTCTATAAGGTCAACTGGTGTGCCATAGCCACATGGATTAATTCACAGGTGTTCTGAAAGTATTGTTGCTTAGCTCCAAGCACTAGAGAGCATTAGTGTCTAATAGAGCACAATGTCCCTGTCTGCACCATGGCACAGCTTTAATTAGGTGTGTTGTGTGTGAACAGGGACAGTGCACCGTATTATTGTAAAAGTGCAACCCTCAGGGAAGCTGTGAAGTTGTGCTTCCATTTGAGCAGCACATTAATATGAGACAGACATCTGAGCACAGCTCCATCTTTTATGGTGCAGTTGGCACCCGACCTTCACTTTCAAGAAGGATAGAAACTGACAGTTGGCTTGTGCAGTGGGTGATTGCACCCACTTGCAGAGGGATGTCTGTCGGGTCCATGGGATCCCCCTTCCCCACTCCAGAGGGGCAGTGAATGTGCACCACCTTTTTGTGGTGCACAGTCAGTGCTTCTCCTGACTCTGCCACTGCACCCTGTCCACAATACTTGCAGGCATGGAGACAATGGTTTTCCTTTTTTTTGCATGGGGCCAGTTTGCCACACAAATGAGGGAACACCCCTTTAGGATTCTCCCATAGCTACATGCGTGCTGTGCCATCTGTATTACAGAAGGGGCCATGCAAGCTTCTGTGGCTCCTTTTATAATACCAAAATTCCCTGGGGCACAGGAAGCAGGTGCACACACCCATTGTGCTCGTGGGGCACTTTCTGTAATATGGACCCCAAAGCTGTATTACCGTAAGGGTTCAATGAACCTCTTTGCACCACAGTGCATCTTTAAATAGATGCCCCTGGTTCAAACAGGGACAGTACGCCCTATTACTGATAATGTGCTACCCCAACGACAGCTGTGAAGTTGCACTGCACTGAGGGGAACCCTTTAGTGGAAGACAGTCCAGATGTTTAAAGCAGCTGGTTAATCTTTCACAGTGCTGGTGGCACACAGCCTGCACTTCAAAAGGGGACAGCGACACCTTGCAGGGTGGTGCAGTGAGTGACCCCAACCGATGATGGGGGTTCCAAGGGTAACTCCCTCTCCAGAGACGAGCACGGGGGAGGGGCATACTGACCATCCCATTACTTTGTGCACATAATCAGTGCATCTTGTGACAGCCTCTTTGCCTGGCACCCATATCCATAACACAATGCAAAGCTAGTGTTTCCCTCAGGTGCCTGGGGCATATGCCCATGTAAATGAAAGAATGCCCCTTTATGATGGTGCAGGCACTACATGTGCATCTGCAGAACCTGCTGTAATACCAAAGTGCTCTGGGAAGCATAAAATGGAATGCACATGACTCTTGCACCCATGGGGCACTTTATGTGATAACGCTACAGTGCACAATTTTCAACACTGCTGAGCAGTAGCCATTGTTCATATTCATTTTACATTTGAAGGCACCATTTACTTGGGAGTAACTTTTGGTTGTTGCGGAATTCTTTCACTTTTAAGTATTCATTCCCTCAGTTACTGATGTCTCACAAAAAGTGCTGCCTGTACACCAAACATTAGCGATAGCAGGAACTTACCAAGGATCTGAAGTGTCAGCTTTATCCGCAAATCAATTTTCTGATGCACATCAGCCTTAAAGAAGAGACATGAGAAATTAGTCTGAGACTGGGTGACATGGACGATGGAAAGAGATGAAGAGGGAGTGCTAGCAATTGGGAGGGCTGAATGTGGTAAAGAATGTGGAGACAAGAAGATAAGCGACATAAAGGGTGAAAGGGAGAAAAAATAGAATATAAAGGGAAGAAAGAAAGCTAGCAGGGAGCAAAAAAGGAAAGAATGAAACAAAGAAGAAAAGGAGGGACGGGAGGAGGGACCACAGAAGGAAGGATATAAAGAAGGAAGGTAAAAGGAAAGCAGTGGCAAATTAAGGAAAATTAGAAGAATGGAAATAAGAAAGAAAGGAAGAAATATAAGATTGGCACTGTGAGCGTCCTACTACTAATACAAGTAATCTAGCATGTCAGATCACTGAAGCATTCTGTCTGTCCCATACTACATGGATGATCCCCCCTGAAAAACTCTCGGCGCCAAGAAGTGTACTCTTGATGGTGTAGTGTTGATTAGATGCATATGCTTCAACAAACTGCGGATGTATATACCAAGAGCTGTGTGGACAGCCATGTGGTGCTAAGGAATAATGCCCTGCACCCATAAAATTCTATAATGCTAAGTATATTGATGCATTGCTTTGCACCACGAAAGCGTCCATGGACATAATCTTAGTAAATAACCTCCACAATGTTGCAAGACATCTGCTTCAACATTCAACATTTTGCTAACTCAGTGACTGTGAGTGACGTGCTGCATCACATACGCAATGGCGAGGAGCTAGCTAAAAGGGAAGAGAGATAAAAAATTGGTTAGCCCATAAGCTAAGCAGAAATGACAATAACAGAAAAGGGGGACGGATGTGTCTGACGATTAGGGAGCCCATGGGGAACTCAATTATTTTGAGGGGGCTGATTGAAATACAAGAGCATAGCAGTCCTCCCACCACACATCAGGACTTATACTTCAGAACGGGTGACATTGGGCTTGTCGCACTGAATCAATGTACAGAACCTATGGATGTCCCATGATACTGATGCCTGTGCCATGGGCATTCCATCTTGTAAAAGTAACACAGGCGTGTGAATTAGGTGTTCTTAATTCTGTGGTGGTGCTTTGGGAGCGCCAACATATCAGTATCTCATGATACTGATAAGTACTCCACTGTGACAACTTCTCTTGGTGCTTCCTTTAGGTTTCCTGGGTAAGAAACACATTTTTATTTCATGCCTGGAGATAAGTAAGCTGTGTATAATTGTGACCCTCTTCACTTAGACATTAACTAATTTCTTACTATAGGTGTGTATCTCACTACAGGGGCTGGAAGTGACTGCTTTTTCACTTTAAAAGTATACCTCTACATAGTCTCCTAAAAGAACATTGATTGGAGAAGAAGACAATTGCTCTGAAGAAAATGTATGCATGATGCTTTTACAGGAATTCCTTAGTATGCGGGATAACAAAGTCCAGGCATGTACTTTGACACAACAAAAAGTGTCTTCCTATTTCCTACCCAAGGAGTAGAAGGAGATAAATTTTAGATGTACCCATTTCCAGGCGTAAATATTGGGGAGGCTTAAATTATCCTTATATGACTCAGTAGGTGATGTTAAATCTAGAGACAAAGATCAGGACCATTTTATAAACTGAATTATGGACATTCCTGAGATGTGTTGTTGGTGATTTCAGGTTCTGAAAATAAACACACCACTTCAGTACTTTCCTCTGCCCCTTTCCTCCTGAGATAGCATGGGCACCCACTATTTAGTACCCACCCTTTCTGGCACTTGATTACTATCCATTACCTTATAAGATACCTTGCTGACTATCCTAATTTAAGAATCACCTAGATTTATATTTATATACTCTATCCCCAAAGCTGGTCTGTTAATCTAAGCATTTTTCCAAGCTTGTATGTGTTTGCCCTGTGCATCTCTTTTGTGTGTCTGACGTTTCCAACCCAGAGCTGTGAGTGCAACTGGGCTTAACAGCTTCTCATGTGAGAGTCAATCATGACACACCATTTGGCATCCCCACATAATGAGGAGGCATGCTGTGCAGCGCATTATAGTGAGACTTAGGCATTAGGGACCCCACTATGCCGAGGAGCATGCAGTGGTGACTGAATATGAAAGGGCATTCCTTACCATGAGGAGCGTACTCATTGTATCGCAGGATTCTGAGGACAGTGGTCTCAGGATTCTCTTCCGCTGTTTGAGTAGACCTTATATGGAGAACAGCAGTCTGAGTGTGTAGTGCTGTTGAAGAGGGTGTTCTAGTCATTCGATGAAAGCGCTCTGGGCACTCTGGGCTTCCAATGGTTCTCGGGAGGGGAGGCGTTGTGGGTATCCCATGCTCTTCAGGGCATCCCATGAAATTGAGAAGAGTGTTCAAGGTATTTGGCACTACTGACAAGAGTGCTTTTGTTATTCCACGAAAACAAGGAATGTAGTTTGAAGCCCAGTGATACCGAAGAGGGTGCTTGGGGTATCCCATGATATTGATTAGGGTGCTCTGGGTATCCCATTAAGTTGAGGAGTGTCCTCCCGTTGTCCTGTCCTACTGAGGAGGTTGCTTGTGGTGTCACAGGATGCTCAGGGAAGAGCTCATGGCTTCCTCTCATACTGAGGGATTCAAGAATCAGCAAGTTCAAAGAGATGCACACAAGAGGGGACATTAAAAGTCGGATGAATAAACTTTACCTTATTCCAAAACGGCTCTCCAATCTCTGCCTCGCCTGAAGCTTCATAACAACTGAGCACCCTGACGTCATCAGGTAAAGCCACGGCCATGCTCAGTGTAAGGTAAGTCATGGAGTCACCTGCACAAGGAGAGGCAAAGAAAGATACATAATAGAGCTACTGAGAACAGTGATAAGGTACATTAGTGAGTCAACTCCAATAGGTTAGAGAGAAGAGGAAAGTCAGGGCATCATCTGCACACCATGAATCCATCAGGACTACCCAACCCAGTTCCAATTTCAGGGAGCGCTCAAAAGTCACCTCTTTAGAGCACTACATCATGCAGCAGTTATAGCTGACATTCACTTTCAGATTACAGATTCCCCTCCAGTCACGGGCTGACTGTATCTTTGCATAGAATCTGTACAATGCTCTTCTACCTTTCATCTAGATTCAATAGCACATACATACATGGAGACAACTGCACTGAAGAGAGGTCACATCATATGCGGGTAACAAGCAGTGCTTTTGGGGAGTTTTAAGACACAGCTTACGGGCTTACAGATAAAGTAAGGGACATTTCAAGGGTTTCTACGGCAACATTATTTTACCTCTTAAGAACCATAATGATAGTTCAGTATAGAACCCTCACTGATATGCACCATGATCTGGTTCGAGATCCTGGCCTTTTCCTAGACTGTACATTCGGGATCTGCTGTTCATTATGGAAGTAGGTCTTTGTAGTGCATTATGCAAAGTCCCATGCCTTGTCACCATGCCCACGTAACATGCAGTACATGTCTTCATCCCTGCATCCAGGCCTCAAGGGCTGGTTTGGGTTTCCCTTAGTATCTAAGTTGGACACCCTTCCTTTGGCTTTAGGCCTGTGGCCTGTGTTCTTTAAATACATATACACATTTGATTAATTTTATTCCTTTTAATATCTTTTGTTACCGCTTGCTTTCAGCTCTTTTTTATTTTAATCAGCTTCCTTTTCTGAGAAGGAATAGTTGTTCTAGTTGCAGATTTTATAAGCCCTTTGCATGGATCTGACTCTGTGTCCTGCTCAAGGCTGTCATGCCCCATGCATGATATTCTATCTAGTATTGCCACTCAAAGAGTTAAGGAGTCAACTCTCAGCTCTAGACATATTATCACGTCAGGTCTGTTCCTAGAACACTGCATGATTTGTTATATAAACACCGCTTAGGCCTAAGAATGGTAGAGAGCATTCCAGTCATGGCTGTTTGAGTACTTACACCATTTCATTAACAGTTTTGCTGATCCTGGCACTGACTCTTCAGCCTAACGGAAGGATTGGGAGCAGACAACAGGCAGAACCTTCCCCATCTTTCAGGTATGGAGTCGGGCTTCTTCCCTAGACCAAGATAGGCAGAGGGGCTAACATCACTATGCTCTCAGGCTTTAGACATTAGGGTGCAGGTTGGAATTATTAGGTTTTATAATCATTCCAGGATGGTGGGATTGTTCGCTTTCTTCACTCTATTGGTAACCATAACCACTGTAATATGCTTCATCTGCCTAATTATCACAGCTCATGCTTTTTAAAATTGGATGCAATTGCTTCAATAAATATATATTGAAACTTCCTTTGCATATCATCATTCGTCTTGGCATGTGTGAGACTTTGTGTAACTAAGAAAAAGGGTACGGTCTGTTCACCACAACTTCCCTGAGGAGTCCTAGTGTCATGTTTTTAGGATGCCACAAGTCACCTTTACTTTTGAGGTTTGGGTGAGGTGCTGCTAGCTAGCCAAAGAAGTCAGGCCGACAGCTTCCAAATGGTGTGGGACCGACTCAGTCACCCACAATCAGTCACCCACACTCTGTGGCGCTGCTGCACTAAACTGCGCAGTCGTACCCCCAAGGTATGAGTTCTTCAACAGGGCCTAGAGCACAATGCACTCTGCCTTCAGCCACACTTAGTGGCCTATTTGAGGAGGTCTTGCATCCAGCCCCCATCAACCCACACCTTTATCAATACTCTATGTCTATTCTCTGTGTCCCCACAACCTATGCACAATTGACCTTGGATGCAGGACTTGGCCACTGGCCAGGCCCAGTTACAGCTGGAACTCACTGTGCGTGGTATGTTGCTGTGTGATATAGGCTCTAAGCATTGGTCTTCACCTTCAGCCACGTTATGCAATGAACTCTACAGAGACAGACCAAGCTGCACACAATCAGAGGCAAATGCCCATGGCCTCTGGGTCTTTATCCTCCCCAACTGTCCCAACAGTCTTCTGGGCATAGCAAGTGATTTGGCCATAGCATGGTCTCTGAGCACAACCACATAGCACCTTGGGCATCCTTTTTACATTTTTCGAGATTTATGTACCTCAAATGGGATCCACAGATAAAAAATGGGGATTGCAAAACTATTTTCATTTTTGTGTCCCTCAGGGTTCTTTGGGATCCTCAGAGTCCTATTAAGATTACAAACTGAGGACCCTGAGTCTCTTCTTTAGAGATCTAATCACTGCTTCCTTGAATACCCCTGAGGTCATGGGATTCTCTCCTACAAACCTCCCCTTGTTGCAGTGCCGAATTGCAGGCCTTCTGCCTCAGAAATGGCAGGCATAGATAACCATCCAACTTCTAAAACTAGGTATGCACCAAAATCTCATGCCTCCCAAGAAGAGGCATAATTAGGAGAAATATCTCTATTTCTTCTTGCTTCTTCCAATTCCTATATGTTCTGCATTCTGCAGCACACATAGAAAGAGGAATATGCCTCCCAGGATTGCTTTTGTGCAGATGTGCATGAAGGTGTCCCTTCCTGCACAAAAACAATACTGCATGCAACGCAGGCACCATTGCACCATGGTGTATGGGAGCCTGCATTGGCACTAGGCAGCCCATTGTGCACCTGGGCAAGGGGAAAAGTCAGGAAGGCACCATATGCTTTAAACAGGGCACGTTCCTGCCCTTTCCATTTACCTGTCACGCAGTGCAGCGCAGCAAGGTTACTTACTTGCTGCGCTGCACTCCGTGACAATCTGATAAATTTGCCCGAGTGCTGCCTACTGCCAACGCAGGCACCTTTACGCCATGGTGAAAGGTTGGCTGTGTTACAGGCAGGATTCTTTTTGTGCGGGAAGAGTGTGCAGGAAGGGACACCTTATTCCACAAAAGCAATCCTTAGAGGAATGTTTATCTTTCTATGTGTGCTGCACAGTGCAGCACACATAGAAAGAGGAAAAACAATGAGAAATTAAGATATTTCTCCTCGTTACGCCTCTGTTGGGGAAGCATTCCATTTTTATTCAATCCTAGGTTAACCACCCTTAGTAAATCTGGGATGGCATTAAAACCCATGGGTAGCTGCATGTGAGCGCCCATGCTCTACCCATGGAATGCCATTGCTATACAGACTAACGAAGGGCAGCTTTGTTTGCGTGGCTTAGTGAATCTCTTGTAAGCCCTTACATTGCGATGCAACACCTTGAGTGATGAAAGGTCAACGCAAGGGCTCAGAAAATCTGGCCCACTGGGCCCATAGAACCCATGCACAGTTGGCTTTAGGTGCTACTCCGGCACCCTTGCCTACATGCGTAAATACAATGTCAGAGGGCTGTAATAAGTTGGTTCTGGTCCTCCAGATTAACTATTCAAATGTATGAAACAAAATGTATTTTATACTTTGCATTAAATATGTGTTGTAGTTTGCTTGATGTTTGCCAACCCATGGCTGTTCTAAGGGTTGGCTGTCTAACATTGATACAAAAACAAATGCAGAAACCAAGGTTCAGAAACACTAAAAACCTAGCACAGTTCAGAGAGATACACCGCAAACGTGCCCATACTATTTGAAGAGTTGCAGCGTGGGAAGAGGAATGGACTGCGAACAGATACTAAAAGGTAAATATATAGGAAACCACAAGCGAGAGTTCAATACTGAGGAATGGGCTGGGGTCACACTGGTCACCTGTGAATATGTGGGAGGCAACTTGACCAAACTGTAGATAGAGCGGGACTATGTGTAGTTAGGGCAGTCACATAACCTCGAGATTTATGGGATGTGACCAGGCATCCTCTGAGATCTTCCCAAAAGGATACCAACTGAGTTAAAAAAAAAAAACATTACTTCTCTGCGGGGTGAATTGATCATGCAATGTGTCCACTAGATTTTTAACACGGTAATCAGACACTCTGGTCTTGTCAAAAATATCCGGCAATGCTCTTCCCTCATAAAATTAGGTTTTATGAAGCTCACTGTGATGCTGTGTGTCCCCGCCCATTTTCAGGTTTGGGTATTTCTTAAACAATGCCAACCAGATATTTAAATTCAAAGCACTTATAAAATGACACAAGCATAAAGGGGCAAGGGGATTTGCCAACAGTCTCTACAATGGCACGGCCTTCACAGAGGCTACACAAGGCTTCACAGAGCTAGATATGGCCAAAGTAAGGCTTGGGCTTTTGCATTCTGCGTCAGCCGTGCGTACAAGTAGGGCTGTGCAGCCAGGCAAACACACAGAGCAGGGCCCTGCTCAGGCATGCACTGGCTGTTACGTGCTATGGAGGATCCCATGCCAGGATTCACCAATGACGCAGTGCTAGACATCACATGTACCTCAGAAAGTGACAGGATTATCTGGTATCCTATAGATATATGGGAAGCTACCAGGTCAAGCTCTGCCAACATTGTACTGTACCACGCTCTGTATGCTGACGTACAGGTCTCATTCCTGGCTACACCAGGAGATTACTGCAAATAGCTGTTCTGAGTCAAGCACACCCATGGAAGAGACAATAGTCCGAGAAGCGGTTTCCATCCTCTTTCATCACACATTTATGTGTCACACAACATTTTCCACACTCTTCCGATGTCCAAGTGGAGCATTGCACTTCTATTGCCATAAATCTCAGGGTTTTTGTCAGAGAACGAGCGATGGACGGATACAAATGGAAATAATATCCCTACTTTTTTGTTCAAGGGAGGCTGTCTTCTATGATTATCTCGTTTTAAGTGACCCAGAGTGGAATTGTGTAACAAGCGGAACAAGGATATCCTTTAACCTCTCCTGCTGGATGAACTAGTGTCCTTCCTATAAAACTTGTATCGGTGTTAAATGTAGCTAAATTCTGCTACCGAGATACCTATATGGCTGTGATGATTGGAAGCCACTTCTCCCTCTTATCTGTGTATTAACACCAAACCTGCATCGGTTTTAAAACAGTAAAACCAACATATTTCACCACCCGATGTTTTAAAATGTTTTCTCTTAATGTAATTTGTAAAATCAAATATCCATCTGTTGCCCTGATTACAAGTTCAGGGCTAAAATTCAAACCCTGTGCAAACTCTTGTTCGCACAGGGATCGGAATTAGGAGACAAATGGTAATTATGACACTCTCACAGTTTTGTTGATAGATTCTGCATGGGAAATCTGCCAAAATGTGTCAGGGGTACAACGCCCATAAAAAAGGCCGAACACGCTGGATGTGGTGTATTAACTACCAATTCCTTGCATTATGCCTCATTTACAAGTTAGAAACTTGCAACATAAGGTATTTACCACCTGCAGTAAATACCTCAGCATGGGGCAATGGAATTTACCATGTGTGGTAAATACATCGCCACATTTGCCTAACTTGTAATGAGGGCCTGTATGTGGGAATGATATATGTGAATAGATAAAAAAACATAAAATCAATCAGGTCTATTCACAAACTGAATTTTATAGTACCTTCACTGGTAATACAATTGTACTACAAAATGCTATTCCTTAACCTATGTGTGGAGTTCTACACCTCCACATATTTTATATGGGCAGATAGCTCTAACTTAACTGTGGAGATCTCTACATATGTAAGTATCCGTTTTAGTAGTAAATGTGGAAGGGGGGAATAGGCTAAGAAATTAGGAATACTTACTTCTAAATGGGAGGGGCTTATGTATGGACATGCACCCATCCACAAAGACTAGGGGCCTGATTTCGACCTTGCCGGATGGGATACTCTGTCACAAACATGATGAATATCCTGTCCGCTGGTCTACAAGTTTCATTATTTCCTATGGAACTTGAAAAACGGCAGCCGGGATATCCGTCAAGTTTGTGGCAGAATATCCCATCCGCCAAGGTCGTAATCAGGCCCTAAGTCCATAGCTATTCTCAAACTGCACTTCTATATAATTGCTGCAGCCAATTGGTAAAGCCAATAGGCTTTGCCTAGCCAAGGGTTATTGCTCAATGTTTTTTTTTAAAAATGCTGAACAGCAGCACATACTGCTCTACACATGGATTAAAATAAATAAAAGCAAAGCGATATTGCGTGGTCAATGCTGGTTATGCCATAGTGCTTTGTTTCTGTTTACTTTACGCCATGTCGCACATCAGCCCGAGGTGCTAGGCGACATCTTTAAAAAAAAAATTATAATGCCAAATAGCTCTGTGATGTGTAACTGTAACAAGCTGGTGAAAAGACCAGCAGGAACTATTTAAATAATATATACTTTGGAAGTAGTATCTAACTATTAGATGGTTGTCAATGCTTGGGGCCTGAACCTGATGTGCAGAGGCAAGTGATCTGTGTACTATGTGTGGAATGTATCTTTGTGTATTGCATGTGTGCTGGGTATCCTTGTCTAGGGGCTGTGTGGATTGTGCATTTTGTGAATATATTTGTCTATGATATTTCTCATTTGTATGTCTGCACTTACCTGATTGGCAATGGTGGTTCATGTGTTTCAAAAGAAACTGATGCATTATAACATACATTTCCATCTCAGGCACTGAAAATATGTGCACACAATTCGGCATTATTAGAGTGACCAGATTTTGAGAAGCAAAAACCGTGACAGGGCAGACACCGAAGTAGGACTAAATCCTTTGCCTTATTTCTACATCTGGCCAGTTTAGTTTTTTTTTTTTTTGCATGGCCTTGTAAATATGTATGTGTACGAGTGCTACATTTTAAAATCTCGTAAGTGTATGCATATATATATATATATATATATATATATATATATACACACACACACACACACACACACACACACACATTTACAAGGGCATAAATATACACCTACATTTTCAAGACTACCTTTTAGCAACTGCAGGACTTACACCCTTCGCCCCCACCTGCCCACTCCTCCCCCGTTTGTCTCTGCTGGGCGCAGGCTCCTCCTGTGCTGCCTGGCAGAAGCAAGCACTCGAATTATTTCAGGCTTTAGCAATGCTTGCTGAAAGGAAAGCGTACCTTTAATATCTCCTTCGCAGCATGACCTGACCTTTCTCTAAAACACCGGGACATTTATTTAAAATTAAGAAAAGCGTCGGGACACCGAGACAGAGCACGCTGCATTGTAGACTTTGTGCAAGAGTCACTTTGAATGAGAGTGCTTCAACGAAAACATTTTAGTTGAAAAAATGAAGAAGGTGTGTGTGGGAGGGGGTGTGGGCTAGGGCATGCAGCCCCTGCCAACACTCGATGTTAAAAGGCAATTTTATTTGTTTCCACTCGCTTAACTATTGAGGCTTGGGAGTACATAAACAAAACATTTTAAAGGTGTCTTAGCACTGGTGATCAACTCTCACATTATTTAAGACTATAATCAAGGGCCATCCCACATTTTTGGGAGCCTCACTTTAGCTACCTCAAACAGGTTCAGAACAGACTGGCATTATTTGGTTGAATTTAATCCAGTGGTATAACCAGGGGGTAGCTGCCACTGGAGCAACAGGTGCAGGGGCTTGGGAGCAGATTGAACCCTGGGAATGCTGTAACTTATTAACCCAACAGCGGTCAAAGTGACCACTTTGCTTGCTTGGAGCAAGGCCCATGGCATTCTTGCTACACTACTGTGTATAATGTATGTAGTTTAGTGCAGATAACAAAGCTTATCTGCCGTACAGTATATTTTGCAATCCAGCACTGTGAAACCATTCCCTGAGGTCATCTATCAGCCATGTGGAGAGGTACATGACTTACCGGCAAAACAAACTTTTTTGTGCCCTTTTGCACTTACCAAAAAAGGCACAAACGATGCACTGTTTATAGAGATACTTTTACAGTGCACAATGACGAAGTACAGCTAATAAATTATGCACCTCCCCGAAATTAATGGAATGTTCCAAGTTTTGTCATAACTTAATGACCCAGTAGTTTAAGCTTCTTATGGGAACAAAAAGTATGAAAGGCCATACATGCATGCTCCTAAAAGTAAGGCACTATTTTGACAAGATGTCCGTCCCACAAGCTCCAGCTGTTGTCCGACCCCTGATCTTTATCCTGTGCCTGGCCATCAGAAGGGAGGCATGATACGCAACCTCACAACCTCATCCGAGTCTTTCGCACAGTCCTTCCCGACAGCTGCATTGAGCAGCTGTAAAGTCACAGGCTTTTGGTCTGAAAGGTTATCTGGGACCAAGATGTGCAGGTTTTTCCAGCTTAGGAATTCACACCTTTCCTTATTACTTTCTAAATCTCCTTTCCCTCTCAGCAATGTAGGCGTGTAAGGGTATGTGTTCCTATCTTTGCAGAGTGACCAGACGTCCCGGATTTCCCCGGACAGTCAAGGTTTTTAGAGGACTGTCCCGGTGTCCGAATGTCCCGGTTTTAGGGACAAAGGTCAGATTATCTAGGGAAGCATAAATTCAACATATGCTCTCCTTTAACAGACGCCTACAAAGTATTCAATAATGAATTTATGTGTTACTGTCAGGCAACACAGTCCCCTGTCTGCTCCCAGCAGAGAGACCGACTCAGGAGCAAAGAAAGGTGGGTGGGGGCAGGTTTCGGGTGCAGGGTGGGAGGTCAAGCCATAGCTAATTTTATATGTGTAATCTTGTAGTGTGTATGTGTGCGTGTGTGTGTGTATACATATATGTAAACACACATGTATAGGCACACATTCACAAAGCTACGCAAAAAACGGGACAGGACAGATGTAAAAGTGAGTATAAAGTCGTTAGTCCTTCTTTTATGTCTGACCTTTCCCAGTTCTTGCTCCTCAAAATCTGGTCACCCTATATCTTTGAAACTAAAACGCCTAGATTGTGAACTCATCTACTGTACTTTCTAAACCAATTTATCTGCACATATATGTAAAGCATGCGACAAACCTCTCTTTCTGTGCAACCAGCAGGAATAAAACACTCATCAATGGGGCCCCCTGTGCTATGTTAAAGGTTGCTTAGCAACACACTGCTGCCGCCATTGAAGAAGGTGCGTTTCAAGCCTCGTTCTGCAACAAGAGCAACAAGCATTTGCAATGCAATGGATCACGTGTTTGCTCGAGTTAGAGCTATTAGCGTTGTAAATTCCTAACTGGATTTTCTTGCCACATAAATTGAAAATGAAAAGCAAAACTGTTCATAGAAGAAAGTCAATTCAAAGCGCCACGTCCGCCATGAGCATGAGCGCAAGAGTTATTGGTTCGCTGTGTGAATGTCCAGAAAAGATTGCAGCTAGGATTAAAAGCAAACCGAAACTGGAGGAAGGACCATCAAACTCTGTAACAGGAGCAAGTGTGACGTAGTGTGATGGCCAACAAAAATGTTCACTAAGTGAAATTTCTTAGGAGGGAACTCAGCACACAAAGGAGGGACATTTCACAAAATGACCAATAAAAATGAAGCATTTAAGACAAGCACAACAAAGAATGAATAGCAAGCGTGAGTGTGTTTAAAAGCCTGCAGAGAGAATACAACAGGCCAGAGAGCTCAACCCTTAAAAGGGTGGAAAAATAAAGAATGTGTAGTGTGAGGCAGTGTGGGGGTGGGGGAGTTTAAAAAGAACGTACAGTGGGATGGTTGAAAAGAAAAGCTCAGACAGTGGGAGAAGTGCTGATGGGTGGGGGCATTGACAGAGTTTGACCCAACTGAGAGTGGGAGGAGGAGGTGCAGGGGTGAAGGCAGGGGCCGCAGAGGCATGAACTTTAAGATTGGATGCCGAAAGGAAAAAACTAATAAAAAGCAGCAGGAGTCTGTGGCCAGTGGAAGGATACTGGCCACAGGAAGCAAGCAGTACTTGGTTCAGGTTCCACAGCAAGGACTGAGACTGAGGAGAAAGCTGGAGGAGAGGAGAAGGCACTGACCAGTAGGAAGTAAGGAAACAAGAGTACCGGAGGCCCCAACCAATGGTAAGTAAAGGTGAGTAACAGGCACGCTCTAAGATCTATTTAACATTTTTTTATTCACAAGAGATTTTGCAAAGCACAGTGCAAGGGCTGGGCAAACAAAACTTAAAAATTGACCAAGTGATAATTGTACTCCAACTCAGGGCTAGAGTAATTTCAGCACCCCACATGGGCCCAGCATTTAAATGTGGGTGGGTGTGGGGCCTTCCAAGACATTGCGATTAGGTGTTTAAAAAGGACTAACGCCAGGTTGTAGGAGGCTGGACTGGCTTGTAGTGGGTACCAAGAGGTACTTACACCTTGCACCAGGCCCAGGTATCCCTTATTAGTGTAGAGGGGTGTCTAGCAGCTTAGGCTGATAGAAAAGGTAGCTTAGCAGAGCCGCTTAGGCTGAACTGGGAGATGAGTGAAGCTCCTACAGTACCACTAGTGTCATATGCACAATATCATAAGAAAACACAATACACAGATATACTAAAAATAAAGCTACTTTATTTTTATGACAATATGCCAAAGTATCTCAGTGAGTACCCTCAGTATGAGGATAGCAAATATACACAAGATATATGTACACAATACCAAAATATGCAGTAATAGCAATAGAAAACAGTGCAAACAATGTATAGTCACAATAGAATGCAATGGGGGCACATAGGGGTAGGGGCAACACAAACCATATACTCTAGAAGTGGAATGCGAACCACAAATGGACCCCAAACCTATGTGACCTTGTAGAGGGTCGCTGGGACTGTAAGAAAACAGTGAGGGTTAGAAAAATAGCCCACCCAAGACCCTGAAAAGTGGGTGCAAAGTGCACCTATGTTCCCCAAAGAGCACAGAAGTTGTGATAGGGGAATTCTGCAAGGAAGACCAACACCAGCAATGCAACAACAATGGATTTCCTGACGAGAGTACCTGTGGAACAAGGGGACCAAGTCCAAGAGTCACGATCAAGTCGGGAGTGGGCAGATGCCCAGGAAATGCCAGCTGTGGGTGCAAAGAAGCTGCCACCGGATGGTAGAAGCTGTGGATTCTGCAAGAACGACAAGGGCTAGAAACTTCCCCTTTGGAGGATGGATGTCCCACGTCGTGAAGAGTCGTGCAGAGGTGTTTCCGTGCAGAAAGACCGCAAACAAGCCTTGCTAGCTGCAAAGGTTGCGGTTAGGGTTTTTGGATGCTGCTGTGGCCCAGGAGGGACCAGGATGTCGCCAATTGCGTGAGGAGACAGAGGGGGCGTCCAGCAAGACAAAGAGCCCACTCGGAAGCAAGCAGCACCCGCAGAAGTGCCGGAACAGGCACTACGAAGTGGAGTGAACCGGAGCTCACCCGAAGTCACAAAAGAGGGTCCCACGACGCCAGAGGACAACTCAGGAGGTCGTGCACTGCAGGTTAGAGTGCCGGGGACCCAGGCTTGGCTGTGCACAAAGGAAATCCTGGAAGAGTGCACAGGAGCCGGAGTAGCTGCAAAACACGCGGTTCCCAGCAATGCAGTCTAGCGTGGGGAGGCAAGGACTTACCTCCACAAAAGTTGGACTGAAGAGTCACAGGACTGTGGGAGTCACTTGGACAGAGTTGCTGAGTTCAAGGGACCTCGCTCGTCGTGCTGAGAGGAGACCCAGAGGACCGGTGATGCAGTTCTTTGGTGCCTGCGGTTGCAGGGGGAAGATTCCGTCGACCCACGGGAGATTTCTTCGGAGCTTCTAGTGCAGAGAGGAGGCAGACTACCCCCACAGCATGCACCGCCAGGAAAACAGTCGAGAAGGCGGCAGGATCAGCGTTACAAGGTCGCAGTAGTTGTCTTTGCTACTTTGTTGCAGTTTTGCAGGCTTCCAGCGCGGTCAGCAGTCGATTCCTTGGCAGAAGGTGAAGAGAGAGATGCAGAGGAACTCTGATGAGCTCTTGCATTCGTTATCTAAGGAATTCCCCAAAGCAGAGACCCTAAATAGCCAGAAAAGGAGGTTTGGCTACCTAGGAGAGAGGATAGGCTAGCAACACCTGAAGGAGCCTATCAGAAGGAGTCTCTGACGTCACCTGCTGGCACTGGCCACTCAGAGCAGTCCAGTGTGCCAGCAGCACCTCTGTTTCCAAGATGGCAGAGGTCTGGAGCACACTGGAGGAGCTCTGGGCACCTCCCAGGGGAGGTGCAGGGCAGGGGAGTGGTCACCCCCCTTTCGTTTGTCCAGTTTCGCGCAGGGCTGGGGGATCCCTGAACCGGTGCAGACTGGCTTATGCAGAGATGGGTACCATCTGTGCCCATCAAAGCATTTCCAGAGGCTGGGGGAGGCTACTCCTCCCCAGCCCTGACACCTTTTTCCAAAGGGAGAGGGTGTAACACCCTCTCTCTGAGGAAGTCCTTTGTTCTGCCTTCCTGGGCCAAGCCTGGCTGGACCCCAGGAGGGCAGAAACCTGTCTGAGGGGTTGGCAGCAGCAGCAGTTAAACCCCGGGAAAGGTAGTTTGGCAGTACCCGGGTCTGAGCTAGAAACTCAGGGGATCATGGAATTGTCTCCCCAATGCCAGAATGGCATTGGAGTGACAATTCCATGATCTTAGACATGTTACATAGCCATGTTCGGAGTTACCATTGTGACGCTATACATATGTCGTGACATATGTATAGTGCACACGTGTAATGGTGTCCCCGTACTCACAAAGTCCGGGGAATTTGCCCTGAACAATGTGGGAGCACCTTGACTAGTGCCAGGGTGCCCACACACTAAGTAACTTAGCACCCAACCTTTACCAGGTAAAGGTTAGACATATAGGTGACTTATAAGTTACTTAAGTGCAGTGGTAAATGGCTGTGAAATAATGTGGACGTTATTTCACTCAGGCTGCAAGGGCAGAGAATTGTCAGAGCTCCCTATGGGTCGCAAAAGAAATGCTGCAGCCCATAGGGATCTCCTGGAACCCCAATACCCTGGGTACCTCAGTACCATTTACTAGGGAATTATAAGGGTGTTCCAGTATGCCAATGTAAATTGGTGAAATTGGTCACTAGCCTGTTAGTGACAATTTGGAAAGAAATGAGAGAGCATAACCACTGAGGTTCTGGATAGCAGAGCCTCAGTGAGACAGTTAGTCATAACACAGGTAACACATACAGGGCACACTTATGAGCACTGGGGCCCTGGCTGGCAGGGTCCCAGTGACACATACAACTAAAACAACATATATACTGTGAAATATGGGGGTAACATGCCAGGCAAGATGGTACTTTCCTACACAACCCCCCCCCCCCCAAATGAAGGACAATAAAACTAGCCATGCCCTGATGAGTCTTCATTGTCTAAGTGGAAATATCTGGAGAGTCCATCTGCATTGGAGTGGATACTCCCAGGTCTATGTTCCACTGTATAGTCCATTCCCTGTAGGGATATGGACCACCTCAACAATTTAGGGTTTTCACCTTTCATTTGTTTTAGCCAAAGTAGAGGTTTGTGGTCTGTCTGAACAATGAAGTGAGTGCCAAACAGGTATGGCCTCAACTTCTTCAGTGCCCAGACCACAGCAAAGGCCTCCCTCTCTATGGCAGACCAACGCTTTTCTCTAGGGGTCAACCTCCTGCTGATAAAAGCAACAGGTTGATCCTGGCCCTCAGAATTAAGTTGTGATAAGACTGCCCCTACCCCTAATTCAGATGCATCAGTTTGGAGAATGAATTTTTTGGAGTAACAGGGGCTTTTCAGGACGGGTGCAGAGCACATGGCCTGCTTCAGCTCCTCAAAAGCTTTCTGACAGTTTGCTGTCCATAATACCTTTTTAGGCATTTTCTTAGATGTGAGGTCGTTAAGAGGGGCTGCTATGGAGCCATAGTTCTTTATTAACCTCCTGTAGTACCCAGTGAGGCCTAAAAAGGCTCTCACCTGAGTCTGAGTTGTAGGGGGAACCCAATCTATAATAGTTTGGATTTTCCCCTGAAGCGGTGCAATCTGTTCTCCACCTACCAGGTGTCCCAGATAAACCACTTTCCCCTGCCCTATCTGGCACTTTGAAGCCTTGATAGTGAGGCCTGCCTTTTGCAGGGCCTCCAAAACTTCCCATAGGTGGACCAGGTGATCGTCCCAGCTGGAGCTAAAGACAGCTATATCATCTAGATATGCTGCACTAAAAGCTTCCAGCCCTTGCAGGACTGTGTTCACCAACCTTTGAAAAGTGGCAGGTGCATTTTTCAATCCAAAAGGCATTACTGTGAATTGGTAATGGCCTCCAATGGTTAAAAATGCAGTTTTTGCTTTTGCATCCTCTGATAACTTGATCTGCTAATACCCTGCAGTCAAATCAAAGGTGCTTAGATACTTGGCAGATGCCAGTGTATCTATTAGCTCATCTGCCCTGGGTATAGGGTGAGCATCAGTTTTGGTTACCTGGTTGAGACTTCTGTAGTCAACACAAAATCTCATTTCCCTTTTACCATCTTTGGAATGAGGTTTTGGTACAAGTACCACAGGAGAGGCCCATGGATTTTCTAGAGTGCTCAACCACTCCCAGTTCAAGCATTTTCTGAACCTCTTGTTTTATGCAGTCTCTGACATGGTCAGGCTGCCTATAGATCTTACTTTTGACAGGCAAGCTGTCTCCAGTATCTATAGTGTGCTCACACCAAGAAGTGGTGCCTGGCACAGTAGAAAAGAGTTCAGAAAACTGACCCAGGAGATTTATGCAGTGGTCTTTCTTCTCAGCAGTAAGACAATCTGCCAGTACTACACCTTCCACTAGAGCATCTTGTTCTGTGGAAGAGAAGAGATCAGGGAGAGGGACACTCTCTTCTTCCTGTCCCTCTGTTGCCATGAGCAGGGTGAGATCAGCCCTGTCATAGTAGGGTTTCAGGCGATTGACATGGAGCACCTTAAGGGGACTCCTGGCAGTGCCTAAGTCAACTAAGTAGGTGGCTTCACCCTTCTTTTCAACAATTATGTGGGGTCCACTCCATTTGTCTTGGAGTGCTCTTGGGGCCACAGGCTCCAAGACCCACACTTTCTGCCCTGGTTGGTACTGAATCAGAACAGCCTTCTGGTCATGCCATTGCTTTTGGAGCTCTTGGCTGGCCTGAAGGTTTTTACTGGACTTTTTCATGTACTCAGCCATCCTAGATCTTAGGCCAAGTACATAGTCCACTATGTCTTGCTTTGGAGCTTTTAAAGGTTGTTCCCAACCCTCCTTCACAAGTGTTAGAGGACCTCTCACAGGGTGTCCAAATAGGCGTTCAAAGGGGCTAAAGCCCACTCCTTTCTGGGGTACCTCCCTGTAAGCAAAAAAGAGGCAAGGTAACAGGACATCCCATCTCCTGCGGAGTTTTTCAGGGAGTCCCATTATCATTCCTTTGAGAGTTTTATTAAACCTCTCAACCAGTCCATTTGTTTGTGGATGATAGGGCGTGGTGAACTTGTATGTCACACCACATTCCTTCCACATGGCCTTTAAGTAAGCAGACATGAAATTGCTTCCCCTGTCTGATACCACCTCTTTTGGGAAGCCCACCCTGGAAAAGATTCCCAGGAGGGCCTTTGCCACTGCAGGAGCTGTAGTGGTCCTTAGAGGAATTGCTTCAGGATATCTGGTGGCATGGTCCACTACCACCAAGATAAACCTATTGCCTGAAGCAGTAGGAGGGTCAAGGGGGCCAACTATGTCAACCCCTACCCTTTCAAAGGGAACCCCAACCACAGGTAGTGGAATAAGGGGTGCCTTTGGAGTGCCACCTGTCTTGCCACTGGCTTGACAGGTTTCACAGGACTTACAAAATTCCTTTGTGTCCTCTGACATTGTAGGCCAATGAAACAAGGGGACAAGCCTGTCCCAAGTTTTCATTTGCCCCAAATGTCCAGCTAAGGGAATGTCGTGGGCTAGAGTTAGGAGGAACTTTCTGTATTGCTGAGGAATCACTAATCTCCTGGCAGCTCCAGGTTTTGGATCCCTTGCTTCAGTGTACAAAAGGTTGTCCTCCCAGTAAACTCTGTGAGAGTCACTGACATCCCCATTTGCTTGTTTGACAGCTTGCTGCCTTAGACCCTCTAGTGTGGGGCAGGTATGCTGTGCCACACTCAGCTCCTCCCTGGCAGGCCCCCCTTCACCCAAAAGCTCTGCAGTGTCTGCTTCCAGCTCCTCTGGTGTAGGTTCTGCACAGGGTGGAAATTCTTCTTCCTCAGAAGTTGAATCCACTGTAGAGTGAGGGATAGTAGGTAGTGTTTTACCTTTACTAACCCTAGCTTTAGGGAGCACTTGGTCCATTCTTCCAGGATCCAAGTCACCCTGTTCTTTTTGCTTTTTGGCCAGAGCCCTGGTTAAAGCAAAAATATGCACTGGAATGCCCAGCATTGCTGCATGAGCCTCCAACTCCACTTCTACCCAAGCTGATGTCTCTAAATCGTTCCCTAGTAGACAGTCTACAGGTAAATCTGAGGCAACCACAACTTTATTTGGGCCAGTAACCCTCCCCCCCCCCAAGTTGAGATTCACAACAGCCATGGGGTGGCTAAGAGTGTTGTTATGAGCATCAGTCACTTGGTACTGGTGACCAAGTAGGTGTTGTTCAGGGTGGACCAGTTTCTCTATTACCATGGTAACACTGGCACCTGTGTCCCTGTAGGCCTGAACCTCAACACCATTTATTAGGGGAAGTTGCTTGTACTTATCCATGTTAAGGGGACAAGCAACCAAGGTGGCCAAATCAATGCCCCCCTCAGAGACTAGCACAGCCTCTGTGGTCTCCCTAACAAAGACCAACCCCAACTAAATTACCAAAAGTGAGCCCAGCTACTCCCTTTGATTGGCTATTAGTAGGTTTGCTCCCACCACCACTGCTATTACTAGGGGCACTAGGTGTAGCAGCAGGGGTTGTAGTGGTAGGAGGCTTGGTGCTTTTCTTTGGGCAACTGGGATCAGTTGTCTAATGGACTTTTATTTTACATACATAGCACCATGGTTTCTTTTCTTTGTTTTGATTTGAAGAGGATTTGGGCCCACCACCCCCACCAGAGTGTTTTTGTGGGCCTGATGAAGCCTCATTTTTAGATTTGTCCCCACCCTTGTCAGAAGACTTACCATCCTTCTTCTTTCCATCCTTGTCACCCCCTGTATAAACTTTTCTGTTCACCCTTGTTCTGACCCATTTGTCTGCCCTCTTTCCCAATTCTTGGGGAGAGGTCAGATCCGAGTCTACCAGGTACTGGTGTAACAAATCAGACACACAATTATTAAGAATATGCTCTCTCAGGATTAAGTTATACAGGCTTTCATAGTCAGAAACTTTACTGCCATGTAACCACCCCTCCAAGGCCTTCACTGAATGGTCAACAAAGTCCACCCAGTCTTGTGAAGACTCCTTTTTGGCTTCTCTGAACTTGATCCTGTACTGATCAGTGGTTAAGCCATAACCATCAAGGAGTGCATTCTTAAGAACTGCAAAATTATTGGCATCACTTTCCTTCACCGTAAGGAGCCTATCCCTACCCTTTCCACTGAAAGATAGCCATAGGATAGTAGCCCACTGCCTTTGAGGGACCTCCTGTACAACACAGGCCCTCTCAAGTGCAGCAAACCACTTGTTAATGTCATCCCCCTCCTTATAAGGGGGAACTATCTTGTGCAGATTCCTAGAATCATGCTCTTTTACAGGATGACTATTTGGAATACTGCTGCTGCCACTATGGGGTCCTAACCCCAACCTCTGTCTTTCTTTTTCTAAATCAAAGGCTTGCCTATCTAAATCCAGCTGTTGCTTCTTGAGCTTCAGCCTGGATTATTCCACTCTCAATCTATTGAGCTCCCTTTCTAACACTCTGTCATCAGGGTGGGTGGGTTGGGCATGCCTTGACACAGAAGAATGGTGAGAATGAACAGAGGGCGACCTGTCCCTAACAGATGGCACTCTAACAACCTGGCTAATAGAAGTAACACTCCTACTGTGATGAGAACTCACATTAGTACCAGCAATGCTAGGTGGCCTGCTAATGGGCAGGTTGGGTAGGTTCTCTTTTTCTAAATCTTTCACTGGGGGTGCCCCAGAATCAGAGTGGGAACCATCAGCTAATTTCTCACCAGACGTGCCAACTAAGGTCTTATCTTGTTCAATGAGCATATTAACTAACAGTTGTCTTGAGGGATTCTTCCCTACCCCTAAACCTCTATCTATGCAGAGACTCCTCGTTTCTTTCCAGCTAAGGTTGTCATAAGCTATGCTGGCCAGATCAAGAGTTTGGCCTGTACCAGACATGATAGACAAGAGTTTAGGGGACAGAAAAAGAAAGAAAAAGTTTTCAGAACTTTTTAAAGGACAGAAAAAAACTTTTTCAACTTTTTAAGAACTTTTTGAAAGTTTTAGAGGTACTTTTCAGCACTTAGCAAAGAAGTGAGAGGAGAAAAGCAAAACTTTTTGGTTAGGTGCACATACACTGAACTTGTTTTGTATATTTTTCTCTTATGAAAAGTACAATATGACAAAGTGGTAAGTAGTTGCAGGTACTTATCCCACCACTCCACAACCAATGTAGGAGGCTGGACTGGCTTGTGGTGGGTACCAAGAGGTACTTACACCTTGCACAAGGCCCAGGTATCCCTTATTAGTGTACAGGGGTGTCTAGCAGCTTAGGCTGATAGAAAAGGTAGCTTAGCAGAGCAGCTTAGGCTGAACTAGGAGACGAGTGAAGCTCCTACAGTACCACTAGTGTCATATGCACAATATCATAAGAAAACACAATACACAGATATACTAAAAATAAAGGTACTTTATTTTTATGACAATATGCCAAAGTATCTCAGTGAGTACCCTCAGTATGAGGATAGCAAATATACAGAAGATATATGTACACAATACCAAAATATGCAGTAATAGCAATAGAAAACAGTGCAAACAATGTATAGTCACAATAGAATGTAATGGGGGCACATAGGGGTAGGGGCAACACAAACCATATACTCTAGAAGTGGAATGCGAACCACGAATGGACCCCAAACCTATGTGACCTTGTAGAGGGTCGCTGGGAAGAGGGTTAGAAAAATAGCCCACCCCAAGACCCTGAAAAGTGGGTGCAAAGTGCACCTAAGTTCCCCAAAGAGCACAGAAGTCGTGATAGAGGAATTCTGCAAGGAAGACCAACACCAGCAATGCAACAACAATGGATTTCCTGACGAGAGTACCTGTGGAACAAGGGGACCAAGTCCAAGAGTCACGATCAAGTCGGGAGTGGGCAGATGCCCAGGAAATGCCAGCTGTGGGTGCAAAGAAGCTGCCACCGGATGGTAGAAGCTGTGGATTCTGTAAGAACGACAAGGGCTAGAAACTTCCCCTTTGGAGGATGGATGTCCCACGTCGTGAAGAGTCGTGCAGAGGTGTTTCCGTGCAGAAAGACCGCAAACAAGCCTTGCTAGCTGCAAAGGTCGCGGTTAGGGTTTTTGGATGCTGCTGTGGCCCAGGAGGGACCAGGATGTCGCCAATTGCGTGAGGAGACAGAGGGGGCGTCCAGCAACCCAAAGAGCCCACTCAGAAGCAAGCAGCACCCGGAGAAGTGCTGGAACAGGCACTACGAAGTGGATTGAACCGGAGCTCACCCGAAGTCACAAAAGAGAGTCCCACGACGCCGGAGGACAACTCAGGAGGTCGTGCACTGCAGGTTAGAGTGCCGGGGACCCAGGCTTGGCTGTGCACAAAGGAAATTCTGGAAGAGTGCACAGGAGCCGGAGTAGCTGCAAAACACGCGGTTCCCAGAAATGCAGTCTAGCGTGGGGAGGCAAGGACTTACCTCCACCAAACTTGGACTGAAGAGTCACTGGACTGTGGGAGTCACTTGGACAGAGTTGCTGAGTTCAAGGGACCTCGCTCGTCGTGCTGAGAGGAGACCCAGAGGACCGGTGATGCAGTTCTTTGGTGCCTGCGGTTGCAGGGGGAAGATTCCGTCGACCCACGGGGGATTTCTTCGGAGCTTCTAGTGCAGAGAGGAGGCAGATTACCCCCACAGCATGCACCACCAGGAAAACAGTCGAGAAGGCGGCAGGATCAGCGTTACAAGGTCGCAGTAGTCGTCTTTGCTACTTTGTTGCAGTTTTGCAGGCTTCCAGCGCGGTCAGCAGTCGATTCCTAGACAGAAGGTGAAGAGAGAGATGCAGAGAAACTCTGATGAGCTCTTGCATTTGTTATCTAAGGAATTCCCCAAAGCAGAGACCCTAAATAGCCAGAAAAGGAGGTTTGGCTACCTAGGAGAGAGGATAGGCTAGCAACACCTGAAGGAGCCTATCAGAAGGAGTATCTGACGTCACCTGCTGGCATTGGCCACTCAGAGCAGTCCAGTGTGCCAGCAACACCTGTTTCCAAGATGGCAGGGGTCTGGAGCACACTGGAGCAGCTCTGGGCACCTCCCAGGGGAGGTGCAGGTCAGGGGAGTGGTCACTCCCCTTTCCTTTGTCCAGTTTCGAGCCAGAGCAGGGCTGGGGGATCCCTGAACCGGTGCAGACTGGCTTATTCAGAGATGGCCACCATCTGTGCCCATCAAAGCATTTCCAGAGGCTGGGGGAGGCATTGGAGTGACAATTCCATGATCTTAGACATGTTACATAGCCATGTTTGGAGTTACCATTGTGACGCTATACATATGTCGTGACATATGTATAGTGCACACGTGTAATGGTGTCTCCGTACTCACAAAGTCCGGGGAATTTGCCCTGAACAATGTGGGAGCACCTTGACTAGTGCCAGGGTGCCCACACACTAAGTAACTTAGCACCCAACCTTTACCAGGTAAAGGTTAGACATATAGGTGACTTATAAGTTACTTAAGTGCAGTGGTAAATGGCTGTGAAATAATGTGGACGTTATTTCACTCAGGCTGCAAGGGCAGAGAATTGTCAGAGCTCCCTATGGGTCGCAAAAGAAATGCTGCAGCCCATAGGGATCTCCTGGAACCCCAATACCCTGGGTACCTCAGTACCATTTACTAGGGAATTATAAGGGTGTTCCAGTATGCCAATGTAAATTGGTGAAATTGGTCACTAGCCTGTTAGTGACAATTTGGAAAGAAATGAGAGAGCATAACCACTGAGGTTCTGGATAGCAGAGCCTCAGTGAGACAGTTAGTCATAACACAGGTAACACATACAGGGCACACTTATGAGCACTGGGGCCCTGGCTGGCAGGGTCCCAGTGACACATACAACTAAAACAACATATATACTGTGAAATATGGGGGTAACATGCCAGGCAAGATGGTACTTTCCTACACAACCCCCCCCCCCCCCCCCCCCCCCCCCCCCCAATGAAGGACAATAAGACTAGCCATGCCCTGATGAGTCTTCATTGTCTAAGTGGAAATATCTGGAGAGTCCATCTGCATTGGAGTGGGTACTCCCAGGTCTATGTTCCACTGTATAGTCCATTCCCTGTAGGGATATGGACCACCTCAACAATTTAGGGTTTTCACCTTTCATTTGTTTTAGCCAAAGTAGAGGTTTGTGGTCTGTCTGAACAATGAAGTGAGTGCCAAACAGGTATGGCCTCAACTTCTTCAGTGCCCAGACCACAGCAAAGGCCTCCCTCTCTATGGCAGACCAACGCTTTTCTCTAGGGGTCAACCTCCTGCTGATAAAAGCAACAGGTTGATCCTGGCCCTCAGAATTAAGTTGTGATAAGACTGCCCCTACCCCTAATTCAGATGCATCAGTTTGGAGAATGAATTTTTTGGAGTAACAGGGGCTTTTCAGGACGGGTGCAGAGCACATGGCCTGCTTCAGCTCCTCAAAAGCTTTCTGACAGTTTGCTGTCCATAATACCTTTTTAGGCATTTTCTTAGATGTGAGGTCATTAAGAGGGGCTGCTATGGAGCCATAGTTCTTTATTAACCTCCTGTAGTACCCAGTGAGGCCTAAAAAGGCTCTCACCTGAGTCTGAGTTGTAGGGGGAACCCAATCTATAATAGTTTGGATTTTCCCCTGAAGTGGTGCAATCTGTTCTCCACCTACCAGGTGTCCCAGATAAACCACTTTCCCCTGCCCTATCTGGCACTTTGAAGCCTTGATAGTGAGGCCTGCCTTTTGCAGGGCCTCCAAAACTTCCCATAGGTGGACCAGGTGATCATCCCAGCTGGAGCTAAAGACAGCTATATCATCTAGATATGCTGCACTAAAAGCTTCCAGCCCTTGCAGGACTGTGTTCACCAACCTTTGAAAAGTGGCAGGTGCATTTTTCAATCCAAAAGGCATTACTGTGAATTGGTAATGGCCTCCAATGATTAAAAATGCAGTTTTATGCTTTTGCATCCTCTGATAACTTGATCTGCTAATACCCTGCAGTCAAATCAAAGGTGCTTAGATACTTGGCAGATGCCAGTGTATCTATTAGCTCATCTGCCCTGGGTATAGGGTGAGCATCAGTTTTGGTTACCTGGTTGAGACTTCTGTAGTCAACACAAAATCTCATTTCCCTTTTACCATCTTTGGAATGAGGTTTTGGTACAAGTACCACAGGAGAGGCCCATGGACTTTCTAGAGTGCTCAACCACTCCCAGTTCAAGCATTTTCTGAACCTCTTGTTTTATGCAGTCTCTGACATGGTCAGGCTGCCTATAGATCTTACTTTTGACAGGCAAGCTGTCTCCAGTATCTATAGTGTGCTCACACCAAGAAGTGGTGCCTGGCACAGTAGAAAAGAGTTCAGAAAACTGACCCAGGAGATTTATGCAGTGGTCTTTCTGCTCAGCAGTAAGACAATCTGCCAGTACTACACCTTCCACTAGAGCATCTTGTTCTGTGGAAGAGAAGAGATCAGGGAGAGGGTCACTCTCTTCTTCCTGTCCCTCTGTTGCCATGAGCAGGGTGAGATCAGCCATGTCATAGTAGGGTTTCAGGCGATTGACATGGAGCACCTTAAGGGGACTCCTGGCAGTGCCTAAGTCAACTAAGTAGGTGGCTTCACCCTTCTTTTCAACAATTATGTAGGGTCCACTCCATTTGTCTTGGAGTGCTCTTGGGGCCACAGGCTCCAAGACCCACACTTTCTGCCCTGGTTGGTACTGAATCAGAACAGCCTTCTGGTCATGCCATTGCTTTTGGAGCTCTTGGCTGGCCTGAAGGTTTTTACTGGCCTTTTTCATGTACTCAGCCATCCTAGATCTTAGGCCAAGTACATAGTCCACTATGTCTTGCTTTGGAGCTTTTAAAGGTTGTTCCCAACCCTCCTTCACAAGTGTTAGAGGACCTCTCACAGGGTGTCCAAATAGGAGTTCAAAGGGGCTAAAGCCCACTCCTTTCTGGGGTACCTCCCTGTAAGCAAAAAAGAGGCAAGGTAACAGGACATCCCATCTCCTGCGGAGTTTTTCAGGGAGTCCCATTATCATTCCTTTGAGAGTTTTATTAAACCTCTCAACCAGTCCATTTGTTTGTGGATGATAGGGTGTGGTGAACTTGTATGTCACACCACATTCCTTCCACATGGCCTTTAAGTAAGCAGACATGAAATTGCTTCCCCTGTCTGATACCACCTCTTTTGGGAAGCCCACCCTGGAAAAGATTCCCAGGAGGGCCTTTGCCACTGCAGGAGCTGTAGTGGTCCTTAGAGGAATTGCTTCAGGATATCTGGTGGCATGGTCCACTACCACCAAGATAAACCTATTGCCTGAAGCAGTAGGAGGGTCAAGGGGGCCAACTATGTCAACCCCTACCCTTTCAAAGAGAACCCCAACCACAGGTAGTGGAATAAGGGGTGCCTTTGGAGTGCCACCTGTCTTGCCACTGGCTTGACAGGTTTCACAGGACTTACAAAATTCCTTTGTGTCCTCTCACATTGTAGGCCAATGAAACAAGGGGACAAGCCTGTCCCAAGTTTTCATTTGCCCCAAATGTCCAGCTAAGGGAATGTCGTGGGCTAGAGTTAGGAGGAACTTTCTGTATGGCTGAGGAATCACTAATCTCCTGGCAGCTCCAGGTTTTGGATCCCTTGCTTCAGTGTACAAAAGGTTGTCCTCCCAGTAAACTCTGTGAGAGTCACTGACATCCCCATTTGCTTGTTTGACAGCTTGCTGCCTTAGACCCTCTAGTGTGGGGCAGGTATGCTGTGCCACACTCAGCTCCTCCCTGGCAGGCCCCCCTTCACCCAAAAGCTCTGCAGTGTCTGCTTCCAGCTCCTCTGGTGTAGGTTCTGCACACGGTGGACATTCTTCTTCCTCAGAAGTTGAATCCACTGTAGAGGGAGGGATAGTAGGTAGTGTTTTACCTTTACTAACCCTAGCTTTAGGGAGCACTTGGTCCATTCTTCCAGGATCCAAGTCACCCTGTCCTTTTTGCTTTTTGGCCAGAGCCCTGGTTAGAGCAAAAATATGCACTGGAATGCCCAGCATTGCTGCATGAGCCTCCAACTCCACTTCTGCCCAAGCTGATGTCTCTAAATCGTTCCCTAGTAGACAGTCTACAGGTAAATCTGAGGCAACCACAACTTTATTTGGGCCAGTAACCCCCCCCCCCCCCCCAAGTTGAGATTCACAACAGCCATGGGGTGGCTAAGAGTGTTGTTATGAGCATCAGTCACTTGGTACTGGTGACCAAGTAGGTGTTGTTCAGGGTGGACCAGTTTCTCTATTACCATGGTAACACTGGCACCTGTGTCCCTGTAGGCCTGAACCTCAACACCATTTATTAGGGGAAGTTGCTTGTACTTATCCATGTTAAGGGGACAAGCAACCAAGGTGGCCAAATCAATGCCCCCCTCAGAGACTAGCACAGCCTCTGTGGTCTCCCTAACAAAGACCAACCCCAACTAAATTACCAAAAGTGAGCCCAGCTACTCCCTTTGATTGGCTATTAGTAGGTTTGCTCCCACCACCACTGCTATTACTAGGGGCACTAGGTGTAGCAGCAGGGGTTGTAGTGGTAGGAGGCTTGGTGCTTTTCTTTGGGCAACTGGGATCAGTTGTCTAATGGACTTATATTTTACATACATAGCACCATGGTTTCTTTTCTTTGTTTTGATTTGAAGAGGATTTGGGCCCACCACCCCCACCAGAGTGTTTTTGTGGGCCTGATGAAGCCTCATTTTTAGATTTGTCCCCACCCTTGTCAGAAGACTTACCATCCTTCTTCTTTCCATCCTTGTCACCCCCTGTATAAACTTTTCTGTTCACCCTTGTTCTGACCCATTTGTCTGCCCTCTTTCCCAATTCTTGGGGAGAGGTCAGATCCGAGTCTACCAGGTACTGGTGTAACAAATCAGACACACAATTATTAAGAATATGCTCTCTCAGGATTAAGTTATACAGGCTTTCATAGTCAGAAACTTTACTGCCATGTAACCACCCCTCCAAGGCCTTCACTGAATGGTCAACAAAGTCCACCCAGTCTTGTGAAGACTCCATTTTGGCTTCTCTGAACTTGATCCTGTACTGATCAGTGGTTAAGCCATAACCATCAAGGAGTGCATTCTTAAGAACTGCAAAATTATTGGCATCACTTTCCTTCACAGTAAGGAGCCTATCCCTACCCTTTCCACTGAAAGATAGCCATAGGATAGAAGCCCACTGCCTTTGAGGGACCTCCTGTACAACACAGGCCCTCTCAAGTGCAGCAAACCACTTGTTAATGTCATCCCCCTCCTTATAAGGGGGAACTATCTTGTGCAGATTCCTAGAATCATGCTCTTTTACAGGATGACTATTTGGAATACTGCTGCTGCCACTATGGGGTCCTAACCCCAACCTCTGTCTTTCTTTTTCTAAATCAAAGGCTTGCCTATCTAAATCCAGCTGTTGCTTCTTGAGCTTCAGCCTGGATTATTCCACTCTCAATCTATTGAGCTCCCTTTCTAACACTCTGTCATCAGGGTGGGTGGGTTGGGCATGCCTTGACACAGAAGAATGGTGAGAATGAACAGAGGGCGACCTGTCCCTAACAGATGGCACTCTAACAACCTGGCTAATAGAAGTAACACTCCTACTGTGATGAGAACTCACATTAGTACCAGCAATGCTAGGTGGCCTGCTAATGGGCAGGTTGGGTAGGTTCTCTTTTTCTAAATCTTTCACTGGGGGTGCCCCAGAATCAGAGTGGGAACCATCAGCTAATTTCTCACCAGACGTGCCAACTAAGGTCTTATCTTGTTCAATGAGCATATTAACTAACAGTTGTCTTGAGGGATTCTTCCCTACCCCTAAACCTCTATCTATGCAGAGACTCCTCGCTTCTTTCCAGCTAAGGTTGTCATAAGCTATGCTGGCCAGATCAAGAGTTTGGCCTGTACCAGACATGATAGACAAGAGTTTAGGGGACAGAAAAAGGAAGAAAAAGTTTTCAGAACTTTTTAAAGGACAGAAAAAAACTTTTTCAACTTTTAAGAACTTTTTGAAAGTTTTAGAGGTACTTTTCAGCACTTAGCAAAGAAGTGAGAGGAGAAAAGGAAAACTTTTTGGTTAGGTGCACATACACTGAACTTGTTTTGTATATTTTTCTCTTATAAAAAGTACAATATGACAAAGTGGTAAGTAGTTGCAGGTACTTATCCCACCACTTCACAACCAATGTAGGAGGCTGGACTGGCTTGTGGTGGGTACCAAGAGGTACTTACACCTTGCACAATGCTCAGGTATCCCTTATTAGTGTAGAGGGGTGTCTAGCAGCTTAGGCTGATAGAAAAGGTAGCTTAGCAGAGCAGCTTAGGCTGAACTAGGAGACGAGTGAAGCTCCTACAGTACCACTAGTGTCATATGCACAATATCATAAGAAAACACAATACACAGATATACTAAAAATAAAGGTACTTTATTTTTATGACAATATGCCAAAGTATCTCAGTGAGTACCCTCAGTATGAGGATAGCAAATATACACAAGATATATGTACACAATACCAAAATATGCAGTAATAGCAATAGAAAACAGTGCAAACAATGTATAGTCACAATAGAATGTAATGGGGGCACATAGGGGTAGGGGCAACACAAACCATATACTCTAGAAGTGGAATGCGAACCACAAATGGACCCCAAACCTATGTGACCTTGTAGAGGGTCGCTGGGACTGTAAGAAAACAGTGAGGGTTAGAAAAATAGCCCACCCCAAGATCCTGAAAAGTGGGTGCAAAGTGCACCTAAGTTCCCCAAAGAGCACAGAAGTCGTGATAGGGGAATTCTGCAAAGAAGACCAACACCAGCAATGCAACAACGATGGATTTCCTGACAAGAGTACCTGTGGAACAAGGGGACCAAGTCCAAGAGTCACGATCAAGTCGGGAGTGGGCAGATGCCCAGGAAATGCCAGCTGTGGGTGCAAAGAAGCTGCCACCGGATGGTAGAAGCTGTGGATTCTGCAAGAACGACAAGGGCTAGAAACTTCCCCTTTGGAGGATGGATGTCCCACGTCGTGAAGAGTCGTGCAGAGGTGTTTCCGTGCAGAAAGACCGCAAACAAGCCTTGCTAGCTGCAAAGGTCGCGGTTAGGGTTTTTGGATGCTGCTGTGGCCCAGGAGGGACCAGGATGTCGCCAATTGCGTGAGGAGACAAAGGGGGCGTCCAGCAAGACAAAGAGCCCACTCAGAAGCAAGCAGCACCCGGAGAAGTGCTGGAACAGGCACTACGAAGTGGATTGAACCGGAGCTCACCCGAAGTCACAAAAGAGGGTCCCACGACGCCGGAGGACAACTCAGGAGGTCGTGCACTGCAGGTTAGAGTGCCGGGGACCCAGGCTTGGCTGTGCACAAAGGAAATCCTGGAAGAGTGCACAGGAGCCGGAGTAGCTGCAAAACACGCGGTTCCCAGAAATGCAGTCTAGCGTGGGGAGGCAAGGACTTACCTCCACCAAACTTGGACTGAAGAGTCACTGGACTGTGGGAGTCACTTGGACAGAGTTGCTGAGTTCAAGGGACCTTGCTCGTCGTGCTGAGAGGAGACCCAGAGGACCGGTGATGCAGTTCTTTGGTGCCTGCGGTTGCAGGGGGAAGATTCCGTCGACCCACGGGAGATTTCTTCGGAGCTTCTAGTGCAGAGAGGAGGCAGATTACCCCCACAGCATGCACCACCAGGAAAACAGTCGAGAAGGCGGCAGGATCAGCGTTACAAGGTCGCAGTAGTCGTCTTTGCTACTTTGTTGCAGTTTTGCAGGCTTCCAGCGCGGTCAGCAGTCGATTCCTAGACAGAAGGTGAAGAGAGAGATGCAGAGGAACTCTGATGAGCTCTTGCATTCGTTATCTAAGGAATTCCCCAAAGCAGAGACCCTAAATAGCCAGAAAAAGGAGGTTTGGCTACCTAGGAGAGAGGATAGGCTAGCAACACCTGAAGGAGCCTATCAGAAGGAGTATCTGACGTCACCTGCTGGCACTGGCCACTCAGAGCAGTCCAGTGTGCCAGCAACACCTGTTTCCAAGATGGCAGGGGTCTGGAGCACACTGGAGCAGCTCTGGGCACCTCCCAGGGGAGGTGCAGGTCAGGGGAGTGGTCACTCCCCTTTCCTTTGTCCAGTTTTGCGCCAGAGCAGGGCTGGGGGATCCCTGAACCGGTGCAGACTGGCTTATTCAGAGATGGCCACCATCTGTGCCCATCAAAGCATTTCCAGAGGCTGGGGGAGGCTACTCCTCCCCAGCCCTGACACCTTTTTCCAAAGGGAGAGGGTGTAACACCCTCTCTCTGAGGAAGTCCTTTGTTCTGCCTTCCTGGGCCAAGCCTGGCTGGACCCCAGGAGGGCAGAAACCTGTCTGAGGGGTTGGCAGCAGCAGCAGCTTCAGTGAAACCCCGGGAAAGGTAGTTTGGCAGTACTCGGGTCTGAGCTAGAGACTCGGGGGATCATGGAATTGTCTCCCCAATGCCAGAATGGCATTGGGGTGACAATTCCATGATCTTAGACATGTTACATGGCCATGTTCGGAGTTACCATTGTGACGCTATACATATGTTGTGACATATGTATAGTGCACGCGTGTAATGGTGTCCACGCACTCACAAAGTCCGGGGAATTTGCCCTGAACAATGTGGGAGCACCTTGACTAGTGCCAGCGTGCCCACACACTAAGTAACTTAGCACCCAACCTTTACCAGGTAAAGGTTAGACATATAGGTGACTTATAAGTTACTTAAGTGCAGTGGTAAATGGCTGTGAAATAACGTGGACGTTATTTCACTCAGGCTGCAAGGGCAGGCCTGTGTAAGAATTGTCAGAGCTCCCTATGGGTGGCAAAACAAACGCTGCAGCCCATAGGGATCTCCTGGAACCCCAATACCCTGGGTACCTCAGTACCATATACTAGGGAATTATAAGGGAGTTCCAGTATGCCAATGTAAATTGGTGATATTGGTCACTAGCCTGTTAGTGACAATTTGGAAAGAAATGAGAGAGCATAACCACTGAGGTTCTGGATAGCAGAGCCTCAGTGAGACAGTTAGTCATAACACAGGTAACACATACAGGGCACACTTATGAGCACTGGGGCCCTGGCTGGCAGGGTCCCAGTGACACATACAACTAAAACAACATATATACAGTGAAATATGGGGGTAACATGCCAGGCAAGATGGTACTTTCCTACACAGGTCCACTAGGTTTAGATAGTGTTTATTGCGTTTGGTGCACCTCATGATCCCCATAAGACAGAGGAGAGGGTCTTAAGGCAACTGTACATCAATTACTGTCAACACTTGTTCCATCACCTGAGTCCAAACAAGCAACTACGGAAGGCACTTCCGCACCATGTACATAAATGTGGCATCGACATGTCCACAGCGGGTTTAGGTCGGAGACACCCCTGGGAAAATTCTGTTGAGGTGGTGAAGTGTAAGATAGGTTTGCTGCAGACAACTGAATTGTGTAAATTTCAAGCGGGTGTTGCGAGAAATTCACCCGCTCTAGGGCCATGGTCCACTGCTTGGCCGTCAAAACTGTGCCTAAGATCTCATCCCATTTGGCCTTATCATGTGCTAGAAGAGCAGTGAGTCCCTCCTGCAGTGAAGAGTACAATGCCGACATTACTCGGCGACCCAATCATGCATTAAGGAGCATTGCAATCCCAAATGTAGGGGTAGCTTGGCCTGTCCCAGCAACCATACACCCCTGATCTCAGTCATGATGGCATTGTGGGCCAGAAAGGAGCCAGGAACAAGTATGTAGAGTTTCCTCAGGCCCTGGAAGGAGAACGGAACACCCTCATTGTATAAATCCCCCAGTTGGGTAATCCCCACGTCTTGCCAGAGGGACAGGTCAAGGA
Organism: Pleurodeles waltl; assembly: GCF_031143425.1. Taxonomy (NCBI): domain Eukaryota; kingdom Metazoa; phylum Chordata; class Amphibia; order Caudata; family Salamandridae; genus Pleurodeles; species Pleurodeles waltl. Next base: position 1,422,744,867 of record NC_090445.1, read on the forward strand.
CCCGAGCAATGTTTTGAGAGCAGATATAACTGTGTTGAATACGGTGTCGGTGCGCGACAAGGCTGCATGTAGTGGCCCCAAATGAGTTTTGCCACACATATAAGCCTACTCATTCCTTTAGTGGGTCTCTTCATGAGAGAAGACAGTCTTGCTCTCCCCCTTATAATCTCCTTACCCAGTTGCCAATTTGTTAACTCTACCCTACTTTTTAGGGTCGAGCCTGCGTTGCATGTGCTCGTGCATGCGTATCGCAGCAAGACTCTTTTGTATTTAGAAAAGGGCTCGGAGCCCTGTCAACTTCACGTCAGTGTTTTTTATTGGTTCGTGGGCTTCCCTAATAAAATCTGCTTGCTTTCATTAGTCGAAGGCAAACATACGTCATGCCCTTTCTGGTGGCTAGCCCTCCTCGAGTGCAGCGACCAAGTACAGAAAACATGCGAGGCTCGCTGTTTTCCATCGGGCTCGTGGACTTCTTTTTCTCTAATTTACGAGCGCGATCTCGCTTGGCAGAAGTCGAGCGCTTTACATACTTGATTTCACTTTTTCGGGTTATGTACATAAATGCACTTTTGCCCGATAGGTGAAAAGTCGGGTTAAGAGTTTACAACGTGATCAGCTCTAATATGAGCAAACACGAGACCCGTTGCATTGTAAATGCTTGTTCTATGTACTACAGAATCATCTATATACACATCCTCCCTCATTTTTACAGATCCACAGTCTTTATCCCCAAGGTTCTTTGGGGGGGGGGGGGGAGCCTTTAAGGTCTCATGCGCCAAATGTACATCTTCACTAAGTGAAGGTGGCTCTGGTGCACCAGAACTTTGCTTATATTGCTGGGCAGCGCAGATGGTGCTGTAGGGGGCTGGCTATTCAGAGAACGACAAGACTCCTCCTAGAGCCCGGAGTTATCCTTTTGCGAACAATGGGGCTTACAAAGCCTGCTCAACAGGGGCCACCCTCCGGCTCTCTTACTCAAGTCTTTGGGATCCCACTTTTATGCTGGCGGGCAGCTCTATCCCATAATAAATGGTTGGAGAGGCCTGAAGTACAGACCCCACATGTGGGCAGGATCTTGGCTAAAACAAGATACCTGAATGGTGGGTTTTCGCGGGTGGGACTTAATCGGGATCACAGCACTGGACGACCTCTGGGATGGCGACCACATAGTGTACTCCCATCACCTCAGGGTGAAGAATGGACAAGTCTCAGTTTTTTCAAATACCTACATGTACGTCCTTGAGGCCTATAGGGAGGCCCTGGGGGGAATCCCAGACTATTACCCCTTCGAGGCCAACCTGACAATGGGTCCGTTAGGATGGCAGAGTATTTCCTGCCTATACAGGTCCCTCATACTCTACGCTCCAGAACCCCTTCCAAAGCTCCTTGTGAACTGACAATGTAGGAGAACTAAATGGTGATGACTGGCGCAAAGCTCAAATGGCCTTTGGAATCCTGACAATCCCTTCCATTCTCAGACTCATAAAATGTATCTAATTCCACCATTTACACTACAGCCCTTACAGGTTGTTGAAAATAGGCCGGACCATGTCAGTGAGCTGTCTGCTGTGTGGGGACCCATATGGGCTCTTTCATTTTGTCATATGGACCTGCCCCATAATCACTGCCTATAGGACCACTACACATAACCTAATCATACATCTCATACAGACCCCTGCTGTATTAGATCCTATGTGGCCCTCTGACAGATCATGGAGGGCTCAGCCAACACCAGACACCAAACACCAGAGACTGCTGGCAGGTATAGACTACCTAGTAGCCAAGCAAGACATTTCCTGAAGCTAGAGATCACCTGATCCTCCCCCCACACATCAATCAATGATGGATTTGTAAAGTGCAGCTAATCACCAAGAGGGTCTCAAGGTGCTGAAAGTAGGTGTGTCGCTTAGTCGAAGGGCCAGGTATTGATGTCCTTCCTGAACTGCTTCAGTGATGCGGTCTGCCTGAGCTTGAGGGGTAGTGTCTTCCATGTCCAGGCTGCTAGGTAGGAGAAGGATCTTCCTCTTGCTGCACTTTTCTGGATCTTGGGGATGGCTGCAAGGGTAAGCTGGGAGGAACGGAGATGTCTATTGGGTACGTAAAAGTAGAAGCGCTGGTTGTAAAACTGTAAACTTTGCACTTGTATAGCACACTACTCACCCGTTAGGGTCTTAAGGCACTGTGGAACCCCTCCTGGCTTTTCCCTGTGAGGTGCCCACTCCTGGACAGCCCCAGGGTGAAGCCAGGCATCCAAGCGCTATGAGGGCCATTGTGGAGATTAAGTAAACTATTGCCCTGAGTTACAGAGTGGGACCCATTAATCTGATTAGGCACTGAGGCAAGAATTATCTGGTCCAAGGGAATTGAGTCCAAGACCCGCCGAGGTGGGTATTTTACACTGGTCGCGGGCCAGATGTCTGCATCAGGGTCTGCCACTCTAAGCACTGTGCCACACTTCTCCATCGGTTGAGGTGTGCCGGTCCTATGTTGTGCAGTGCCTTGAAGGTGTGGATCTGCCTGGATCCGTGGAATGGACTTTGGCTGCAGGGCAGAAAAATAATCTACAAATGTGGGTGCGCCAACAACTATCAAATGATTTAGGGGCTGTGGATTTCAGGTCCATTACATAACAACGATTAATGTACCGTAACTGTACTTCAAGGCAGCATGATCTGTGATTAGTTGTTTTGACATATAGTGATATTGTTAAGCAGGTGCATTCTATGTGACCTTGATGTTTTGTCTCATCTGTGGCTCGAATGCATCAAAATAATAAACAAATATATTAAAAAGCTAGGAATAAAAAAAGATACAGTAAACACTGTTGTAATTTGTTTTTGTTCATTTGATCCAATGCCTACTCATGTTAACAACAAATGGAAGCTAAAACCATGCGTTTCTTTTTTAGGTCTGTATGGTTTATCATTTTCGATTTTAGTGTATACTAAGGAGAGACTTCACAACATCTTCATAACTTATTCGACAGAGAAGCAGCAGTCCTTTAATTTTCACTACAGTTATCTGCCGTGCACTGAGAAACAGTCTGTGCTGCGGAGTTTCTCAAGTTATTGTTTTCTTATTTAGGTCTGAACCAGAGACCAATTTAGCTGTCTTGACAGCCCCCTGCAATCAAATAAATCCACAAATGAAAAACACATATATAGAGGGTCTTTATCTATTGGTCTGCTCAACTGTCATTCTCAAGTTGCTGCTGCCGACCAGAGCACACAGGAAGCAATTTGTTAGCCACCTTCAATGTCTGCACATTTGCCTAAGTGCTCTTCGGTGCTATGGCTGCTGGGCCAATACTTCACATTTCCAATGTTTTTTCTTTCCAATTTGTATTTTTTAAAGTACACACGCCTCCTGGAAAGCAGCATTAATGTTCTATCAAAATTATATGAAACTTTTATTTTTAATTTTCTTACTTTTTATTTTAAGCCTTCGGCTACTATGTGTAGGCAAGTGCCTGTTTTCTTTTTTCTTAACTGTTTCTTTTCTATATAACCATCACACCAGCTGACCAAGGCAGACCTATTGGCTTTGCAAATGCTTCTTTAACTAGCAGTCAGGAGGCCCCAGAAAAAGGAATTTTGCAGTCTGGCCTGTGCGGTGTTTTACAATATAAATTATGTGTGGCAGTATACAGCATAATATTGAGTGGCGCTTTGTTTGCAATAATTATGCAGAAATACCACATTTCATGTTTCAATGTATCAGAAACGTAGGTGGGATTGCCTACTGTAAATAAACAGTATTGCCCTAGCTAAAGTTATTTGAGTCCAAAGCCACTCAGACTGCAGACAAACATGAATTCAGGCCTTGTGGACCGAAATGATTGTATTTTATATGCAAATCAAAGAGATGACTGCCTTTTGCCTCAACGTTAGTAGCAACCAAGGACGCATTTAGAAAACCTGCTAGTTTGGGTATACAGAAAGACACATATGTCGGCTAACATACCAGTACTCATATTTCTGGAGCAATTGCAAACAACTCTTTATTGAATAATATCAAGAATAACTCAACCATCTTCAACAAGCTCCCCGAGCCAATTAAGGATAATCATTTCTTTACTTACATAGTGTGGAGTGATATAATGCAATCTTTTCAAATAGGTATAGATGGATTCTGTGTACCAATGATACAGGGAGATGGTTAACATCCAACCAATGTGGCGGGCCATTAGTATAGGAACAAGCATTTGCAATGCAACGGGTCTCGCGTTTGCTCGCGTTAGAGCTATTAGCGTAGTAAACTCCTAACCGGACTTTTCTTGCCACATAAACTAAAACTGAAAAGCAAAACAGTTTCACATATGCGAACCGATGGTCACCATGAGCTTGAAGGAGACACAGAAAAGAAAACAGAAGTTCGCTTGCAGTGACACTTAGCCTCAAAAGTGCAATTATCCATGTAACCAGCAAAAGTGCAATTATCCATGTAACAGGGTCGATGTCATGCAAAACGCTCGACTTCTGCCCAGCGAAATCGTACTGCGCAGGAAATGAAAAGATAAATTAGTCCAGAAACCAGCTGAAAACATGGAGCCTCGTATGTTTTCAGTAGTTTACCCGTGGTCTCGAGGAGGGCTAAACACTGGAAAGGCACGACGTATGCATGCCTTTCACAAATGGTGTCAATCAATTGTTAAAAGGGAAGCCCACGAACTAATGAAAATGACGGACGTGACATGGGCATGGTTAGAAGCCCACAGAGAGTTTACAACACGGTCCAGAGCGTTTGCGCGCGCTCGACCCTATAAAGGTGCAGGACCTTTACATAATATGCACCAGGCACTAACGAACAACATCTGCACAACACGTGAAGACATTTTCAAAATGACTAAGATGTGTTCGAAATCTGCTTGTGTTACCAACCAGGCAGAGGCCTAGATTGAGGGCCTGATTTAGATCTCGGCGGAGGGGTTACTCCATCGCAGTGGTAACAGATATCCCGTCAGCCATATTACGACCTGTAATACGTACTGGCGGTGTCCTGATGGCAGGGCGCTGCAGGTGGTGGAAGCCCCGTTCCTTGACAGATGACCTCCTCGCCGGATAAGGTAAGTTGTGCGTCCGACAGGGGAGGTGTTTTTTTGTGCGTGTGTATGTGGGTGTTGTCTGCGTGTGTGAATGTAAGTGTGTATGCATGTTTGTAAGCATGTGTGTGTATGTATGTGTGTATGGGTGTGTGTATGCATGGTTGAATGTGTGTATGAATGTTTAAGTGAATGTGTGTATGAATGTTGAAGAGAATCTGTGTATGAATATTGAAGTGAGTGTGTGTATGGATGCAAGTGAGTGAATGCGAGAATGGATGCTTGTGAGTGACTGTGTGTATGTCAGTGTTGGTGAATGAGTGTATGTGGGGTGCGTGAATGAGTGCATACGGGGGTGCGTGTGCGTGTATACGGGGAGGGTGTGCTGGGGCGCTGTTCTGGTGGGGGTGGAGGGTGCTGTACTAGGAGGGGATGGTGGCACTGTTCTGGTAGGGGGCGCTGTACTAGAAGGGGTGTGCGGGGTGCTCTACTAGGAGGGGCTGGGAGTGCTGTTTTGGTAAAGGGGTGGGGTGTTCTGGTATGGAGTGGAGTGGGGGGTAATGGGCTTGCAGGGGGTGTGGAGGACTCATCTACCAGTGAAAGGAAAGAAATTTCCTGCCACCGGTAGCCTTTGCACCAGGGTTTTCACTGCATTGCTACCACCACGGAAACCCTAGTGGAAAACCGACTCCTAATACCACCGGCGGTCTTCATTGGACCGCCGGGTCGGAAATGCTAATCTCCGGCCCGGCGGGTCCAACTGCCCTGGCGGTACAGGCGGGGATGTGGCGAGTTGGAAGAGGCCACCCGCCACACTCATAATGTGGCGGTCTTCACTGCCGGCCCGTCGGCGGTCGGTCCGCCACCGCGAGTCTGGAGGTCATGAGACCGACCAGACTTGTAATGAGGGCCTTAATCTCTTTCAAATTAAAAAAGTGTACTTCTTTAACATATTTAAAATTTCACATTAGCAAAATTTCACATCAGCACTGCACTGAGAAGTACTTATGCAATCCTAGTCCTGGTGACAGTGCAATTAAAGATTGACTAGGATGCATCACCGAGCAATTAACATTAGCTGAGATTAATTCAAGCATTCCATTCATCATTATTTCTGTATACTTTATTAACGAATTGGGTGGCAAGACAATTGTCATGTGAACTCTGTGTGTGGCCTTGATTCTCATAGAGAAAGAGGGTACTCTATTAAATCAAACACAATAGGTTTTTGTACAGCTTAAATTTGGAACACACGTATTTGTAAGTGTCATATGTGATAATAAAGAAGAAGGAGGATTTGTGAAATTACTATTTGTCTAAAATCACCCAATGTGGTTAAGCGGGGAGCCGGAAATAATCCGGGGTTTCTGGTTTCAATTTATGCAAGCCAGGCACTACATTGGGTATCTATTTGTATGTCTTTGTTACCTTAAACTGTAATGCTTTGTTACCACTGTGCACGATGGTAGAGCGAGGATGACAGGCAGAAGCCACACGGAAGCCCGGCTAGTTAAGGGCTAGAGGTTCCACCGCAACAATGAACCAGACTTCAGGTTCAAGACTGCTCGACCTTCTAGTGGCTCGCCCACCTCGACATGTTTTAGAAACAGACATTTAAAGGCATATGTGTCCTCACCAGCTATCAGCACAGCCTTGGCCTTAACGAGTTTGGCGATGTTCGTCAAAAATTGGGCTTCTTCGGAGCTCACGGCGTGCAGAACAGCAGGACATCTGGCGGTGCTCTGCTCAATACAAGAAGAGACAGGAGTGTCAAGCAGCGTGTTGGCGGTGCCCACATTTCTACGGCCCTCCCTGCCCAAAGGGGAGTCCAGCAACAGAGTCAGACTGAGCTACGAGAAAATCTGGAGATTTATGACTAATGAAAGGCGAGAGGACTAGAGCATAGTCTACCACAGGACAGACACTGCTTCTCGGGGTATGTTTCCTAACAGGGCACACTCTGCCTCAACTCTCCTGGCCCAAATGCACAGGATGTCCGGAACATTTCCCTGCTTCTTGGTCTACGCAACATCACAGCTGTCTCCACAGCTACATCTCAAAGAACAAAAGAAAGAGTGCAATCAGGGGCGCTGCGTCAGGGAGGGTGTTTGGCGTGTCAACCCCCCTAATAAATGTATTTTCTGGTACATAGATGGGTATAGGGAGGTGTCTGTCGGATTTCACCAGGAATCTTTTCATACACACGCACACACGTTTCTCTCCCACGATGTTTTGAAAGTCCTGAAAAATGTTGGTTAACTAACAAAATTGTGTTTTCTCTCGCTTCGTACCCCTGCCAATCTGCATTCCTGCCCCGTAAGCCCCTATCATGCTCCCTGCTCGTAGTATGACGTATTTCAACATCATATGTAGTGTGATTGTTGGAAAATCTGAAACTCACCCCCACTCCCCAAATCATACTGACCATGCTACGTCCTTCAGTGCAATGAGATGTGACCGGCATAGATTTTAAACTCACTGACCTGTGATAAAAAATGTCAGATAGAAAATAAAAAGGAACTTTAAAGCCACTGTTGAAAGCTAACATTAAAGGTTTGGCGAATATTGTCTGTTGAGTGCAGTACGTGAATCACAGCCCCGGTCTACATGTTTACTATCGCTCTCCAGCGTGTATGGAATGCATCGGCGAACGGGTAATGTGTGAACATGATGGTGCAGGAACCAAAGGCATGGATGGGCACAAGCCATTCAAGGTGGAAGTAGAATAAAAGGCAAGATGTTTTGTTTAAACACGAGTTTCATTCTAAACTTTTTAAGTCACCAGGTTAAATTAGCCAGTTATCTTTATCGTGCCTGCCACAAGAAAACCCTTCACTCCTGAAGTCCCACAGAAGCGCCAAAAGCCTGCATTCTAAACAGATTTTTTTTAATTTAGACTTGCGTAGCTTAACTGAGGTGTCAGCAAAGACTTAGGGGTGGGTGAAATATTCCGTTCCGTCTGCGGAATTGGCAGGATTTTGGTGACTCCATGTTACTTTTGTAATGCGGAGTTCTGGGCAAATTCCACCAAGTGGCAGAATTTTTTCTCACACGCGGCTCCAGTATGGAAAGCTGGAAAGCACAAGTGAGACTTGGGCCCATATTTATACTTTTTTAGCGCTGCATTTGAGCCGCTTTTGGGCGCAAAAACGGCACAAACTTGCAAAATACAATTGTATTTTGCAAGTTTGCGTCGCTTGTGCGTCAAAAAATGACGCAAACGCGGTGCTACAAAAAGTATAAATATGGGCCTTGGTGTCCCCGAGCACAATTTCCAGTCGCCAGGAGGACATCTGGAGAGAGTTTTCTAAGAAGAGCGGTGGCGACCGTTCGCGGTCAGAAGACTGACGCTCATGTTGAAAATCTACTCCAAATACACCAAAATGAACTCGAGTAGCTGTGTCCTCTGGCATGCTGCATGGCCCATTTGCACTGATTTTTCAGTGATAAATGCGCTACGGGTACTAAAATACAGCGTGAGCACCGGGCGTGCCTATTTCCACCCCTTGGCGGAAGTCTGCAGAATTCTGCTGAGTTTTTATGTTACTCCAGGTAATTCCGCAGAGTCAAATTCTGTGACTTCCACCCACCCTTACAAAAAAACAGTAATGTACCACTGAATTATTATGTCATTTAATTTAATAATGGAGTGCCCTGAGAGATGCACAGCTTTTAAGCCTCACCTCTGTATTGTACCCTCTGCTGCGTGCAGGGAACAATGTGGGCCCAGCCTGTAAAGGTGGAACTTTAATGGTTGAGCTGCTGACGTAACTAAATCTCTTAAAGAAGCCTCCTGTTTCTACTATTTGAATATGACAGGTATTCACATCCTGCCCATAGAAAGAATGGCTGCTCATTGTCCAGCCAGAGTTAATGAACCACATGGCCACGGAAAACCAACTGGGCCCTGAACCATGCAGAATAAAGATATGACCCAGACCCTTTTTAATATAGGGATCTGCAAATATGAACACCAGACTATAACAGCTCATGAAGGTGTGTTATAATTGCCCTTCAGCACCATGAAGCACTGTTTGTGGTCCACCCTCTCAAAATCAAACTAATACCACCGTCATTATTTGGCTTCATATGAATACAATTGTCCTGGAAGGAGAGAAAGGAACAAGGCCTAGAAAGGTGATACGTGTATCTAGACAGTTTATTAAATAATTTGTGATACTAGGAACATCAGTTAATCATTGTCGCAAATTGCAGCAAATTATTACAACATACAAAAATACATCTAAAGTATCACTTTATTAATGAGACTAGCAACAAACACTCATACACGATCGTTCATTTGGTGGTGGGAGATTCAGATGTAATATCACAATATAGTATGTTCAATGTATTTATTTCCTAGTGCATCATTAATTAATGATGCCTGGCTTAGCCTTTGCACTCTAAGCATACCATTCCAGTGCAAAATCTATTATACCTTTGAAAACTATGCCTACAAATTGTCTATAATATTTCATATTGAGCAGTGCTGTGCAGTGCAGTACGCATACAATGTGTTGAACGTTTGGAGAAATTGAAACATTTTTCATGCTTCAAGAAGGTGTTATTTTTTTAGGAAAAACCCTGTCCTGGCTTTTTTAGTAGTTCAGGCTTTGCATCAAAAGCTGTTGGTGTCCACACTGATCCACACAATGTTCTCTATATACACAGATGTAGCTGTGGGACCAAATATTTGTAACTCTTCCCCATAATGTTTAGTAGGTCACTGGCACATTACTGGTAGGGATCATTTTAGTCAACAATTGGGAACCACAGTAATAATATTTTGCACGATTTCAAAGGTGGTCAATATACTTTAAATGTAAACTACACAAAGTCAATGAACTGTTAAGCATTCCATGCACACTTTTAAAATACTTGCTATATCTTTCTACCAACCTGACGCATTTTCTTTAGCACAGGATGTTCGCGAAGTGAGTGCTTCAAAGCATATGCCTTTCCAGGATCACTCTCCTTGTCAAAGGCTTTTGGAGACTTGCTCTTTCGAAACATTGAAATATGATATTTTTTCCCTGAGGCATAGAAAATGAAGATTTAAGGCAGGGCAGAAGGAAACTCCAAAAAATACAAAGCTCTTTGAATATTTTTTATATTTTTCGCAACAAAACAACAAAGCTACTAGCTAGTTTACAGTAATTGCTTCAGAACTCGAAAAACACAATTCTACTTCGGAAATAAAATGTACAACTAACAAATTTGCATACACCTTTTTCACACCATTCGTTAAAAATCGATTGTAATCCATACAGAAATTGGACAAAGGGTTTCCTTTGTAGTTTTGTGTTTTTGCCACTCGCTGTGTTTGAGGAATGTAAGCAGCATGCACGCATGTACTCACAGGGGTTTTTTCACATCTAATCGCTGCTGTCAGGGCTGTCTTTAGGGCGGTGCGACCGGTGCAGCTGCACCTGGCTTTGACTTTGGTAGAGGGCGCTGTCTTTAAAAATAACTTTCTATCTAAAAGCAGGTGACCTTGATTTTGCGTCCAGCCGTTTTCAAGCAACAATAAAAAAAAAGTCTAGATAACTGTGGTGATTAATGTTCCTACTGGTGAGAGATTTGTTGAGTGGCAGTTTTGGCTCACCATAAAGTAGCGTGAGGGTTACTGTGCCTGCTGCAAAAAACGTGTACCATGCAAATCACCAAACGCAGTGTGAGTGAACCATGAGTAGCACTACAAAAAAATGAAGGCCCATATTTATACTTTTTGACGCTAAACTGCGCTAACGCAGTTTAGCGTCAAAAAGTTTTGCGCCGGCTAACGCCATTCTGAAGCGCCATGCGGGCGCCGTATTTATTGAATGGCGTTAGCCGGCGCAAGCAGACCGGCGCTGCCTGGTGTGCGCGAGAAAAACCACGTACACCAGGCAGCGCCGGCGTAGGGGGAAAATGGCGCATGGGCGTCTTAAAATGGGGCAAGTCAGGTTACGTTGAAAAAATCATCGTAACCCGACTTGCGCCATTTATTTTCGACGCCCATCCCCCATCAACATGACTCCTATCATTGTAAAGATAGGAGTCATGCCCCCTTGCCCAATGGCCATGCCCAGGGGACTTCTGTCCCCTGGGCATGGTCATTGGGCATAGTGGCATGTAGGGGGGCTCAAATCAGGCCCCCCTATGCCTCAAAAAAAAAAAAAAAAAATACTTACCTGAACTTACCTTAATGTCCATGGGATGGGTCCCTCCGTCCTTGGGTGTCCTCCTGGGGTGGGCAAGGGTGGCAGGGGGGGTCCCTGGGGGCAGGGGAGGGCACTCTGGGCTCATTTTGAGCCCACTTGTCCCTTAACGCCATCCCTGACCCAGGCGTTAAAAAGCGGCGCAAAAGCGCCGTTTTTGGCCACGCCCACTCCCGGGCGTCATTTTTGCCCGGGAGTATAAATACCACGTAAAGGCCTGGGAGTCATTTTTTAAGACGGGAACGCCTCCCTTGCATATCATTAACGCAAGGAAGGGGTTCACGCTAAAAAATGACGCACACTCCGGGCACTTTGGCGCCCGAAGCGTCTAACGCCAGAGTATAAATATGGCGTTAGTTGGCGTTAGTTCTGCGTCGAATTTGCGTCGAAAAAAACGACGCAAATTCGGCGCAAACGGAGTATAAATACGGCCCGAAATGTATATCAGAGAGGCTATGGGGATACGAGGTTCGCTGATGGAGAGTGGTATTGGAAGAATTCATAGAGAAAGGAGTAATGGGGCGGGGGAGCACCAAAAAAAGATTGTCGCACCAGGCACCACTGGCACTAAAGCCGGCCCTGACTGCTGTAATCTGGGTTTGTATGCAGATCACATGATTAAAGGTGGTATATGTCTGCTTGCCTGCAGTTGCGGCTTGCGGGTGTTTAAAGGGCCGGGGTGGTGGCAGGGAGTCCACTACGGGGGAAATATTAATAAAATGAAAAACATAAAAAATAAACTTACCTGCACGCAGGCCGCGCTGCTCCTCTGTGTCCTCTGCATCAGCCGGCTGCAGGCACAGGCTCCCAGCCTGCCCTGTAGCCAATCCTGACGCTGTTTAAAGCAGTATCAGGATTGGTTGGGAGCGCCCAGCTAGGGCGCTCCCAGGCAGACTGAGAGCCTGTGCAGGCTCTCCCCAGACCTGCAACACAGTTGCTGGGCTGGAGAGTACCTATTACACATGTGTGTTTGGCCGGCATGAGACGGCCGGCCAAACACAAATGCGCTCTGGGGGGACTGCTGCATCTCCCCCTTACTGCTCGCCACCTCTGTAGCCCCGTCCCTTTAAAAGAAAACAGTAATAAACTATGTTTATTATTGTTTTCTTTTAAAGGTTTTGCAGCTGCCGCTGCTGGCGGGGGGGCGACGCTCCTCTGCCCTAATGGAGGATTCGCCCCACTTGCCTGTTAACAAATGACAATGTGCGTTTGAAATAGTAATTAAAGACATTTCCAAATGCTGAAGTCTGTACATTTTACTTAAACTAGTAAGTTTAGTGTGTGTAAATCACATATCTGTCGAATCGTACTGAAGTCCAAGTTGAATTATTGTCTTTTAGTGCTCTAATCCAGGCTTTTAAATACACACTGAATTAGCATTTCTGTGTATCTATGTGCTTGAGATGAAGATTCAATTAATTCCATCGATATGTGAGTCCCCATATGAATAATAATATATCATGAACCTCAGTATGAGATGTTTATACTAGTTGACAGGTATGCAAATAACACTGCAACCCTGGTTTAAATTAGTGATCACGGGCACTTAGTCAATTGAATGCAGTCCTTGACTTAGACTCTGTATGATTATTTCTGTGGTTTAATGTGCTTGACCATGAGAGCCCAATAGATTTGATTGATATACGAGTCCCCACTTCACGCATACTTACGTAGTCTATGGACACATATACAGTCTCAACCTTGCACACAAACAGACACGGCAGAGCTGCCTTATATCATTAATTGTCAACATAGGTGGCATAAATTGATCTATTTTTCTTATATACAGAGTGTCATGGAGGCCCTTGTACCCGGGTACTTACATAGCAGTTAGTGAGCAACTACCATTGTGACGGCTTATACAGATTTGTGCTGCACTATCAATTTTTAATTCTGGCTTCTGTACATTTTGTAGGGCCTCATTTTGCTGGGTCCTATCAAATAGATCTCATTCTTATCACCAATAGCTACCTCAAGACTTGTGAGGTAAGAGCTTTAGCAAGCTTTCATTAATTGTCTATGTTTAGCACAGATAGGCACACCGCTGAACACACTTTCCTTGTGAAGACCTTGGGTCTATCCCTTGGTTTATCCTTATGAAGACCTGTAAGGAAATGCCTCCTTGGCATGGTTGCCCCCTGACTTTTTGCCTTTGCTGATGCTATGTTTACAATTGAAAGTGTGCTGAGGCCTGCTAACCAGGCCCCAGCACCAGTGTTCTTTCCCTAACCTGTACTTTTGTATCCACAATTGGCAGACCCTGGCATCCAGATAAGTCCCTTGTAACTGGTACTTCTAGTACCAAGGGCCCTGATGCCAAGGAAGGTCTCTAAGGGCTGCAGCATGTCTTATGCCACCCTGGAGACCTCTCACTCAGCACAGACACACTGCTTGCCAGCTTGTGTGTGCTAGTGAGGACAAAACGAGTAAGTCGACATGGCACTCCCCTCAGGGTGCCATGCCAGCCTCTCACTGCCTATGCAGTATAGGTAAGCCACCCCTCTAGCAGGCCTTACAGCCCTAAGGCAGGGTGCACTATACCATAGGTGAGGGTACCAGTGCATGAGCATGGTACCCCTACAGTGTCTAAACAAAACCTTAGACATTGTAAGTGCAGGGTAGCCATAAGAGTATATGGTCTGGGAGTCTGTCAAACACGAACTCCACAGCACCATAATGGCTACACTGAAAACTGGGAAGTTTGGTATCAAACTTCTCAGCACAATAAATGCACACTGATGCCAGTGTACATTTTATTGTAAAATGCACCACAGAGGGCACCTTAGAGGTGCCCCCTGAAACCTAACCGACTGTCTGTGTAGGCTGACTAGTTCCAGCAGCCTGCCACACTAGAGACATGTTGCTGGCCCCATGGGGAGAGTGCCTTTGTCACTCTGAGGCCAGTAACAAAGCCTGCACTGGGTGGAGATGCTAACACCTCCCCCAGGCAGGAGCTGTAACACCTGGCGGTGAGCCTCAAAGGCTCACCCCTTTGTCACAGCCCAGCAGGGCACTCCAGCTTAGTGGAGTTGCCCGCCCCCTCCGGCCACGGCCCCCACTTTTGGCGGCAAGGCTGGAGGGAACAAAGAAAGCAACAAGGAGGAGTCACTGGCCAGTCAGGACAGCCCCTAAGGTGTCCTGAGCTGAGGTGACTCTGACTTTTAGAAATCCTCCATCTTGCAGATGGAGGATTCCCCCAATAGGGTTAGGATTGTGACCCCCTCCCCTTGGGAGGAGGCACAAAGAGGGTGTACCCACCCTCAGGGCTAGTAGCCATTGGCTACTAACCCCCCAGACCTAAACACGCCCTTAAATTTAGTATTTAAGGGCTACCCTGAACCCTAGAAAATCAGATTCCTGCAACTACAAGAAGAAGGACTGCCTAGCTGAAAAACCCCTGCAGAGGAAGACCAGAAGACGACAACTGCCTTGGCTCCAGAAACTCACCGGCCTGTCTCCTGCCTTCCAAAGATCCTGCTCCAGCGACGCCTTCCAAAGGGACCAGCGACCTCGACATCCTCTGAGGACTGCCCCTGCTTCGAAAAGACAAGAAACTCCCGAGGACAGCGGACCTGCTCCAAGAAAAGCTGCAACTTTGTTTCCAGCAGCTTTAAAGAACCCTGCAAGCTCCCCGCAAAAGGCGTGAGACTTGCAACACTGCACCCGGCGACCCCGACTCGGCTGGTGGCGATCCAACACCTCAGGAGGGACCCCAGGACTACTCTAAGACTGTGAGTACAAAAACCTGTCCCCCCTGAGCCCCCACAGCGCCGCCTGCAGAGGGAACCCCGAGGCTTCCCCTGACCGCGACTCTTTGGATCCTAAGTCCCGACACCTGGGAGAGACCCTGCACCCGCAGCCCCCAGGACCTGAAGGGCCGGACTTTCACCGGAGACGTGACCCCCAGGAGTCCCTCTCCCTTGCCCAAGTGGAGGTTTCCCCGAGGAATCCCCCCCTTGCCTGCCTGCAGCGCTGAAGAGATCCCGAGATCTCCCATTGACTTCCATTACAAACCTGACGCTTGTTTCTACACTGCACCCGGCCGCCCCCGCGCTGCTGAGGGTGAAATTTCTGTGTGGGCTTGTGTCCCCCCCGGTGCCCTACAAAACCCCCCTGGTCTGCCCTCCGAAGACGCGGGTACTTACCTGCAAGCAGACCGGAACCGGGGCACCCCCTTCTCTCCATTCTAGCCTATGTGTTTTGGGCACCACTTTGAACTCTGCACCTGACCGGCCCTGAGCTGCTGGTGTGGTGACTTTGGGGTTGCTCTGAACCCCCAACGGTGGGCTACCTTGGACCAAGAACTAAGCCCTGTAAGTGTCTTACTTACCTGGTTAACCTAACAAATACTTACCTCCCCTAGGAACTGTGAAAATTGCACTGTGTCCACTTTTAAAACAGCTACTTGAAAAGTATACATGCAATTTTGATGATTTGAAGTTCCTAAAGTACTTACCTGCAATACCTTTCGAATGAGATATTACATGTAGAATTTGAACCTGTGGTTCTTAAAATAAACTAAGAAAATATATTTTTCTATATAAAAACCTATTGGCTGGATTTGTCTCTGAGTGTGTGTACCTCATTTATTGTCTATGTGTATGTACAACAAATGCTTAACACTACTCCTTGGATAAGCCTATTGCTCGACCACACTACCACAAAATAGAGCATTAGTATTATCTCTTTTTGCCACTATCTTACCTCTAAGGGGAACTCTTGGACTCTGTGCATACTATTCCTTACTTTGAAATAGTGCATACAGAGCCAACTTCCTACATTGGTGGCAGCGGTGGGATACAAGACTTTGCATTTGCTGGACTACTCAGCCAATACCTGATCACACGACAAATTCCAAAATTGTCATTAGAAATTCATTTTTGCAATTTGAAATTTTTCTAAATTCTTAAAAAGTCCTGCTAGGGCCTTGTGTGTTAAGTCCCTGTTTAGCATTGTCTTTTAGAGTTTAAAAAGTTTGTTAAAAGTTTGAAATTAGATTCTAGAAACAGTGTTAGATTCTTTAAAAAGTCTTCCAACTTTTAGCAAAATAATGTCTGATACAGAGATGAATGTGGTGGAACTCGACACCACACCTTACCTCCATCTTAAGATGAGGGAGCTAAGGTCTCTCTGTAATATCAAAAAAATAACCATTGGCTCCAGACCTACCAAAATTCAGCTCCAGGAGCTGTTGGCAGAGTTTGAAAAAGCCAACCCCTCTGATGATGACCTCACAGAGGAAGAAATTAGTGACTTGGAGGCCAATGTCCCTCCTCCAGTCCTAAATAGGGAGAACAGGACCCCTCAAGTCCTGTCTCCAACTGTGTTAGTCAGAAATGGTGAGTCCCTCACAGGAGGGTCCCACATTTCTGAAATCACTGAGGATGCTCTCAGTGAAGATGACCTCCTGTTAGCCAGGATGGCCAAAAGATTGGCTTTGGAGAGACAGCTCCTAGCCATAGAAAGGGAAAGACAAGAGATGGGCCTAGGACCCATCAATGGTGGCAGCAATATAAATAGGGTCAGAGATTCTCCTGACATGTTAAAAATCCCCAAAGGGATTGTGACAAAATTTGAAGATGGTGATGACATCACCAAGTGGTTCACAGCTTTTGAGAGGGCTTGTGTAACCAGAAAAGTGAACAGATCTCACTGGGGTGCTCTCCTTTGGGAAATGTTCACTGGAAAGTGTAGGGATAGACTCCTCACACTCTCTGGAAAAGATGCAGAATCTTATGACCTCATGAAGGGTACCCTGATTGAGGGCTTTGGATTCTCCACTGAGGAGTACAGGATTAGGTTCAGGGGGGCTCAAAAATCCTCGAGCCAGACCTGGGTTGACTTTGTTGACTACTCAGTGAAAACACTAGATGGTTGGATTCAAGGCAGTGGTGTAAGTAATTATGATGGGCTGTACAATTTATTTGTGAAAGAACACCTATTGAGTAATTGTTTCAATGATAAACTGCATCAGCATCTGGTAGACCTAGGACCAATTTCTCCCCAAGAATTGGGAAAGAAGGCGGACCATTGGGTCAAGACAAGGGTGTCCAAGACTTCAACAGGGGGTGACCAAAAGAAAGGGGTCACAAAGACTCCCCAGGGGAAGGGTGATGAGACAACCAAAACTAAAAATAGTAAAGAGTCTTCTACAGGCCCCCAAAAACCTGCACAGGAGGGTGGGCCCAGAGCCTCTTCACAAAACAATGGGTACAAGGGTAAAAACTTTGATCCCAAAAAGGCCTGGTGTCATAGCTGTAAACAGCATGGACACCAAACTGGAGACAAGGCCTGTCCCAAGAAAGGTTCCACTCCAAACTCCCATCCAGGTAACACTGGTATGGCTAGTCTCCAAGTGGGATCAACAGTGTGCCCAGAGCAAATCAGGGTCCACACTGAAGCTACTCTAGTTTCTGAGGGTGGGGTGGATCTAGCCACACTAGCTGTCTGGCCGCCTAACATGCAAAAATACAGACAGCAACTCTTAATTAATGGGACTAGAATAGAAGGCCTGAGGGATACAGGTGCCAGTGTCACCATGGTGACAGAGAAACTGGTTTCCCCTGGCCAATACCTGACTGGAAATACTTACACAGTCACCAACGCTGACAATCAGAGAAAAGTACATCCCATGGCAATGGTTACTTTAGAATGGGGAGGGGTCAAGGGCCTGAAACAGGTGGTGGTCTCCTCAAATATCCCAGTGGACTGTCTGCTTGGAAATGACCTGGAGTCCTCAGCATGGGCTGGGGTAGAACTAAAAACCCATGCAGCAATGCTGGGTATCCCTGAACTGGTGTGTGTGAAAACAAGAGCACAATGCAAGGCACAGGGTGAACAAGTAGAGCTGGAGTCTGGAAGAATGGCCCAGCCTACCAAGAGGAAAGGAAAGTCAGTTGGGAAACCAACTGCAACACAGCAAAAGAAAGGGAACCTCTCTTCTCAGGAAGAAGTTCTGCCCTCTGAGGGAACTGAGCCTTTGGAGCTTGAACCTTATCAGGTTGAGCTCTTAGGCCCAGGGGGACCCTCAAGGGAGGAGCTGTGTAAGGGACAAGAAACCTGTCTCTCTCTTGAAGGCCTTAGGCAGCAAGCTGCTGAAGAGTCCAAAGGCAAGAAAAATGGAACGCATAGAGTCTATTGGGAAGATGGACTCCTGTACACTGAGGCCAGAGACCCCAAACCTGGTGCCACTAGGAGAGTGGTAGTGCCTCAGCTGTTCAGAGAGTTCATCCTAACATTGGCCCATGACATTCCCCTTGCAGGACATTTGGGACAAACCAAGACGTGGGAGAGGTTAGTCAACCACTTCTACTGGCCCAATATGTCCAACATGGTTAAGGAGTTTTGCCTCTCCTGCCCCACCTGTCAAGCCAGTGGTAAGACAGGTGGGCATCCAAAGGCCCCCCTCATTCCACTTCCAGTGGTGGGGGTTCCCTTTGAAAGAGTGGGTGTGGACATAGTTGGTCCACTAGAACCTCCCACAGCCTCAGGAAATCTGTATATCCTGGTAGTAGTGGATCATGCTACCAGGTATCCTGAAGCTATTCCCCTTAGGTCGACTACTGCCCCTGCAGTAGCCAAGGCCCTCATTGGTATTTTTACCAGAGTGGGTTTCCCTAAGGAGGTGGTGTCTGACAGAGGTACCAACTTCATGTCAGCATACCTAAAGCACATGTGGAATGAGTGTGGAGTGACTTATAAATTCACTACACCCTACCATCCACAAACTAATGGCTTAGTTGAGAGATTCAACAAGACATTAAAAGGCATGATCATGGGGCTCCCAGAAAAACTCAAAAGGAGATGGGATGTCCTCTTGCCATGTCTGCTTTTCGCTTACAGAGAGGTGCCACAGAAGGGAGTAGGATTCTCACCCTTTGAACTTCTGTTTGGTCATCCTGTAAGGGGACCACTTGCCCTTGTTAAAGAAGGCTGGGAGAGACCTCTCCATGAGCCTAAACAGGACATAGTGGACTATGTACTTGGCCTTCGCTCTAGAATGGCAGAGTACATGGAAAAGGCAACCAAAAACCTTGAGGCCAGCCAACAACTCCAGAAGTTTTGGTATGACCAAAAGGCTGCACTGGTTGAGTTCCAACCAGGGCAGAAAGTCTGGGTTCTGGAGCCTGTGGCTCCCAGGGCACTCCAGGACAAATGGAGTGGCCCTTACCCAGTGCTAGAGAGGAAGAGTCAGGTCACCTACCTGGTGGACCTGGGCACAAGCAGGAGCCCCAAGAGGGTGATCCATGTGAACCGCCTTAAGCTCTTCCATGACAGGGCTGATGTGAATCTGTTAATGGTAACAGATGAGGATCAGGAGGCAGAGAGTGAACCTCTCCCTGATCTTCTGTCATCAGACCCAAAAGATGGCACAGTAGATGGAGTGATCTACTCAGACACCCTCTCTGGCCAACAGCAAGCTGATTGTAGGAGAGTCCTACAACAGTTTCCTGAACTCTTCTCCTTAACCCCTGGTCAGACACACCTGTGTACCCATGATGTGGACACAGGAGACAGCATGCCTGTCAAAAATAAAATCTTTAGACAATCTGACCATGTTAAGGAAAGCATCAAGGTGGAAGTCCACAAGATGCTGGAATTGGGAGTAATTGAGCGCTCTGACAGCCCCTGGGCTAGCCCAGTGGTCTTAGTCCCCAAACCTCACACCAAAGATGGAAAGAAAGAGATGAGGTTTTGTGTGGACTACAGAAGGCTCAATTCTGTCACCAAGACAGATGCCCATCCAATTCCAAGAGCTGATGAGCTCATAGACAAATTAGGTGCTGCCAAATTCTTAAGTACCTTTGACTTGACAGCAGGGTACTGGCAAATAAAAATGGCACCTGGAGCAAAAGAGAAAACAGCATTCTCCACACCTGATGGGCATTATCAGTTTACTGTTATGCCCTTTGGTTTAAAGAATGCCCCTGCCACCTTCCAAAGGTTGGTGAATCAAGTCCTTGCTGGCTTGGAGTCCTTTAGCACAGCTTATCTTGATGATATTGCTGTCTTTAGCTCCACCTGGCAGGATCACCTGGTCCACCTGAAGAAGGTTTTGAAGGCTCTGCAAGCTGCAGGCCTCTCTATCAAGGCATCCAAATGCCAGATAGGGCAGGGAACTGTGGTTTACTTGGGACACCTTGTAGGTGGAGGCCAAGTTCAGCCACTCCAACCCAAGATCCAGACTATTCTGGACTGGGTAGCTCCAAAAACCCAGACTCAAGTCAGGGCATTCCTTGGCTTGACTGGGTATTACAGGAGGTTTGTGAAGGGATATGGATCCATTGTGACAGCCCTCACTGAACTCACCTCCAAGAAAATGCCCAAGAAAGTGAACTGGACTGTGGAATGCCAACAGGCCTTTGACACCCTGAAACAAGCAATGTGCTCAGCACCAGTTCTAAAAGCTCCAGATTATTCTAAGCAGTTCATTGTGCAGACTGATGCCTCTGAACATGGGATAGGGGCAGTTTTGTCCCAAACAAATGATGATGGCCTTGACCAGCCTGTTGCTTTCATTAGCAGGAGGTTACTCCCCAGGGAGCAGCGTTGGAGTGCCATTGAGAGGGAGGCCTTTGCTGTGGTTTGGTCCCTGAAGAAGCTGAGACCATACCTCTTTGGGACTCACTTCCTAGTTCAAACTGACCACAGACCTCTCAAATGGCTGATGCAAATGAAAGGTGAAAATCCTAAACTGTTGAGGTGGTCCATCTCCCTACAGGGAATGGACTTTATAGTGGAACACAGACCTGGGACTGCCCATGCCAATGCAGATGGCCTTTCCAGGTTCTTCCACTTAGAAAATGAAGACTCTCTTGGGAAAGGTTAGTCTCATCCTCTTTCGTTTGGGGGGGGGTTGTGTAAGGAAATGCCTCCTTGGCATGGTTGCCCCCTGACTTTTTGCCTTTGCTGATGCTATGTTTACAATTGAAAGTGTGCTGAGGCCTGCTAACCAGGCCCCAGCACCAGTGTTCTTTCCCTAACCTGTACTTTTGTATCCACAATTGGCAGACCCTGGCATCCAGATAAGTCCCTTGTAACTGGTACTTCTAGTACCAAGGGCCCTGATGCCAAGGAAGGTCTCTAAGGGCTGCAGCATGTCTTATGCCACCCTGGAGACCTCTCACTCAGCACAGACACACTGCTTGCCAGCTTGTGTGTGCTAGTGAGGACAAAACGAGTAAGTCGACATGGCACTCCCCTCAGGGTGCCATGCCAGCCTCTCACTGCCTATGCAGTATAGGTAAGCCACCCCTCTAGCAGGCCTTACAGCCCTAAGGCAGGGTGCACTATACCATAGGTGAGGGTACCAGTGCATGAGCATGGTACCCCTACAGTGTCTAAACAAAACCTTAGACATTGTAAGTGCAGGGTAGCCATAAGAGTATATGGTCTGGGAGTCTGTCAAACACGAACTCCACAGCACCATAATGGCTACACTGAAAACTGGGAAGTTTGGTATCAAACTTCTCAGCACAATAAATGCACACTGATGCCAGTGTACATTTTATTGTAAAATGCACCACAGAGGGCACCTTAGAGGTGCCCCCTGAAACTTAACCGACTGTCTGTGTAGGCTGACTAGTTCCAGCAGCCTGCCACACTAGAGACATGTTGCTGGCCCCATGGGGAGAGTGCCTTTGTCACTCTGAGGCCAGTAACAAAGCCTGCACTGGGTGGAGATGCTAACACCTCCCCCAGGCAGGAGCTGTAACACCTGGCGGTGAGCCTCAAAGGCTCACCCCTTTGTCACAGCCCAGCAGGGCACTCCAGCTTAGTGGAGTTGCCCGCCCCCTCCGGCCACGGCCCCCACTTTTGGCGGCAAGGCTGGAGGGAACAAAGAAAGCAACAAGGAGGAGTCACTGGCCAGTCAGGACAGCCCCTAAGGTGTCCTGAGCTGAGGTGACTCTGACTTTTAGAAATCCTCCATCTTGCAGATGGAGGATTCCCCCAATAGGGTTAGGATTGTGACCCCCTCCCCTTGGGAGGAGGCACAAAGAGGGTGTACCCACCCTCAGGGCTAGTAGCCATTGGCTACTAACCCCCCAGACCTAAACACGCCCTTAAATTTAGTATTTAAGGGCTACCCTGAACCCTAGAAAATCAGATTCCTGCAACTACAAGAAGAAGGACTGCCTAGCTGAAAAACCCCTGCAGAGGAAGACCAGAAGACGACAACTGCCTTGGCTCCAGAAACTCACCGGCCTGTCTCCTGCCTTCCAAAGATCCTGCTCCAGCGACGCCTTCCAAAGGGACCAGCGACCTCGACATCCTCTGAGGACTGCCCCTGCTTCGAAAAGACAAGAAACTCCCGAGGACAGCGGACCTGCTCCAAGAAAAGCTGCAACTTTGTTTCCAGCAGCTTTAAAGAACCCTGCAAGCTCCCCGCAAAAGGCGTGAGACTTGCAACACTGCACCCGGCGACCCCGACTCGGCTGGTGGCGATCCAACACCTCAGGAGGGACCCCAGGACTACTCTAAGACTGTGAGTACAAAAACCTGTCCCCCCTGAGCCCCCACAGCGCCGCCTGCAGAGGGAACCCCGAGGCTTCCCCTGACCGCGACTCTTTGGATCCTAAGTCCCGACACCTGGGAGAGACCCTGCACCCGCAGCCCCCAGGACCTGAAGGGCCGGACTTTCACCGGAGACGTGACCCCCAGGAGTCCCTCTCCCTTGCCCAAGTGGAGGTTTCCCCGAGGAATCCCCCCCTTGCCTGCCTGCAGCGCTGAAGAGATCCCGAGATCTCCCATTGACTTCCATTACAAACCCGACGCTTGTTTCTACACTGCACCCGGCCGCCCCCGCGCTGCTGAGGGTGAAATTTCTGTGTGGGCTTGTGTCCCCCCCGGTGCCCTACAAAACCCCCCTGGTCTGCCCTCCGAAGACGCGGGTACTTACCTGCAAGCAGACCGGAACCGGGGCACCCCCTTCTCTCCATTCTAGCCTATGTGTTTTGGGCACCACTTTGAACTCTGCACCTGACCGGCCCTGAGCTGCTGGTGTGGTGACTTTGGGGTTGCTCTGAACCCCCAACGGTGGGCTACCTTGGACCAAGAACTAAGCCCTGTAAGTGTCTTACTTACCTGGTTAACCTAACAAATACTTACCTCCCCTAGGAACTGTGAAAATTGCACTAAGTGTCCACTTTTAAAACAGCTATTTGTGAATAACTTGAAAAGTATACATGCAATTTTGATGATTTGAAGTTCCTAAAGTACTTACCTGCAATACCTTTCGAATGAGATATTACATGTAGAATTTGAACCTGTGGTTCTTAAAATAAACTAAGAAAAGATATTTTTCTATATAAAAACCTATTGGCTGGATTTGTCTCTGAGTGTGTGTACCTCATTTATTGTCTATGTGTATGTACAACAAATGCTTAACACTACTCCTTGGATAAGCCTATTGCTCGACCACACTACCACAAAATAGAGCATTAGTATTTTCTCTTTTTGCCACTATCTTACCTCTAAGGGGAACTCTTGGACTCTGTGCATACTATTCCTTACTTTGAAATAGTGCATACAGAGCCAACTTCCTACAAGACCCGACCACAAATCATATCCAACTGGGTTGAAAGATTGACACTGACATTACCAAATGCTTGATTTATGTGATTACAGATGGGCACAACATTGAGTAGTTTACCAACAGACATCGAGGGGCAGATGTGATTAAAAGTGGCGCATCATGCCTGATGTGCCACTTTTCTTGCACCCAATTGCGCTCTCTAATGCCACCATGTGTACACTGTATTTATAATACTGCACACCATGGTGCACATTAGGGAACTGGCGTCAAAATGTTGACTAGTTCGGCACTTTGCGGGATTAGCGCCAAAAATATTGACGCTAATCCTGCAAAGTGAAAGGGGGTCCACTAAAAACAGTGGGAGCCTCATTTTAACACCTCCCTTAGGCAGGCATAAAAATGATGCTAGAAATGGCGCAGTGGAATCAAATAGATTCCACTGCGCAATTTGTCTGGGCCTCCTAACGGCGTAACACCCCCTTGCATACATTATAACCTGGTGCGTGCATTGCGCCACTTTGTAAATGTGGCACAGGGTTTTTGACAACCTAAATCCACATTAGCATCTGAAAAATGACTCTAATGAGGCACAAGGGGCTTCTTAAATCTGCCCCTTAGTTTGCATTAGTTGTCAGCAAACATTCGTGGTTTTCTTGCTATATATTATTTGTCTGTATTATACCACATCACCTTCACAAGCACTGCCCCGCCACAGCACCCTTTGGAACATTCTTCTGTTATATCTAACATGATCTGTTTATGAAAATAGATTGTTTCCCACTTAATAATTTAGTGCCCTTCTTTCCTTTCTGTAATATTTTCTCATTAATTGAACACGAGGAGGACTACTTTAAGCCTCTCTTTCAGTAATAATTCATTGTAGCGAATTATTCCCTGACAGAATCATAAGATATATAAATATGTATATATTTATATACTTTTCTAAAATTTCTCAATTAGGGTAGCTTCTCAAGACAATACTAGAGTTTTTACATTTCTATTTATCAACAAATCAGTCCTGAAACTAAGAAAAATACAAAAAAAGCTTGAGGTGACAGACACAGGAACCAAAACTGAGAGAATAGATCCTGTACCTGTCTGACTCACGAAGTTCAACCAGCCTAGAAATCTGAGAAAATGTGAGATAAAGCGTAGTGGCTAAAGTGCAAACTGTGGTTCTAAAACACATTTCTTAACTAAATGTTGCAATGCTAAGCAAATTACTTTACTTCCTTAAGTCTCAGTTTCCTTATTGTCAGTTGTAAATGCCAGGGAAAGGTTCAAGGGGCATATTTATACTTGTGTTGCGCTGAATGTGCGTCATTTTTTTAATGCAAATTTGGTGCAAAACGAACTCCATATTTATACTTAGGCGCTAGACCCGTCTAGCGTCAAATTTATGGAGATAAAGTCAGTTTTGGGACTTTGCAACATACTTTGCGTCAATGAGATGCAAAGTAGGCGTTCCTGTGCAATAAATTACTCTAATGCCTTAGTGCCATATATACCCCTCCGTGCTAAAATCACGCACGGGGAAAGGGGGTCAAAAAATGGTGCAAAGCTTGCTTTGCACCGTTATTTAACACCTGGGTCAGCAGGCGTTAGGGGACCTGTGGATCTAGTTCCATGGTGGAACACCATGGAATAAGCCCACAGGTGCCCGCCCCAGGGACACCCCCACCCACACCAGAGGGACAGTGGAGGATGGGTGAACCCCATCTCAGGTATGTATAAGTAAGTACAGGTAAAGTATTTTTTTTTAAAGTGCCATTGGGAGCACTTAATTGAGGCCCCCTACATGGCACTGGGTGCAATGGCCATGCCCAGGGGACCCTGGTCCCCTGTGCTGGCCACTTGGGTGGTGGGCATGACTCCTGTCTTTTCTAATACAGGAGTCATGTGGTATGGAAGGTTTTGCATCAGAAAATGACGCTAGCCTGGTTAGAGTAATTTATTTTACTCTAACCTGCCTAATGTCATTTTTTGGTGCAAAACCCCCTTCTTCCATATTGCCAGTCCCACGCGGCTAACGTCATTTTCTTAATGCTAACCTACCCTTTGCACCGGCTTGCACCATTCCATAAATATGGTGCCTGGCAGGTGCTTAGAAATGGTGCAAGCCGGTGCTAAACTTTTTGGTGCAAAACTGCGTTGGTGCAGTTTTGCACCAAAAAGTATAAATGAGGGCCCAAATTTCAGAGCGGACAATTATGGAACAATAGCTGAGGTAAAGAAGAATTCTAGGCTAACTTTGTAATTTAAATAAGGCAGAAATTTGCAAAGCTTGTGGTCTCTTGTATGTACGATAAACAAGCACCTTGTGATGTTATGTTGATGTTGTGCTTTTGATCAGTGTTACTACCACACAACAGTACTCACATAACACTGTGAATTTAAAGATCACATGATGTATCATTGTTATTGTTTCTGCAGCACCCAAACCTCCAGCAATTCTGCTGTGTTCATAATGAGTACATTTGTCAGTGTGCCCGGAATACTGAGTGTCCCAATACAGCAGCAATAATGATTCGGTAAAATTGTTATAGCTTTAAGTAAGCTGATAAAGTATGACCAGCTGAGAAGTGCAAAGCCAATATGTCTCTCCTATGCAAGAGTTATAGGATTTGCCAGCGTGTTTTAGCCATGTTGTACACTAAGGCAGCTGCTGTTCAGTAAGGCTAAAAGTATGTGATGTAGAGGAGAGTGGTGTGGAGTGGCATATAGTGGAATGGCACAGAGTCGAGTAGCGTTGAGTCTTGTAGAGTGTCAATAGAGTGGATTGTTGTAGATTGGATTGGAAAAGAGTGGAGTTGAGTAGAGAGGTGTAGAGCAGACTGGCGCAGAGTGGAGGGGCATGGAATGAGTGGCGTGGAGTGAAGGGGCTAGAGAGTAGGGGCATAGAGTGGCTGAGCAAAGAGTGAGGTCGGGTGTTGTGGCATACAGTGGAGTAGAGTGGAGAGGAAGTAAGGGACATGGAGTGCTGTAGCAGAGTGGGGTAAAGTGTTGTACAGTGGAGTAAAGAGCTATAGAGTGGAGTAGAGTGTCATGGAGTGATGTGGCTTTGAGTGGAGTGGCGTAGAGTGGTGAAGCATTGAGTGGAGTGTCATAGAGTAGAGTATTGTTGAGGGTCACAGAGTGGGGAGTTGTAGAGTCTTGTGGAGTGGCAAAGAGTACAGTGGTGTAGAGTGGAGCAGAGTGTCACAGAATGGAGTGGACTAGAGTGTCATACACTGGAAAGGAGTAGATTGACGTAGAATGGAGCGACATAGAGTGGAGGGGTGTAGAGTGGAGGGTACAGAGTAGAGTAAAGTGAAGAGGAGTGTTGTAGAGTGGAGCAGAATGGCATGGTGTGGTGTTGAATGGTTTAGAGTGTAATAGAGTGGAGTGACTTAGTGTGGACTAACATAGAGTGCAGGTTTGTAGAGTGGCATTGCATAAAGTGGAGTGCAGTGTCACAGAATGGAGTGGAGTAGCATAGCATAGAGTGGTGTAAAGTGTAATGGAGTGGAGTGGCACAGAGTGGAGTAAAGTGGTGAGAGTGGCAAAGGGTGTTGTAGAGGGTCATGGAGTGGTTTAGAGTGTTGTGGAGTATCAAGAGGGGAATGTCATACAGCAGACTGTTATGGAGTGGAATAGAGTGTCGTGGGAGTTCTTAGTGTGGAGGGGCATAAAGTTGAGTACAGTGGCCTACAGAAAAGTGGCATAGAGTGGAGTTGAGTGGAATGGAGCAGACTGTCTTGGAAAGGAGCATTGTGGACTGGTATTTCGTACAGTGGAGTGTTGTAGAGTGGTTTGTCATAGAGTGGAGCAGTGCAGAGTGCAGCTGAGTGTCACTGAGTGGAGCGGAGCAGAGTGCTCTGGAGTGTCAAAGAGTGAAGTAGCATAGAATGCACAGAGTGGAGTACAGTGGCTTAGAGTGGAGTGGCATCAAGTGGAGTACAGTCTCATAGAGTGGAGTGGCGTTCGGGGGTAGGGGTAGGGTGGCATAGTACAGATTGGATTAAAGTGCAGTGGAGTGCAATAGAGTGAAGTGCCATAGAGTTGAGTACAATAGAGTGGAGTAAAGTGTCAGAGTGAAGTGGTGTAACGTGCAGTGGTATAGAGTGGAGTAAAGTGACACAGAGAGTCATAGAGTGGAATGGCGTAGATTGGCATAGAGTGTCGTAGAGTGGCATATCGTGGCATAGAGTGACGCAGAATGGCATGTCGCGGAGTAGAGTGTCATAGAGTGGAGTACCGTGGAGTATCATGGAGTGGCGTGGAGAGGTGTAGAATGGAGTGGCATAGAGTGAAGTATCAAAGAGTGTCACAGAAAAGAGTGATGTAGAGTGGATCAGAGTGTTGTAGAGTGGAGTGTTGTAGAGTGGAGTATCATGGTGAAGAGTGGAGTGTTGCAGAATGAGTTGCATAGAGTTGTGGTGAGTGGCCTAGAGTGAAGTGGCATAGAGAGGCGTAGAGTGGTCCTGAGTGAAGTGGAGTAAAATGGAGCAGAGGGAAGTGGCATGGTGAGGGTAGAATGGCGTAGAGAGGCATGGAGTAGAGTATTGCAGAGTGCCGTGCCGCAGAGTGGAGGGGCGTAGAGTGGAGGGGTTCAGGGAGGAGGGGTGCAGAACAGCATAGAGTAGAGTGGATTGGACAGTCACATACTATAATAGAGTGAAGTAGAGTGCTGTAGAGTTGAGTAGAGTGTCATGGTGAGGGTGGAGAGATGCAGAGTGGCATATCATAGACAGAAGTAAAGTGTCAAAAAGTGGAGGCACTTGTAGTGGAGAGGCATAGAATGAGGTAGAGTAGGGTGGACTGGAGTGGTGTAGAGTGTCACAGAGCAGAGTGGTGTAGAGTGGAGTGGCATACATTGGAGTTGCTTAGAGGTGAGTAGAGTGTCTTAGAGTGCCACTGAGAAGAGTGCTGTAAAGTGGACTGCCATATAGTGGAGTAGAGTGTCATAGAGTAATATGCATGATGTGGCAACGCACCATATTTTCAGCACATTTTCAATTGAAATGACCATTACATTTGAGCAGACATGCAGTTTTACTGCTAAAATTATACAGCCCACAAATGATAATAATTGAAAATGGCACAACCAAGTGTATTGATTTGTTTTTATTGTATTAGAATATGTTTACACTATACTTCAGAATTACAAAAAATGTGCTTACCTAATTCTGATATATTCTAAAATATTTGCACAGGCTATATACAGACACTTAAGCTTTTTTGGGTGCTAGAAAAAAATATCATCCTACAGCCTCTCTCACATGGGTAGCAAGCAGAAATGTCACATAAATCATCTCACTTTGAAGTTAGAGAAAGAAAAGTAACCACCAAACTCCCTCAGAAGACAGTGCCTGACATTTGACATCTGTTTTTGAATGTATAGCAAATGTGACAAGATAAGAACAAAATGTAAATGCCTGTTTACAGGAAGAGAGCATTTGTGAATGAATCCAGGAAAAATGCTATGTACAACTGGAGGGATGAACACAAGCGGACAGCCAAAAGCAAATAAAGACTGAGAAAATAAAACAAGCAAAAGTGAATCACAAAGCACAAAACCAATGGTATGCAATGGGCGGAATGCATTCCCAGGTAAGCTTTCAGGATGTCCCCAAGGTTGACGCTAGCAAACCAGACAGCTGGGTTGTCTGGTAGGCTTCGACCCAAAAAATATGCAGGGCGAGAGGTAGACTGGCCTGAAGGCCAATCATAATTTATACAAACAGTTCACAGAGTTGGGTCACAATCAGTCACATCATAAGCATACATACCAACAGGCCCGATTCAGGCGGGAGACTCATGACTTTTTTTAGCCAAAAAATGTACCCCTCGCTAAATTGCCTCAGCTTTAATATGTCAGTGCTGCGAATGTAATAGCTGTTTCTAAAATAACATTTCATACTGTGCTTCTACATCTCCAGGAACTACAAACCAAAAATGTTTTACCCTTACCCAACCTTTGAGTCTATTGACCCCGGAAAGGAGGGAATTAGGCTGGGGTTCAAACCAATGGCGTAACAAAGGTCCCCACAGTGGGGGGAGGGGAGCTCGAGTGCCATGAGGGACCCCTCGGCACACTACACTGTGCACGGGCGGCAGGCCCCTGACTGGGTTCTGGGGGAGGGGACCCCCTCCAGGGTCTTTGCAGCCCACCCTCCCCTCTCAAGTTTCGTTACGCCACTGGTTCGAACTCACAATCCACCTCAACGGCTAAACCTTAACTCACCAGACCATCCTCCTGGCTGGCGCCATTTGGGTGACCAGCTCAGTTTGTCTTTGTTCATACTGTATGATTAACTGATTACCTTCAGAGGTCACGTCACCACCTGCAGTGTCAATAACAATGGGCACCAGGCACCCTGAACTTACCAACGAGCACGCCCGCTGCGAATGCAACACCCAACATCGCCGTCCCCACAACAGCCTCTTTGGAAACCCCTTCGAAAGGCATGCTGTCGCTCTCACAGGGCCAGACCGGGAGAAATAAATAGAGCGCCCCTTCGATGCTACCGAAGTGACAGTGATGCTTTGTCAATAAGTGGACTTTGCCCAGAAGTGAAACAGAAAGCAACGTGAGTTTATGCTTCCTAGCCCTGCTTCCTGGGTATGCACAGAAACACGTGGTGATGCCTCCGGGCTTCACCAGACCCTTCGACACAGAAAAAACACTCTACTGCGGTCGTTTGGCGCCACCTGCAGGAGGTGGTGTGCAACGATGCGCCCTAAAAAAAAAAAAAAAAAAAAAAACACTTTTCAAACGACTATCGTTCATTGTGCCATGAAAGAATTTTACACCACCTTATGTGTCATTGTTAAATTATCCTATTTTGTTGACTGGTTCTTTGAAATGCTATATGTTGCATTTTACTAAACGCATTTTCTCAACGTGCCTTGGTGTAATATGCTTATTCCATTATCTGTCCTGAAATGTAGTTTTTGCTACCGCCCAAGCGTCTTCTATCAAATCATCTCTATTTTATCCATCTAATCTGTTATCTTTGTGACTGTGAGAAAGAGAATTAAACGTTCAATCTCTACATACAACACCAGTGGTGGCTGGTGACATTTGAAGGTGGTGGGGTGTAAAATCTCGGGATGAGCGGCCTGTGGCGTGCGAGTCTAACGTGCAAGCTGTACTGGCAAAAGAGAGGTTTAGTTTTTTTTGTGTTTTTTTTTAAGAGTGGGCAAATTTGGCATTTTCTAGCAAATTTGAAAAAGCAAGAAGGTTAATAAAGCAATTGTGAAAGAGTAGTTATGACTTCAATGGAGATTTCATATGATAATGACGAAGGACGCAGTTAGCTGATTATTCAGTATAACCACAGAACTTCATAACAGATATTAAGATAACAATGCTGAGAACCCCACAGATTTCTTTATTTATTGATATACCTTTAGAAATGAACTCTACTGAGGAAATACAAGTCATGGCAGCAATGGCAGAGTAGGAGAATGTATACACCCCTCTTTGTTTCAGGGAATTTCCGACACACTAAGGCTATCAGTAGTTGCATGCCCCCTGGGGTGAACCTTGCCTTGACTCATCCCATGCTGACTGCCACTCTTGCCTGGACTCTATATGTACCATACATTTGTGCAACCTCAATGTGGAATCCAGTCTGTTCTGTGCAAGTGGTCTTTGCATTACCCTACTATGTCCCACAAATGAGCATTGGGAGGTGGCCGGTTACTCCTCACCCCGGACAAACCACGTCTCGTCTCTCATACCTTAGACACACTGTATCTCCTGTCTCCCCTGTCTAAACCCTGCTTCAGCTCTGTCTAACTTGTTTCCAAGTGCCCCGAGTGGACAGCAACAGTTGGATTTATAGAAAATATTCTGCAGATCACCACATGTTCCAGCGCCTTGAAACTGCCTCCCGCTGCAAGTATGGCTTTGCTGCCTTCTAACAGACTCTGGTGGTCATTACAACCCTGGCGGACGGTGTTAAAGCAGCGGTAAGACCGCCAACAGGCCAGCGGTAAAAAAATTGCAATTATGACCGTGGCGGAAACCGCCAACAAAGACAGCCACTTTAACACTCGGACCGCCACGGCGGTATAAACAAACAGCGCGGCGGTCACCGCCAACAGACAGGCGGAAGACAATGTACCGCCCACAGTATCACAACCTGCCAATCCGCCACCTTTTCCGGGGCGGATTCACCGCAGATAAAAACACGGCGGAAACAGCCATTTCATAGGGAAAACGCTCACCTCTACACACTCCACGAGGAAGGAGGGCACCATGGAGCCGGAACTCCATATCCTGCCAGCACTAGTCTTCCTGCTCCTCTACGAAGATCATCAATGCCGGAGGTGAAGACCACGGTGAGTACTGCACCTACGACATAGGGGAGGGGGGAGGCAAAAATACAGGGACACAAACACTCAACACCCCAACCCCCACCCCGACCCTCACCCACTACAACACACACACCAATGCATATCTATACATTACAGTAACCCCCAACCCCCCTGGAAGAATGCAAAGACAAAAGGAAATGAGTGGAACCATTGTAATATATCAAAATACAGTAAGCAAATATATACATATATATATACACAATAAACAAAATATACACCACGATTGGTAGTGCAGGTATTGCACCATTCATAGTCCGTGGACCACTGGGCCCAAAATGCATGGGCGAGGCCCACCAAGATACCCGATCCAAACGGAGAGAACACTGCAGGGGCATCAGATCGAAATACAACAGGCACCTCAGGGGGAAGGGAAGGGGGGCACCTCAGCTGGATGAGTGCACCACGCCAGATCCACGAGGGGGCTCCATGCCCATTGATGTATCCTGGGGAGTGCAAAGCCACAGTCTCTCAAGTCTCTACAGTGGGTGGGTTGCCCACTGTTCAATCCTGGGGATTGCAAAGCCACAGTCTCTCAAGTCTCTACAGTGGGTGGCTTGCCCACTGTACCATCCTGGGGAGTGCAAAGCCACAGTCTCTCAAGTCTCTACAGTGGGTGGCTTGCCCACTGTTCAATCCTGGGGAGTGCAAAGCCACAGTCTCTCAAGTCTCTACAGTGGGTGGGTTGCCCACTGTACCATCCTGGGGAGTGCAAAGCCACAGTCTCTCAAGTCTCTACAGTGGGTGGCTTGCCCACTGTTCAATCCTGGGGAGTGCAAAGCCACAGTCTCTCAAGTCTCTACAGTGGGTGGGTTGCCCACTGTACCATCCTGGGGAGTGCAAAGCCACAGTCTCTCAAGTCTCTACAGTGGGTGGCTTGCCCACTGTACCATCCTGGGGAGTGCAAAGCCTCTCAAGTGGATGCTGTTCTCCACTGGTTCTGGAGGGGGACTGGTGCCCAGAGTGCTTCATCCTGTGCAGGACAGACGGAGTGGATGCTGTTCTCCACTGGTTCTGGAGGGGGACTGGTGCCCAGAGTGCTTCATCCTGTGCGGGACTGATGGAGTGGATGCTGTTCTCCACTGGTTCTGGAGGGGGACTGGTGCCCAGAGTGCTTCTTCCTGTGCAGGACAGACGGAGTGGATGCTGTACTCCACTAGTTTTGAAGGGGGACTGATGCCCAGAGTGCTTCATCCTGCCAAGGACCGACGGAGTGGATGCTGTACTCCACTGGTTCTGGAGGGGGACTGGTGCCCAGAGTGCAGCACACACCTGTGACGGTCCCAGTTGCGTCACTGGCCCTGCCGCAAATGGGCTAGCGGTGCTTTCCATGGCGGTCTTTGCCATGTTCAGCGGTCCTTGGCCTGTTCAGCGGTGCTTGAGTTGCCAGTGTCAGACATGTTCAGCGGTGCTTTCCATGGCGGTCTTTGCCCTGTTCAGTGGTCCTTGCCAAGGCGGTCCTTCATTGCCCAGCAGGGCTGTGGCTGCCGGTCCTTCATGGGTCAGCTGGGCTGTGGCTGGCGGTGGCCTCCTGGGCAGTGACGATGGGGCTGGCGGTGGCCTCCCGGGCAGTGACTCTGGCGATGGCCTCCTGGGCAGAGACGATGAGGCTGGCGGTGGCCTCCTGGGCAGTGACAATGGGGCTGGCAGAGGCCTCCTGGGCAGTGACGATGGGGCTGGCGGTGGCCTCCTGGGCAGTGACGATGGGGCTGGCGGAGGCCTCCTGGCCAGCGGGGATGATGGCGGTCTTCTCCGCCGTGCTGCTCCTCCCAGACTTTGGAGATTTCTTCTGCCCCTTCCCCACCTTGGGAGGAGTCACAGCTGAGTTGACACACCCCCGGGACCCCTGTGAGCGGCTTTGCTGGCTGGAGTCTTCCCCCTCTCCTGCCGGGCACTGTCCAACTTCTGGTGCTTCACAGGGGGGGACTGGATGTGCTGTGGCTCCGTACACACTGGCTGGCCTGGTGGCCGGTGCACTCCACATACCTGTAACAACAGGCACCACTGGTCCCGGAGATTTTTTGGCTGCAGTGCTAGTACGGGACCTATGAGTTGGACGGGGGTGGGGGAATAGGTTAAGGGTGGACAGGAAATGTTTTTTGGAGACACTGGGACGGGTAGCTGGAGGGGGTTTGGGAGTGGAGGAAGAGGTGGTGGTTGTAGGAGGTGTAACTTTTGTGGATTTGGGTGCAGGTGCATGGGCTGGAGGCTGTCGTGAGGTGGATGGCTGTTGGGTGGGTGTGTGCCTGCGTTTGTGTATCTTGGGAGGGGGCGTCACAGACACACTGGGAGAGGACACAGGGGACGTGGAAATGGTAGTGGGGGTGGTGAGTGCACGTGAGCGGGGTGTGGTGGTGGGTGTGCTGGTGCGGGACGTAGTGGCTGTAGTGGTAGTGTATGAAGGTGTGAGTGTAGACGAGACTGGGAGGGAGGAGGGAGACGAGGAGGAGGACAGTGAAGGCAGTGGATGTTGGTGTGTCTGTATGTGTGTGATGCTTGCGTGAATGCCTGTGGGATGTGTGGTGCTTATGTTTGCCTGAGCTTCCCTTGTGTGGTGAGGTGTTTGCAGACTGGTCTGATGGTGTGCTTGGGATAGGCAGAGGTACAGGGGATTGGGTCTGGGTGGAGGAAGTTGGAGGGGGGAGGCTAGACACAGGGACAATGGCTGCCATCAGTGCTGAGGCCAGAGTTTGAAAGGTTCGATGAAGGGCAGGCTGACCAGAATGAATGCCCTTCAGGAATGCATTTGTGTGTTGCAACTCCCTTTCTACACCCTGGATGGCATTCAAAATGGTAGACTTCCCAACAGTGAGTGACCTGAGGAGGTCAATGGCCTCCTCACTGAGGGCAGCAGAGGTGACAGGGGCAGGGGCTGAGGTGCCTGGGGCGAAGGTGATGCCCACCCTCCTGGGTGAGCGGGCACGGGGCGAAGGCTGAGGGGCTGCTGGGAGGGCGGTGCTGGTAGGGGGGGTGGCGGATGTACCTGTAGAAGTGGGGGGCACAGATGTTGCCGCCACCACAAGGGAGCTCCCATCGGAGGATGAGTCAGTGTCGCTGGTTGCAGATCCTGTGACCGCCGTGGTGCTCCCCTCGCCCTCCGTCCCACTGGTGTATTCTGAGTCCGTAGTGTGGCCCTCCATGGCCATGTGGGATGCAGCTCCCTCGGGCTCCGGTGCCAATGTACCTCCGCCTGATGATGCTAATGCACACAAGAACAGGGAGACCACAAAAAGGGTGGGGATGACAGAAGAAAGACAGGTTGAGTGCATGGCTTACCGCTACCGTTGGCGGACAATACAGACACAGCAGCCCCCTGCACTACGTCACGCTGCTGGGCTCTACAGATGCAATTCCTGGGAAATTGCCTACAAGGCTATGGACGACATCTGCACACATAGATGACACAGGGGCATGAATACCTGTACTTGGCACTCTACAGAGGTGGAGTGGGGTGCCACATGGCCTGCCTTACGGAGGGGCCTCGCCCCGGCCTAGGGAAACCCACAGCCCTCCTCCCCCACCCAGACACCTTCACTGCGCGCAAAGTCCACTGAATGATAGTGTATTCACCCCCTTGTGTCTGCTGTGATGCCTTCAAGCGCCCATCCAACTCAGGGTAGGCCACCGCCAGGATCCGGAACATCAGGGGGGTCATTGTTCGACGGGCACCCCTCCCACGTTGGGAGGCCATCCCCAGCTGAGCCTCCGCCGTCTTCTTGCTCCAGCGAATGTCCTCCCATCTTTTACGACAGTGGGTGCTCGGTCTGTGGTGGACCCCCAGGGTCCGGACGTCCTTGGCGATGGCACGCCAAACATCCTTCTTCTGGTGGGCGCTGACCTACATGACATGTACAGGGGAAGAAGAAAAGTCATTACCAACTGCACCGTCAAAGTGAGTGGCCCACATCCCTACCCTTGCTATGTGGCCCATGCATTCACAGTCCTTCATGCACGCAGAACTGTGCCCCCTTCCTTCTTACAACCAGCCCTCTACACACAGGCATAGCTCATACAACATGCTCCCTGTGTACCTACCTGTTGGTCTGGAGGACCGTAGAGTAGCGTGTACTGGGGGAGGACCCAGTCGACGAGCTTCTCCAACTCCTCTGCAGTGAAGGCAGGGGCCCTTCCCCAGACGCAAGAGCCATTGTCTCTTCCAGACCGAGGTCACAGCAGCACTTACAGTGTAGGTCCTCTCCTGTCGAAGATCAGGTATCGAGTGATTCAACAGCTAGAAAATGGCGGTCACGTCCGCGGCGGTCACGTCCGCGGCGGTGCGTACCATCACCGCCGGCGTACATCGTCATTGGCTCCTGGGACCCATAGGGTCCAATGTTAACCAATGCAGGATTGCGCCGCGGTCTTCGACAGCCTACCACGACGGTGTACAACGCCAGCGCGGGTACCTCACATCCCATTGTCCCAGTTTAGAGGTCAGGCAGCCCCCATTTCAGGGGCCCACATGGCCTAATTACCAACTGCGTCACACATACCTAGGCCTTGTCTCACAACACAAATACAGGCCACATTTTGTGTATGAATGGTGTTCTGTGTAGACTGTGGGGACATACCTCTGAGTTGTTTGACTCTGTGGTCGCTGTTGTCCTTCATGGGCACCGTCCGCTGGGACATGTGAGGAGATGGCGGCATCCTCCGGTGTACTGACCACTGGTGGACCTGTCGACAATGGAGCAAAGAAGTTTGATCATCACCTACAGATTTGACCGTGCCACAATCCAGGATCTGTGTACCCAGTTGGAGCCTGACCTGATGTCAGCAATCCGCCATCCCACAGGAATCCCCACTCAAGTGCAGGTGCTATCAGTGCTCCATTTCCTTGCAAGTGGGTCATTTCAAACAACAGTGGCCATGGCATCAGGGATGTCCCAGCCTATGTTTTCCAACGTGTTGTCCAGAGTGTTGCCTGCCCTTCTGAAACACATGCAGTGCTATATCGTTTTCCCTCAGGTGGAGGACTTGCCTACAGTGAAAGGTGACTTCTATGCCCTTGGACATATCCCCAACATCATAGGTGCCATTGGAGTGAAGAGGTGTACAGGAACCGGAAGAGTTATCATTCCATGAATGTACAGATGGTATGTTTGGCAGACCAGTACATATCCCAGGTAAATGCTATGTTCCCTGGCTCTGTGCATGATGCCTACATCCTGCGGAATAGCAGCATTCCTTATGTGATGGGTCAACTCCAGAGGCACCGGGTGTGGCTATTAGGGGACTCTAGTTACCCCCAACCTGTCATGGCTACTGACCCCAATGAGGAATCCCAGGACCAGGGCAGAGGAACGCTACAATGAGGCCCATGGGCGGACTAGAGGGTGATCGAACGCACCTTCGGCCTCCTGAAGGTCAGGTTCAGGTGCCTCCATATGACAGGTGGTTCCTTATTCTACTCACCAAAGAAGGTGTGCCAAATCATCGTGGCCTGCTGTAGGCTTCACAACTTGGCTTTGCAACGCCAGGTGCCTTTTCTGCAGGAGGATGGTCCAGATGGCGGTGTTGTGGCAGCTGTGGAGCCTGTGGACAGTGATGAGGAGGAAGCAGAGGAAGAAGACATTGACAACAGGGACTCAGTTATCCAGCAATATTTCCAGTGACACACAGGTGAGAAAACATTCCTGCCTACTACAAGTACTTGAACACTTCTACCTCTATCCTGTCTGTCGATTTCACCCAGTGTATGGTCACTGAGTTGTAATTTTCCCTTACGGTTTCACAGGTGTGGTTTCCAACATGTATCATCTGCTTAGATTCCTCATGGACTTGAGATGTGTGACATAGGTATGTTGACATTACATTTGAAAAAGCATTTTGTCACTGTCATTGCTAATACACAATTTCGAAATCACAGACTGACTCCAGATTGTTTTGTGCTTCAAGGGTGTTTATTGAAGTGCTCAATATTGGAGGGGGTAGTAAAATGGTGAGGGGGGATGGTGGAGGAATGCCCATGGCAGAGTCTAGTCTATTAGTCTCAAAGGTGCATTGCCCATATGGGCATAGGAAGTGGAGCTGGAGCAGTTCCAATATAGACAGGGTTACAAAGTGGGACAGTGGTTTGACAATCAGTGTGGTCTAATTTCTTGGTGGGGGTCTTGGCATCGTGCTCTGTCTTGTTCCTGGATCTCAGGGACCGCTTGCGGGTGGTTCTCCGTCTGCAGGGGGGGTGCTGGTGTGGTGGTCCTGTGGCGGTGCCTCCTGTCCACTAGCGCCGGCGGAGGTGGTGGGCAGTTCATCGTCCATGCTAGTGTCAGGGGTCCCTTGTAGTGCCACAGTGTCCCTCCTGGTGTTAAGTATTTCCTTCAGCACCCCTACGATGGTGCCCAGGGCGGAGCTGATGGTTCTGAGTTCCTGCCTGAACCCCAAATACTGTTC
Organism: Pleurodeles waltl; assembly: GCF_031143425.1. Taxonomy (NCBI): domain Eukaryota; kingdom Metazoa; phylum Chordata; class Amphibia; order Caudata; family Salamandridae; genus Pleurodeles; species Pleurodeles waltl. The sequence continues at coordinate 1,422,783,400 of NC_090445.1, forward strand.
CTCCTGCATGCGCTGGGTCTCCTGAAACTTGGCCAGGACCGTTGCCATCGTCTCCTGGGAGTGGTGGTATGCTCCCATGATGGAGGAGAGGGCCTCGTGGAGAGTGGGTTCCCTTGGCCTGTCCGCCCCCTGTCGCACGGCAGCCCTCCCAATTCCCCTGTGTTCCTGTGCCTCCGTCCCCTGGACCATGTGCCCACTGCCCCTGCCCCCAGGTCCCTGTTGTTGTTGGGGTGGTGGGTTATCCTGGGTTCCCTGTAGTGGTGGACACACAGCTGATTGACGTGTCCTGGGGACGGAGGTATGGGCCCGCTGGGTGGGTGCTGTGCTGGTGTTACCAGAGGGTGGAAGGTCTGTGGTGGGCTGTGCCTGTGTGAGGGGAACCGACTGTCCCGAGGCCCACGATGGTCCGGGCTGGTCATCTAAATCCAGTTGTACAGAGCTGCTGTCATCACTATGGGCCTCTTCTGTGGGTGGGGTGGAGTTGTCTGGACCCTCCTGTCTGGTGACGTTGGGTAGTGGTCCTGCAGGGGTGTAAAAGCATGATTATTGCATCTGTGTGTGTCATGGTGTGCAATGGGTGGGTGACCGTGTACCCCAGTGCTAGCATTCCTGTGTGGGGGCTTGTGTGATGATGGTTGAGGGGGTGTTATGGGTATGTGCAGTGGGCATGCTTTAGTGATGGGTGTCCATGCTTTGTTGTGTCATGCAGGGCTTGGTGTTGGGATGTGTGGTTTGTGTTATTAGTACATTTGTGAGGAGTTGGAGTGATAGGGGAGGGGGCGAGGGTGGGGGTCTGTGATAGCATGGAGGTAGGGTGGGGGATGTAATAGTAAAGGTTTGACTTACCAGAGTCCATTCCTCCACCGACTCCTGCGAGGCCCTCAGGATGCAGAATCGCCAAGACCTGCTCCTCCCATGTTGTTAGTTGTGGAGGAGGGGGTGGGGGTCCGCCGCCAGTCCGCTGTACCGCTATGTGGTGTCTTGAGACCACGGAACGCACCTTCCCCCGTAGATCATTGCACCTCTTCCTGATGTCGTCCCGATTTCTTGGGTGCTGTCCCACTGCGTTGACCCTGTCGACTATTCTTCGCCATAGCTCCATCTTCCTAGCTATGGAGGTGTGCTGCACCTGGGATCCAAATAGCTGTGGCTCTACCCAGACAATTTCCTCCACCATGACCCTGAGCTCCTCCTCCGAGAACCTGGGGTGTCTTTGCCGTGCCATGGGATGGTGTGGGTGATGTGTGGGGTGGTGTGTGGGGTGGTGTGGGTGGTAATAAATGTGGTGATATGTAGTGGTGTGTGGTGTTTTGTGCGTGGAAGTTGTGTAGGTGATGGTGTTGAGTGCCTGTGGCTGCTAGTTTGTGGATGGTGGTTTCTCTCTCTGGCCTTCTTTCTGAATTTTTGGTCGTAGGGGTTTGTGGGTGATGTGGATGTGTGTTTTATATTGTATTGGGTGTGTGGGTGTGGTGTGTGTATGTGTATCAGGTGTGTGTATTTAGAATTGTCCAATGTGGCGGTGTTTTGTATGTGTGTGTGTATTTTGAGTGCGGCGGTGTGTACTGCCAATGGAATACCGCGTTGAAAGACCGCCGCGTGGATTCGTGGGTCGTGATGCGTGGGCGTATATCTGTTGGCGTGACTGTGGAGGTTTTGTTTTCGCCAGTTTCTCACTGACCTTTGGTGTGGCGGACTTGTGTGGGTGTCTGAATTTTGTCGGATTTCGAGATGTGGGTCATAATAGCTGTGGCGGAATTCCGCGGCCGCGGCGGTGTGTTGGTGGTCTTCTGCACGGCGGTAAACGGCTTTTACCGCCAATGTTGTAATGACCCCCCTCTGTATTTATTTGTATTTATTCTAGCACCAACAATTCCTCTGAATGGTACCTTGGAGCATGATTTTAGAGGTTTAAGAAGAAAAGAGCAAGAACAAACAGAAATCACGTAAAATCTTAGCAAAATGAAGAAAAGGCAGAGGAACCAATGAGAATGGCCAGAGAAAGCCAACAAGACCTCCGCAAAGATATCGGCGCAATATTATGGATTCAGTTTGGAGTCCATGCAACAACCACTATGCATTTCATCATTCTTCAGTGTGTCGACATGAGTACCAATGAGTTTTGTGATAGCTTCTAATATTTAAGTACCATTAGACAATTAAGCCTGAGAGATGTGTTACGCAAATTGGTAAATATTCTATTCAGTGAGGTAGGTAACAAAGGACATGTCTGAGAAGCTGAGTCTGAATGTGGCGTCTTCACGTTTCTTTTCCAGCACAAAAAACATGCGTACCGACAGTGTGTAGATGGGTGGTCAAGGCTTAGAATTTCCATAGTGCAAAATATCCGACATCACCATCAAAGGTTAGTGAAGGGCAATCAAAATTTTACTTAGGGTGGCTGCCTCGAAATTATTCAAAGACCTTGATTCAAACTGAGGCATTTTGGTGGCTGGGGGCCTGCACGCAAATGATAGGGGTTGTATGCTTTGCCACTGATACCCCCATACCACCGCCACTCCTCACAAAATATACACACAAAATACTCACCGGAGTCACTGTGGCAACTCTTGGCTTCACAATAGCATGACCTGTGTTCCACTCTCTTTGCCCCGCGGAGTGCCCAGCAACGGGGACCCTTATTGGCCAGCAGAGTTTGGGTTAATGCCCAGTGGCTTATTTATCCAATGGGACGGTATTGATGCCCTTTAGTGGCCCTGACCTTTGGGGGCCTGGAATTGCGTGCTCAGCATTCGCCCCAAGCGTGCTTCTTTAGGCTAAATCACTAGTGCCAGTCCATCGCCCACGCATTCGGTGGCATCTGATCATGGGTCTCAGCAGTTGATAGGAGTGCCACCTTCCACTACACAAAACTGCCTACACACGCTCGCAGTCACAGCGGACAGCACAACCTATTATGTGTACCAGTAAAATGCATTTGCTTTTAATTTGTTACTTGATTACTTATTACTCCGTTTTTGTGTGCAATTTTGCAGCATTTATTTTTTCTGCAAAGTCACTGTTATGTCTTTTTAGGTGATCTACTGGGACTCCCATAGATGTTTTAGGGTGAGCCTGGTCCGTTTGGGCAAGGTAGGATGTATTTTTAACCTCAGAGGTATTGCAACAGGCATAGGAAACACTGAAGTTATCTGAAGTCGCCTTTCTTCTTCGGCCCCGTCCTTTGCTGCCAGAAGTCACTTTTCAGCAGCAAAGCGCATGCCACTGTCAGAGTCACGCCAGGGCCCCAAGAAGGCCGGTTGGGCTGGTGTAGCCTGCGGACATTTTGAAGGCTCCAGACTTTCAGACAGAGCCAGCTGTGCTACGCATTGTCAGTGTGGCAGTTGCCCAGAGTTCCACGCTCAGCTTTTGGCCAGAGACTCTCCCCACCGCGGTGCCTCGCACACTGCAACAGAGGCCCAGCAACCCCTGCTCACAGCCAATCCAGACACTGCTCTCGTGCAGAGGACAGCGCCAGGATTGTCTTGAGCAAGCAAACTCACCGCTAACTAAGAGACTGGGGGGCATATTTATACTCCCTTTTGTGCCGATTGTGCGTCAAAAAATTTGACGCACAATCAGCGCAAACGTTGCCCCATATTTAAACCCTGACGCCCGAGCCCGCGGACAACAAAACTCTGCCGTGTGCACCATTTTCTGGATGCGGCAACCCGCCCTGCGTTAATGATATGCAGGGTAGGCGTTCCCGTCCAAAAAACGAGGCGCATGGCCGTGCGTCGTATTTATGCTTCCGGGCAAAAATGACTCTCGGCCGGGAGGCGGAGCAAAAAAATTACGCAAAGCCCGATGTGCGTCAAAATTTAACGCCTGGGTCAGGGCAGGCGTTAAAATGGGGCAAACACACCTGTATTGAATCAGAACACACAGAACAAACAACAGAGCAGCAGAGCAGCAACAGGGAGACATGGAGGTGATTTTTATCCAGCGTGCACGTAGACGCAGAGCCCTGCAGCAACAACAGCAGCCACAACAACAACAGCAGGGACCCCAAAGGCAGCGCAGAAGGCAGGAGAGGATATTCCGCCCAAGAACAACCCTGCATGGCCTCAGGGAACACGACATCATACAGAGGTACCGGTTGAACTGGCAGGCCATTCAGCAGCTGCTGCGAAACATTGAACAGCAGTTGGCCCCCACTTTGGTGACACCCCGCACTATCCCAACAGAAACAAAGCTGCTTGCCGTACTACACCTGCTGGCATGTGGCTCCTTTCAAACAACTGGTGCCCTGGTTGGCGGAATATCACAACCATCATTCTCCGCATTTCTGCCAAAAGTACTGGATGCCATCATTCGCCTGACACCCCTCCACATCTGCTTCCCTAACACACTGCAGAAGCAGCAGGAAACTAAACAGGGGTTCTACGCCATCAGTGGCTTCCCACACGTCCTCGGTGCAATCGACTGCACACACGTACGCCTTGTGCCACCTGCTGCAACAGAACACCTCTACCGCAACAGGAAGCACACACATTCAATCAACGTGCAGGCCATAGTCGATCACCAGGGATTGATCAGCAAAATCGTGGCTAAATATCCTGGGAGTATACATGACTCATTCATCTTCCGTCACAGCACCATCAACCAACACTTCCAGGATGGACGGTATGGCAATGGAATACTTGTTGGTAAGTACAGAAACCTACATATATACGCACTGCACAGCAACCCTCTAGGACACACAACACATACACCACAACAGCAACACCTAGACAGGAACACACTGAGGTCCTCACATCACTAGCCATGTTTCTTAACTCACCATTGAACCTGTCACACATTGGAATTTACTCTACAGCTTAATGTGAAGACATCAATGAGTGAGGTTGCCTAAATGTCACCTTGCAAATTGTAAGTGTCACAATAACCTTTACATTAATACATTGCATACGTTTCAAAGGGATGGGATGTCCAGGGTACTTTGATATGAACGTGTTAACAACACTTTCAATGTTAACTCTGCATGGAACAATCATCTCACCCCCAGTGAAGACACACGGACACCTGTATCACAAGTCACAATGCTAGGGAGGACACACTCTATTGCAATTTCCAAAACATACTGCTGACAAACGGTTAGCAGACAAACACTTGCTCAGCCAAGGAAAAAACACAATGCAGAAGGTATAGCCTACAAGTATAGGTTGTCACATTAGTACACAAAAGAGTCACAGACAACACAAGACAACTACTGCCATTAAAGGTCTTTTCAATAGTGCCAGCTACATCTACATGATCCCATTCTGTGTTTTTCTTTCAGCTGATCAGGGGTATGGCATCCAGCCGTGGCTAATGACACCATTTGGGAACCCGACTACTGCTGCAGAGCGGGCATACAATGACGCCCATAAGAGGACACGCAGCATTGTCGAGCGGACCTTTGGGATCCTAAAGTCAAGGTTCCGCTGCCTTGACAACACTGGCAGTAGCCTACTATATTCCCCAGAGATGTTCTGTAGGATCATACTCACTTGTGCCATATTGCACAACATTTGTGTAAAAAGGAACATTCCCCTCCTCGAACCAGACCCATTCATGCCTGAAGACGACGAAGAGGAGGATGCTGGCCTGCAACAGGAGGGGGAACAACCAAACACGGCTGCTGGAGTGCGTAGGCGCCAACAGATTGTAAATAATTTATTTTCTTAATTTTCACTATCACCACTTAATGCACAATTGTAAATAAACACAGATAACAAACACCACATCATGGTTTGGCCTATTCATTTCTGCCCACCTTTAGTTTGAAATAGCTGAAGAAGAATGTCGTCTCATTGAGCAATAATGACATAACAATCATCACACAAAAAATATACACCACAAATGTAATGGCCACCATACAATGGTCAAATACACACACCATGTAAATGACAGACATCCTGTACAGTTCACCTTTGAAGGGCAATAGCTGAGGACCACACATATGACTCACATACATGTAGGAAACATGGATCATCGCAGCAGATGGCACACAACTAAAACACCATCACTCAACTAGGGGAAAACAGGCCTCATACATCAGCCAGTTCAAATGCTAATGCTTCAGGAACAGGAATGTAGTACTAGACTCTTGCCAACAGTAATTCCAACTACTTACTATCATTGCAATGACTATCTGTCACTAGAGTTACACATAAGCAGAACATACACACCACAAGTGCTACACCTATGACAAGCATCCAGCACATCACATCCCATCTACATGTCAGGCCTTTTCTAAAAACAATACACACACTTGCAGCTGCTCACACCCCACCTGTCTGAAGAGGTCACTGGAAGTCCGATTTGTGTACACTCAGATTCCCTCATCTACACACACACACTCACAAGAGTCATCCAGTGTGCCACACCCTTTACTATGCCGACCATTGTCATACTACCATCTCACTGCATGGAACACATCTCATATAATACATTGCCTTGGAGTTCATAAGGCCTGGTATCACCTGTAGATTGATTCTTCTGTGAAAGGTACTGTAGGCTATTTATCAGCTAATCCCATCTGACAGGACTAGTGAGACACAGATGGAGGCCACACCTGTGATCCCCTCCATGCACACCACCCAAATGTACATGCCCTGTCCCTGCAGATGCCTCCTACTGCATACATGTTTGAATGTGAGCCATTACATCATTAAGCTTTGACACTAATGTTGCCGTGTAACACTTTATCAGGGTTCATGTGTCACCTTCAAAGCAACACAGGACATACACAGTGTGACATCTCAACTGTCTAATGCTCCCTCTGACCAGTCCTAGTCAGAACACGTGATCCTGTGATTGCTGAAAGAGCTTGCACCTGATTGACCCAGCATCCTGTCAGCCTGACTGGCACCTGTCCGTGGGTCACTCTACAGATACCTGGGGTCCACCTATGGACCACACATGCTGTCCAATACCTTTTGTACCTCAGACAATAATTTGTCATTAGCCTCATCAATGTATACTCAAATACATAGTAGTGCATCATCTGACTGTCATTTGCATCAGATTTGTGACAGTGCCCATGAATAGGCAAATCTTGGCCCTTCCGTTGTCTGACCTTCATTAATGCCTAAACTTAAAAGTGTGACAGTGGACCAGGACCATAGTGTATGATGGTATAAATGGCCTCCATCAAAACCAGCAACCTCAGATAATGTCCATGAAAAGACAAAACATATGAGGACCCTGACTGTTCAGAACTCTGAGTAACACTTTTTCAAATGATAAAGATGAGTTGTGTGTTGAATACCACCCATTTACGTCTGCACAGAGGCTATGATGTTTCATGATACATTACCATCCACAGAGGCCAACTGGAGTACAAATGTGGCAATGACACATGCCAGATCCAGACACCTGAGACATTCTCTCACTCAGCACAAAAAGGTTGCCCATTTGAAAGTCTCATTACACGTGTTCAGTGACAGGGTGGGACCATCCATGTGTAGGTGACCATGTCCTCAATGGCTTCTCTCCATTTTTTCTACAAACAATGCCCAATTGGAACAAGATTAGCTGCCACTAACTCATGAGGAGACCTGGAAGTTACAGTGACAACATACACCCTGACAGTTGATAGTGGATCTACATTAGACCACACATACAGTATAAACATGTGCCATCCAATCAACAACATATTTGCAAGCAGCCGATCACAGTAGTGTCCCAGTTGGAACCTAGCAGGAATAATGAAACATGCCACTAAACCAGGTAATGCATAAAGGGCCACATACATCAACAACCTATTTGTCATCAGCACATGAGGAACGTCGAGATTTAGCAAAAAATATGAATGCAAAATGGTATGTCAGATTGCTCCAAAGAATCAAGAGGGCAAACGTCAAATGGGCAAATGGGATTATTGAATGGCAAACAGTGAATCATACCCTATGGGCTTCCATGAGCCTGCTGCTGCAGGTTTAGCATTACTGAATAAATGAAATCCTTGGATAAATGTGCAAATCTGGAAGGGCAAACCCTAGGGTGCTGGGGGCCTAAGTCCACCTCTACCGCCCCCCAAATATACATGAAATATGCACATGTGAAGTACACACATGCATAAGGCGCATGTGTGGCCTACATGTCAAAAGTAAAACACATATAAGATACACAAATTCATAATTAGGATATGGTTACCCCCATAAAAAATGTAGGTGACAATTGCACTACCTATTTGGCCCATAGATAATTTGGATTACCGTGATAAATGTGGACACATTTTTGCTAAGGAATACATCCTGGTATCCCATTCATCATTTCAAATTAGCCATCAGCAATTACCCAAAATATGTGTACAATTATGGGTAATAACCATTTGGAGCAATCATTACTATTACACTGTTAATGCCTTCTATACATCCTATAACGGACATGTGCCATAGCTAACCCCAAATGTGTATCACTTAGCACAGTTTGGTCATGACTAAATTCTTTTCACAATTTGACAAAATAAAGACATATTTGTCAAAATGCGTCATATTTCCACGCATACAGCTTGTGCGTCATAATTTTTGACGCATAGGAGTGCACATAATGCTGAGTCAAAAAATCTCATTTTATAATAAATATATTAATAACCAGCATTACATGGCCACCATATTTTATATAATGCGTCATATTTCCACGCATACAGCTTGGGCGTCATAATATTTTGACGTACAGGAGTGCACATAATGCTGAGTCAAAAAATCTCATTTTATAATAAATATATTAATAACCAGCATTACATGGCCACCATATTTTATATAATGCGTCATATTTCCACGCATACAGCTTGGGCGTCATAAATTTTTGACGCACAGGAGTGCATATAATGCAGAGTCAAAATTATATTTCATATTTGGTCATCATATTTGCCAGCGGCTTAAGTTTCAACTCTACAACTGTAAAATAAGCCTCACACAAATATAAGTGAAAAATGACTAAAAAATGTTTGACTCTGCATTATGTGCACTCTTATGCGTCAAAAAATATGACGCACAATCTGTATGCGTGAAAAAATGACGCATAACGGAAAAATAAAAACGGCGGCCAATTTAAGCAGGATGTGATGTAATACGATATCCTGTTTACAGATGCTGTACTGTAGGTGTGCTTTCACTTTCACTTTGCAGTCTCAGATTATTCTAGACTGTGTGGCTGTGTGGAAAGTGTTGTCCTGTGTTTTAGTGCTTTTGTGTCCAGTGTACTTCTCTATTGTGCTTTTGTCATCATTGTCTTGTTGTTGAATACAGTCTGAGTCTGTATTGTATACTTTTGTCAAGTCCAGTGTTTCTTTTATTGTCTGTGGGAGTCTGTTCTGGGTAGTGTAATTTTGGGGTTAGTTGGGCTCTTATTCTTAAGTTTTCTTTGTTTTTCACTACTCTACCTTTCCCCATTTCCCCCTTTTTCTTTTTTTCCTACTTTTTCCACTTTGTTAGTGCAGAGATGTCAGGTAGGCCACGGATTGCCAGGATGGGTGAGGAGGAATTGGGGGGATTTATATGGCTTGTTTGCCATTTCCTCTCACTCATGCTGGAGGCTGGGGGTCGTGTGATACAGGGGTATCACACGGAGGCACGTAAAGTCCGGTGGGGGAAGGTGCGCCATCACTTGGTCCGTGTCTATGGGAGCCTGAGGAATGACCATCAACTCAAGCACCGCTGGGCTGATCTGATATCCAGGGAGCAGGATCTGCTGGACCACCTGGGAATCAGGATTGGTGGCCATGTTGGTGAGTACAAATCAATTACATGTGAACAATTGAAAGCTGTGTGGGGACATGTGATGATTGTTACCCAATCTGCTAGATAAATAGCTGACTGTGTGTAATGCTAGGGAAACCTACTGGGTAATTGTTGCACAATGTGTAGGAAGACAAATGCTAGCAGTCAGGTAGCTCATGTTTTCTACACATACCGGTTGCCTGTAGCTGTATGTAATGTAGTGTTGCCTTTGTGTCAGACAAGCAACACGTTAATGCCTCTATTTGAAGTCTACAGGTCACAATAGCCAGTGAAAAATGGATGTTGAAACATCATACCTATATATGTAGACTCCATAGCTAGACTGAAATTTGTAAACCCAAAATGATGCTATAAATGAGTGATGCCTTCACGTCAATTGAAGTTAGCTATGTTGTCCACACATATGTCACATGTGTGTCTGGTTGGTCTGTGTTGAAAATGACCACATAGGCTGTTTGAGTTTGAGGGGTCATGCAGTCCTCAAGTAACCAGCTTTTGGATGTCTCTCTGGGATGCACATGATGAGATGAATGCACCCCGATATTGTTGGGGCATACTAATGGAGGTGCATCTTTGACACCACATGACTGTCCTGGCCACTGCATGTGTGTAGTAGGGTGTGTAACTGTAGCAGGAGACTCATCCAATGTAAATGTTGATTACGAATTATGCAGTATGAGCATGTGTCAAAGTGTTTAATTATGCATGTCATATTCTCACATTGTCTTTGTAATTGCAATTGTTTGTCAGTGCACGGAGTCTGAGTATATTCTTCCTTCCATGCTTTACAGGTGGACCTGCACCGTACACCGTGGGAGAGGTGGCTCATTTTGAGGACCCCGACACCTACAGTGAGTGTTGCATGTGTGCTATTTTTATTGTTTGCTAGTGATGCATGATGGACTACTGTGTGTTCAACAGAATTCAAGGTTTGATGCGCTGCCCATTCATTAGTATTGTTCCATTAGTGGGATTTCAAATATCACCTCAGTTTCAGTAGACCTATGCTTATCCATCTCACAGATTTAGGGTCTGTAGGCCATTCCAGTCGGGCCCGCTATGGGGAATGGGGTGAGTCATGTGGAATACACTGGTTAATGTAAGAGTTGCTCTGGGACTTGCCTTGGACTGAGTCTGCATTTCAGACTGACATTCTCCCAGATAGCTTCTGCAAAAGGCTTGTCTTAAATATGCAGCTTCCCTAGTTGAGGATGGACTGAGTACAATGTGGGTTGGATCTTCCGGGGGCATGTACTACCACAAGTTGAACTAGAAGTGTGTGGGACTAGAGTGCAATGGCCTAGGTGTTAATTCTACTCATGATCATGGGTGTTCTTGCTCCTCTGTGTGTGTGGTAAAATATGCCTCACTGGTAGTATGTGATGTTGGCCTAAGTCAGTACATTTTGACATGTGTGGACCTTGGATAGGACAAGGTTTGGCTGACTCCAATTTGTTGCTAGCCCTTCGTTGGTGTTGTGTGTGGAGGCAAATACTTGTTGAGCTTTCTATACACTCCTGGGTGTGCATTGAATATGGGATTGTTGGTTGTTCTTCCCACCCCACCCTCAAAGACTGCCATGTGTTTGGGAATAGGGTACCTAGGACTGTAGCAACCAGTATGTTACACATACTTGTGACCTTTTGCAACTTTGTTTTGAACCTAGTGTACACATTCGGTTATGGCACATGAGTTCTATATTAGCAAAAACCATTTACAAATGGCAGATATTGAGGGTTGTGATTGTTATCACATAGAGTGACATATGTAGTGAAGTCAGTAGGCGGAAGAGGTTCAGCCATAATGTCAGCTGCATTACCCATTATTTGGATGAGAAGTTTAGGGTGATGTCACCCATCATGTAGAGACATGGATATGCTAGGTGTGAGATGCCCTTTGTATGCAGGCTTCCCATGTACTTCCTCTGAGACTTTCAATGATCAATGTTGTGAAAATCGCTGTTACAAATACAGTACAAGTAATGTGCAATTGACCCATTGTGCTATTCCACCCAATGCATTTCCTATGGTAAATAGTTGTCCTTTCTCTTCACAGCTGCAAACATGAGTGCCGCACAGAGACATCAGTTCGAAAGGCGTGCAATGAGATACCGGCACATCCTGCAGGTGCGGTCGGGGTTCAGAAGGATGGCCCGAAAATACCAAGCAGATCGGGCCTCCGGAGCATGGTGGGCCTCACCACAGGGTGGCCCAACATTGGCCACAACAGCCACTACCACCACATCCACCAGTTCTACCCGAGTGGCCCCAGCAACGGCGGGGACAGTTGACCCTGCCTCTGCAGCGCGACCTGGACCCAGCAATTTCCGAGCTGCAGGACAGTCCAGTGGGCAAACAACAACTCCCACACCGTGCACCTCTGCCAGCACACAGACTGCAGCAGCCCCTCCTATTGACCCTGCGGCATACCTGGCATTAAACAAGAAAATGGACAGGTTTATTACCAAGGTGGACAAGCTAAGCCAGGATGTGGCCTACATTAAGAAAAGGGTTCGGTCCGTCAGGCGGACCCTACGCAGGGCCAACCTCTAGGAGTTTATTGCTTGTTTTATTTATCCCTTCCCTCTCTCCTCTTTCCTTTTTGTACTGATAGTTGGGTTTTGGGGATTAGTGTTAGGTTAGTGTAGGTTGTTAGCTTAGTTAGTGTTAGGGAGGAGGGTGGGGGGTCCTTATTCTTTCTATTTTTCATTTTTGTGTGGGTGGGTGGGTGGTGGTCAATGTTGGGATTCCTGTCTGGTTGTAAAAAAAAATATATATATAATTTCTTTAAAAAAAAACATTACAAAAAAATATATGTTTGTTTAGGATAGTATATTATGGCCCTCATTCTGACCCTGGCGGTCTTTGACCGCCAGGGCGGAGGACCGCGGGAGCACCGCCGACAAGCCGGCGGTGCTCCAATGGGGATTCCGACCGCGGCGGTAAAGCCGCGGTCGGACCGGCACCACTGGCGGGGTCCCGCCAGTGTACCGCGGCCCCATTGAATCCTCCGCGGCGGCGCAGCTTGCTGCACCGCCGCGGGGATTCTGACCCCCCCTACCGCCATCCAGATCCCGGCGGTCGGACCGCCGAGATCCGGATGGCGGTAGGGGGGGTCGCGGGGCCCCTGGGGGCCCCTGCAGTGCCCATGCCACTGGCATGGGCATTGCAGGGGCCCCCGTAAGAGGGCCCCTACATGTATTTCACTGTCTGCTGCGCAGACAGTGAAATACGCGACGGGTGCAACTGCACCCGTCGCACAGCTTCCACTCCGCCGGCTCGATTCCGAGCCGGCTTCATCGTGGAAGCCTCTTTCCCGCTGGGCTGGCTGGCGGTCTGAAGGAGACCGCCCGCCAGCCCAGCGGGAAAGTCAGAATTACCGCCGCGGTCTTTCGACCGCGGAACGGTAACCTGACGGCGGGACTTTGGCGGGCGGCCTCCGCCGCCCGCCAAGGTCAGAATGAGGGCCTATGTGTGTAGGTTAGTATGTGTTGTCCTGATGTGTCCTGTCTCATAATGGTGGGTGGGGGGTTGATGTTTAGATTGATTCGTTATATGTGTAGAGTAAGTTTAGCTTAGGTTAGTTAGGGACAGTTGTGGGTTAGGAGTAGTCAGGTTAGATTAGTGTAGGTATGACTTTTCCCTTAGTTGCCTCTGGTGTGAATACATATGAATAAACATATAGTTAACCCTTAGCTTTATGCGTTAACTGCTACTTGATCATGGGCTTGACATCAGTGTAGGTGAATGTTTTTCTATGACATTTGTGTCCTATGCTACACACCACAGAAAATGGAGGTTTAACATGGCAGCTAACCCTGTGCTAACTTGGTAAGTATCCACCATTTGGTAGACCCACCATTAGTAGTTTACATAGATCATCAAGGATTTGTGTTGATGAGTAGGTATTCTACATCACAAAGTGTGCTTCCAGACTTGGTATTGTGGTAAATTTATTAGGTCGGACTGCAGTGTGATGTTCAGGGACATCTTTGTAGATGAGGTGTTGTTAAAACTCTTGTCTTGTTGTCTTCATTGCTGACATAGATCATGTGTGTATAAATTCAGCATGACTTCCCTTCATGGAAGTATACTCAGAAAGGGTGATTGATGCAGTGTTTAGTTGTGTTTGCTTAGATTATGCTGCATAAATTCATTTTTTACTATTGCATGGTGCCTACATTTCTCAGCCACCATTAGTTGACTTGGATTGCTATAGCTGGAGCATTATTCTGTCCAACAAAGCATAATTGTGTGTGGTTTGTCCCTTCATCAGTTATTCTCCTCAGGATGGTCAGGCTATGATGCAATCCTGGCCACTGCACAGATGTATCAGACTACATGATGTCAGGACAGTTGTATTGACAAACTACATGGTTGTCACACAGGCACTTTAGAGTTACCTACTGCACAGTTGATGTGTCAAATTACACAGAGACATATTAGGTGTGCAAGTGCTATTTATTGATAGGTGCTGTAGTGCCAAATGTACATTGTCCATGTTTGCTGAGTCCGTTCTGGTGCATTCTTACATGGTGATCCTACAGTAGGGGTGATGTAACAGACAGTGCAGAGGGACAGGATTTGCCGAATAGTAGGAGAGAGACATTCACTGGCAATGCTGACAAGTCATACAGTGGTTAGCAGAACAGTCATTGAGTATAGTTGTAGTGAGACTGGCATTTGACAAAACGTAGGACCTTGGTCAAAGTAGGCCATGGTGCAGGGACTAGTACTTCCGGGTACTCTTCTGTGAGAATGTGATCTGTTCCATGTCTTCTTCTTCTGATGTGTGTTTTGCCTGCTTTGTCCTTGTTGTTGTTGGTTGTGAAGGGGCAACACACACCTCAGTGTTAGAAGACGTGGAGTCAGACATCCCGGGGGCTGCTCCCTGTGAAGTTCTTAAGGGCAGTACTGCTGCAAGGAGGGCCTGCTGGTTTTTGAGAATAGCAGCCACATCACAATGGTAGGCAGCCAGGTCAGCCCTGAGGGAGTCATGATTGCATTCGTGCATGCAGTGGAATGTTTGGGGTGCGAGGTGTTGTGGCAACTCCCTTACTGCAGTGGTGAATTCCGTTATGGTTTTTTGTAGTCCTTGCAGTATGGATGTTAGGGCTTGCATAGCTGCTGCCTGATCTGCAGATGACAACATGCACGAGCGCACCCCCTCAAGGCTGGCTGCCATATTTTGCATCCCCACCCGCACCTCCTTGGCCAGCTCCCGCTGTACACCAACTACAGTTCTTTCAAAGCTGGTGCCAGTGTCGTCAGAGTCCTCAGCTGTATTGGAGCTGGCAGGTCTTAGAATTGGGGTGGTGGGTGGTTCTTCTGTGATGGCTGCTTGTTCTGTGCTCCTCCTTGTGACTGAAGGTGGGGTCTGGAGGGTTTCAAGGACCTTTTGGATGGTCTCCTGGGAAATGATTATGGTCTCGTCATCCATGTCATCAGGGAAATCAGGGACAGGCATTTCGGCAGGAGATCCATGTTCCTCTGCAATGAAACAGGGTACAATTAGTGTGTCTGTGTTGTGACAGTTTTGACGTAACATGCAAGCCTTTTGATGACTTTACTTTGTGATCTTGTTTGGTATTGGTATCTGCTGTCCTTCATATGGGCATTGTTATAGGCCTATGGCCCACCTGTGTGTCACATGTATGATATAGAGTTATCAGACTTGTCTGCCTAATCGCCTCTAGGTGTTGCTTTGTACCAATTAGGGAATAGCCATCTTTTTGTCCTACTCGACCCTCCGTGTATATCTATTCTTATGGTGAGACCTTTCACTGGCTGTGGGTGTTGTGATTGCCCTGGCAGCACACTTGCCTCTCAGGACCTGCCCCAAAATCTGTTTGTTCACATTGACCTAATTGTAATTGTTATGTGGCATATCCTATGCATGGCAATGTTACGATGTGATATGGATGTAGACATTGTTGATGTTTCCAGCTGATGTTGGGTAATGTGTGTTTAATTGGATTGCCCTGTTTATCGTATCAATGTCCTATTTGGTCCTCTGACTGTGCTGGTGTGTTTTAGTGACCAGTTGCATGTGTCCCCTCCTCAATGTTGTTGTCTGAGCAGTATGACATTAGTGATGTTGCCTTGTTAGCCAGGCACGTGAGGGACCCTGACGTATGCAGCATGTGTGTGTCCTTAGTGCTGTGTGGCTCTGAGGTACTGGGTTTTTCAGAACCGGTACTGATCCGGTAACCCAGCGGTGCCAGGGTACACCCAAAGACCTCGGGTACTTTCCTGATTCAGACTACAGAAACTCAGAGTCTTCTAGGTGAAGTCAAAGATCAAATTTATTGGCTGCAACCAATTGACAAGTGTCCTAGAAGTACAACAGCACGATTTGTATGTTCTCAGGAGACTGTGTTTCAATGCAAAGTCAGGTTTCCTTATATACAGTTTTTTAAGCTTCAGGCAAACATTCTTGACATTTTGGTTGGTCATTCACATGTTTTCACTACAAAGGAAAAAACAGTGTCATGATGAAACCTCATATTTCATGTCATCCAACCCATAATAAATTACCCGGCAAGGCCTAGTATTTTACATCAGAGTGTGGACCCCCAATAAAAACGGGCACCTCCCCCTCGTAAAGTAAGAAGAAGAAAAGAGCAGGTGCAGGTGTGAGCAAGATTAGGCAGGGTGTGTGAGCGATAATAAGGGTTTTATGGCATGGTGTGCCTTGATGCTATCTGATTCGGCCACTGGGAGAGGGACTGACCAAACAGGTTTGGCCTGAGGCAATGGTTCCAGCTTGCCCAGGTCAGAGAAAAGTCAATCAAGGTGTACGTGTCCTTGGAATCAAATCTGACTGTATTATAAGCCTATGTGAGGGCAACTTTTAAAATGGCTGCCGTGTATAAAATGGGAGCCACGAGTGCAGGACGAAAATGGCGATTTCGAGGTGAAAACGCTCCTGGAATTGAGCGAAAATGCTCATGCTTAGTGTACTAGTCATTATCGGTCTTTTGATACTAAAATCGTACTGCTGTGGCAAAGTAAATTACATGGGTCCAGAATTTTTAGAACCACAAACCCTCCTTTTGCCCTTACATAGGTAATAAACCTATTCCCATGCTAATCTGAGTCCAGGTCTATGTTTATATGGCCATGGAGATGTTGCTGGAGCAAAATTCTAGTACTTGGTAACTCTCTCTGGACAGGTCTCCTCGAATATGAAGTAGCACAAAAGGCCACATATGGCAGGACAAAATAAGGAATACCTCTATCTGCAGTAGGTGGCATAAGATCACACACCCAACAATTAGTGATGTTCACTACTAACTAGTGTTGATGCAGAAGCTGTACAAAAGAATTGCTTACAAATTCTGATCTTCTAACCTGCTCATGTTCAGGAAAAGGGTGAAAAGAGTGCAAAGAAACAATAGTAGGAAAAGACATAGGTTGGGAAGTGGGTGCAGAAGTCAATTGAGTAGAGAAAAACAATCCCACCCATAAATGACAACGTCATGTTTAAAAGACACTAGAAAACACGTTATTAAGAACATATAGACAACGGGAGAAAGTAGTGACCACTATTTACAAATGAAATAATAATTTTTCACAACCCTAACCAAAAAGCAAATCCTAAAATTATCTAGTAACATTTTTAGGGCTCCTCCGCATTTCAGTAATTTTTGTATGTTCAGGTGGAACAGTGGTGACTCTCATCAATGCTCTAAGGTGAAAAGGGGGTACTCTTTCCACAGAAAATGGACTTTATTCTGCTTTTACTAAACAGAATAGTACTTTAAAACAATGCCAGCAAAACAATCAGTGTCCTAACACCTAGTCTATACAATCACACGGAAACCTCTTGTGAAACCAACTATGCCCAGAGTCCGTTCAAAAAGCCTCTCTGGCAGGCTTCTATTGTCCATCAAATTTTCTTTTGTTGTTTTCTTTCGCATGGGCCTCTCAATTCAGGCCTCTTCGTGAGAAAAGTACTGCTTAGTTGGAGTGCCCTCCTGGCAAACACCCACAGCTCACTCGAAAGTCTCAATGTCTTAAAGCAATGCACCAGTGTCTCTCCTCTGTGGCAGATACTACAAACAATGTGCTCTTCATTGATCAAGGGCACAAATCATCTCGTGCAGACCCAAGCACCATTAATTGGGAAATAGCTCAAGCTCAGCAGCACTTTCAGACTCCAACACTCATTATTTAGTGTCAGAGGACGCTCAAGCTGCTCTTTCATGGGCACCAAAATATAGTGCCTTTTTCCAAACTTGAAATCTCCGGTGCACTGCCCTTCTTCAGTTGGAGCAAAGAAAAGGGGGTGTGTGGCCAAAACTCAGGCCAAGGGGCTCAAGGGATTGCACACTGTCAGAGGTTACCAGCACATGACAGGTAGAGAAATGAAACCTCAAAACAGCTCTGCCATCAACAACAGGAATCCTTCTCTTTAGCTCTTTTACACTGAAACTTTGGTTTTGTGATGTCCAACGCCGTCTGATGGAGCAAGTACGATACCATGCGCTGGCGATCGCTGTCCAGCTTTGCTACTTCCTGGGTGCTGAGACTGTAGGGCCAAGACGTCCGTCTTTCATCTGTCGCTGTCACTGATGGGAATTAGGCTTAAATCAATGTCCTGCAGGTTATTATGACTTGATACCCGCAGAATCTAGTGACGTAGGAAGTGTGCCACAGCTGTTAGTTTCCTTCAATTTAGTACAAAAACAGTTCATGGTTTTTAACAAGGGGACTGCAAGCAGGTGGTCTGCAATCTTCAAAGGAGTAGCCATACACCATGGGCATAAAATACAAAGACAAAGGCAGAAGGGCAAAACAGGGTCTGTAGCATCTTTAATTCAGTTCTCTCCATTATTCTCTGCCATCTATAGCTACATGAGAATTCTATCTGAATGGATTTCCTCACACAGTGGCATTGTCTAATGGGGTAAACACATATTTGCCTCAATGATTAAGTCTAGGTGTTCCTCCTTACCTTAGAACATCTCAATAGAGAAATCACATGATACCGATTATCAGGGACATGTAGAAACCTTCCTTTAAAAACTGTGCATCAGGTGCACTATGCAATACACAGGCTAATAGTCAAATGTGCAAACAAAAAGACAAGAACTAGAGGGTCCTGATATTTGCATGATTAGGACACATCTGATCCCACAAAAAATTAAAGTAGCAGGAACAGAAGGGAACCGAAAACCAAATTAAAATAGACATTGAAAATTCGTCATGTTCAAAAAGGTAAACATAAGATATCTCCTATTGAGATGGAAAACTTGTCTTACTATAATATTGAGTCAGTTAACCAGTCTATCGCTACCCTGACAGTCAGGCTGGAAAACATTGAAGCAGGCAAATTCTTGAAAACCAGTCTGGTCATACCAAAGGGAATTATACATAACATGGGGGTCCCTGGTACATCACTGCAGTCTGGAAATGTGAACCTGAACAATACATCAATAATAATAAAAGGGCTGACTGGTGAAAGGAATTCGAAAAAAAGAAATGGGACTAGGACATAGCTAAAATCTCAATAACTAAGCATGGTGCGACATTGGTCAGGGGAAGTAACTAAAGAAAAAATCTATAGAAAGAACAAAAAAAATTATTTGGGTGATAGTCAGGCATGTGACACAACACCAAGAGTACGGGTGATACACAAAGGCCAAAGTTACACAAATTTTAACTCTACCGTTGGCGACTACACCATATACGGTACTCCTAGCTAATGTTTCAGTTCCTTCTTCAGGAAAAAATGAAAACCTGGTTTTCTTTTAAGGAACGAAAGCCATATGCTATTTAGGAAACAGAACATCATTAACTAATGTAATATAGAAATTAGGCCACCTTGAGTCACAGATCTATAATTTCATCCTTAGGTCCAATCAAGGATACATAAATGTAGGGCTGCCTGTTCCTTTAAGGGAAGGGGCAGTAACGTGACTAACTGCAGGTGACACACTTTGATCCTGTATATCTCTTTTTATTTTCCTTCAATACCATTATAGCCAAATAGACATTCACTGGTGAAGTGTTGTCTTTTATGTTCACAGCATGAAATATCATTATCTGTGGAATTTAGTAACCAGAACAAGTTCAACCAACTGTTGCGTAGCGATGGGCATCGTCATGACCATCCCCTCACAACACAGGGGAGCTTGTAATAGTATCAAAAGCAGCAACAAACATGCAAAAAACAAATAAAAAAAATAATAAAAACGCACAAAACGTCAAGCCATCAGATATACTTGCTGTGTATCAAGCACAAAAAGCATAGACAAAACAATAGCATGTGTGAATAAGCGGTGACACACAACACCATGTCATGTACTTTATGCACTGTAAACCTGCAGCCCAAAACCCAATATTTGGGCCTGTTTAATTTGTCAGGTTTAAAATCCTTACCCTCCTTTTGACAGTAGATCACCAGGCAATGGAAATCTGCTGTCAAATATAACTTTACTTTTTCTCTTCTAACATACAGGACCAGCAAGAACAATTCATGATAGGACCAAATACATGAAAATAAATTTCCATTACTTAACTGTTACCCTCTTGTCAGTTACTTCGCAACATCAAGCCACCTTAGTTTTACCTTTCTAAAAGTAAAAATTGTTACACTCACATTCCATATTAATTTGGCACCTACAATTTCCACTGTGAAAAATAATTCTTAATTGGCAAATCGTTCTCATTAAGGCATGTAGCCTCCAAAATTTTAGAAAAGGGCTGCATCTTATTTTCTGTCTAAGACTTAATGCAACACTTTGTTTTCTGTCAAATAAAAGCAACTAGCAGGCATAATTTTATTTTTTAGAGCGGAGACGCAAATGTATCAGTTCTGCAGAGCATTTAACATGATGTTGGGACTTTCGAAGAAACCCCTTTTTTTTATATTTTCCCTTTGGAATTAAGTTCTTTAATTGTATTGATGTTCTTCTGGAGAAACCAGAAATCCCACTTTTAGAGGCCCGGTAGGGTCATTCTGCATTTCACAGAGACAAGGCCCTAATTTAAAAGGTCACAAGTGTCAACATGACAGCCTCCTCCATTGTTTATGGGAAAACTAAAGATAGCATCTCAGCAGCATGACTTGAGCCAGCCTCTGTAGCTCTCCTAGCTTCTGCCACTCTGAATCTGCCAAAGACAGTAGGCCTTTCTATTTTCCTTCTAACCTGCAATAATTCACTCTATTTAAAAAAAAATGTTTTTCCTTTTTAGGCGCTAAAAAAATGTATCTCTATTTCCAGATTATTAAACTACATTTACTGTGAATAATTCACAAACCTTAATAACACACATACCAGTTGTTAGAATAAATGCTTGTTGCAATCCCATGCAATGGTACATATTTCATTAACCTCGAATGAATGAACGTCTCAGTAGGCCCAGCTGAAGTTAGAACCTTCAACCTTGATATTAAAACAAGCCTTTGTACTGGCACATTGACTCATTGAATCATAAGAAGGCACAACCTGCAAATATATATCAAACCTAAATGTATGCATTTACTGAAGCCTGAGACACTTTAAAAAGTACTCTGAATGAAAGAAAATGCAGTTTAAACAGTGCTTTTGCCCCAAATCGACTTTGATATTTTAGGCATTAAAAAATCAATATCCTACAATTTTCTTGCATAATATGCATTACCAGAATGTCTATTACACAATCCATGAGTCAGCCATTGAAAATATTAACTTATACTTTATAGAAATGAGCTTGTTTGCTCCCGCGCCAAGGGAAAATTGCACATACAAATGTCATTTTAGCGGTGCAACATAACTTAAATTAAATTTTAATGTTAGGAGGTCATAGTATAGGTATTAAGCTTTATAAATATTAAAAAACGATTTTGAAAGGCACTTATTTTGTAAATAATTTTTCCATAATGAATAAAAAAAATTTTTTTTTTTTTTTTTAAACCCATTTATTCTTTTTTTTGTGATAATTCCACATATAAAAGCAAGCTGCATCCCTTGCCTATTATTTGGGATACATTAACTCACAAGCCTAAGCGCATAAGCCTAACTTGAAATGCGTCACATTTTTGCGCCACTTTCATTTAAAAGGAAGGTTATGCAAAATTCCACCCATGTTTAACTGGGAAAGTGCTGGCTGAATTGAAAATAGATAATTTCGTTTTTTTTTTGGGGGGCCCTATTTATATGTATTGAATGTGTTTTCTAATTTATTAAGCATTTAACGGCAGTTTTGTATATGTGCACAATTGCTCATTCTATAAATTAAAGAGCAACATATAGCTATGTTAGCACATCACATGGTTCATTTCTGGATTTTTTCTAAGTTTCTACTTAATATTAATTAACCAACATTTTACTTAACAAACTGTAAACATCAAGAAGACCCACAAACACACATTGAGCTCATTTCAGATATAAACAGAAAACACTCAGTACACACAATACAGCGCGCTTTAGCCATTTTTCATAAATAGCGCCGTCGCAATTTACTTACAGAACCGTTTGCAGATCCTAGTTGTAAGTCATATTTACAAGAAAAAAAAAAAAAAACTTTTCTCAATTATTTCCAAGAATAGCGGACCCATACTTTATTAAACGTGATGGGGCCCACTCCGTGCTTCACATATAGTTCATAGGTTGGAGTTCCAATCGGAGGAACCGGACATGAGTCCTCCAACCGGGAGTCCCTTTTACAACCAAGACAAAACAAATTTCCAAGTCTGCTAAGACCAGGCATCTTCGCTCACTAGTCTAGCTTCAAACTTCAAAGGATTATCGTTTACGATAGTCTCGTGAATACACGAGTCCTTCGGCTTTGGTACTTGCAAGTTCCAAATCAAAGAGATCCCAAAGGGATACCAAACCAAATGTCCAATTAAGGACCAAACCAAGTGTCCAACTAAGGACCAAACCAAGTGTCCAACTAAGGACTGGGAGACGCTCCACTTATACTTAACTGAAAATATCAATGACGTCACCAGAAGACTCGTCTTATCGTTTCGCTCTACCAAAAATCAAGGGTCCAAATCAGGGCGATAGCCAGGGCAGCAGTCCTTCATAGCCGTCAGGAAGCAGGGAACCTCGCAACAAAGACTTTCGGACCACGTCGACATGCAGGGGTCGATGAAGTGGCGGCCTTCCTCCAGAATTTTCACACGAAGCTCCCCACGGACCTCAGGCTTGGACCGGTACCGCTGGTATCGCCCCACGTTGGGCGCCAACTGAGGTACTGGGTTTTTCAGAACCGGTACTGATCCGGTAACCCAGCGGTGCCAGGGTACACCCAAAGACCTCGGGTACTTTCCTGATTCAGACTACAGAAACTCAGAGTCTTCTAGGTGAAGTCAAAGATCAAATTTATTGGCTGCAACCAATTGACAAGTGTCCTAGAAGTACAACAGCACGATTTGTATGTTCTCAGGAGACTGTGTTTCAATGCAAAGTCAGGTTTCCTTATATACAGTTTTTTAAGCTTCAGGCAAACATTCTTGACATTTTGGTTGGTCATTCACATGTTTTCACTACAAAGGAAAAAACAGTGTCATGATGAAACCTCATATTTCATGTCATCCAACCCATAATAAATTACCCGGCAAGGCCTAGTATTTTACATCAGATAAGTGTGGACCCCCAATAAAAACGGGCACCTCCCCCTCGTAAAGTAAGAAGAAGAAAAGAGCAGGTGCAGGTGTGAGCAAGATTAGGCAGGGTGTGTGAGCGATAATAAGGGTTTTATGGCATGGTGTGCCTTGATGCTATCTGATTCGGCCACTGGGAGAGGGACTGACCAAACAGGTTTGGCCTGAGGCAATGGTTCCAGCTTGCCCAGGTCAGAGAAAAGTCAATCAAGGTGTACGTGTCCTTGGAATCAAATCTGACTGTATTATAAGCCTATGTGAGGGCAACTTTTAAAATGGCTGCCGTGTATAAAATGGGAGCCACGAGTGCAGGACGAAAATGGCGATTTCGAGGTGAAAACGCTGCTGGAATTGAGCGAAAATGCTCATGCTTAGTGTACTAGTCATTATCGGTCTTTTGATACTAAAATCGTACTGCTGTGGCAAAGTAAATTACATGGGTCCAGAATTTTTAGAACCACAGCTCCTATTGCTATTTACTTTGGCTGATGTATGTGTCAACTATGGGCATTGACATTTGAGTGTACTGATGCCTTTGTCTTATTTCTGGAGATTGTTGCAGATGTCATCCTCACCCCCTTAATTTAGGTATGTATGTTCCATGGGGAGGTTACTGCCATTGGCTACTATAGCTGCACAGAGATCAGAGGTGTTAGTGTCAACTGTTGTTGCAGTTACATTGCAGTTGTTGTTTTGGCTACTGGATTACTGATAGGGACCTAGTTGATGTAGGATCTATATTGACTGACGAGTGCCAGGATGTAAGTTTGACATAGTGGCCTTCCCACCTGTCGCGGCTTTCCCTTAGCTCCATTGTTGTCATGACAGGATGCCCCCATGGGACAGTTGTTGGTGCTGTGTTATGTCGTGCCCCAGCTTTCGTCTGTGCTGGCCATGCCCCCCTGCTGTGCCCCTTTACCCATGCCACTCCATATATATGCTGACTTACATGCATTGTGTAGTAGGTATTCCCCTTCAGGTTGCTGTTAACATTATTGCATTTTAATTCCCCATGCGACTTACCCTGCATGTGCGTTGTCTCGTGGTAGTCTGCGCTGTCCTGTCCTTGAATCCCTGTGACGATCTCCTCAGGGATGACGGCTGCGACCATCTCCTCCATGTGGTCCAGGGCCTCCTGGTGTGCTGGACTCCCACCTCCAGTCTGCAGTGCTGCCTTCCTGTTCCTGGCCATTTTTTCCTTTGTCCTACGTTTGCAGTCATGCCAGCGTTTCTTACACTCGGTGACTGTCCTGCGTACTTCAGCCACACTGTTGATCCTGTCAACAATTTGTTGCCATATGGCCTCTCTCCTGCTGATTGGCAACTTAGAGGTGATGAACAGTTGGTGCTGGTGTTCCGTCACCTCTTTAACCAGGATTTCCTGCTCCTCTGCACTGAAGCGACACGTTCTTTTTTTTCTATATATGTCTTGGTTCCTGTATGGATCATCCTGGCTGGTTCCTGGTCTGCTGTCATCTTCCTGGGGTCTGTTGTGGCATCTGGGATCCATTTTGGCTCTCCTCTGCTGAAAGGGCAGTGTTCGCGGGTAAATTTGACGCTATTGCGTCAAAAAAAGGCGCTTTCCGGGTTGCGCTGTCGTAAATCGACCCATAGTCATTTACGTCGCGTTAACGTTGTTTTACTTTACAACTTGACGCCACTGTGTGCGTCAAAAAAAAATGACTCACACCTGTTGGTTGCGCCGCCGTGCGTCAAAGTATAAATTTGACGCCCGCATGGCGCATCGAAATGGCGTTAGCCGGCGGTAATATTTTTGACCCAAAACTGCGCCGGCGCAGCTTTGCGTCAAAAAGTATAAATATGGCCCTGGGTATTTCGGCTTTCAACAGCTCCCGGTCTCCTAATGTGCAAGTGGAGCGAGGCCTTAGCGCACATGTCAAACTGGCCGGAGAAAGGCACCCGTCCAACCTGACATGCGCACTTTATGGCCCTAGCTTAGGTGTTGTGTGCTTGCTGTATACTAGTCGCTGGTGTTAGCCCCATCCCCTTTAAAACTTTGAACAGAACAGGCTGATAGCTGACTGCTGTGGGCGCTGGCACAAAAATAATAATATAATAAGGCTGGAACGTTAATAGTTTA
Organism: Pleurodeles waltl; assembly: GCF_031143425.1. Taxonomy (NCBI): domain Eukaryota; kingdom Metazoa; phylum Chordata; class Amphibia; order Caudata; family Salamandridae; genus Pleurodeles; species Pleurodeles waltl. The sequence goes on from NC_090445.1 coordinate 1,422,808,828, forward strand.
TCTTTATTTATTGATATGTAATGGGGGGCCAGGGAGGGCAAAATATGAGTGGGGTGACGCCCCAATGCCATAATGTAGGAACCACCCCATTCACAAACTAAAACATTTATTTAGAGTTTGTAAAATTGAGCAATGTTCCTTAAAAGAGCTCTAACGCCTCCACAGGTTCTAAATGCAATTTAAACACAATTTATATTAGGGCGAATTAGCAAAGTGGGCCAGACAATGGGCGTGGCCATCAATGATACAATAGCTGAAGTGGAACATGGCCTCCAGTGGCCTCAATGGGCCAGGACAAGCCCTCCAAACCGAGGTGCTGAGGCGAGGTGAACCAATACCCAAAGAGTCGTTTAGGTGGGTGAAAGAACTTGAGATAAATATGCCAGAGTACAGCAATGCAGACACCTTTTAAATGAGCACACAGGAATTATCTCCAGGGCAGTCAGCCAGGCCTGAGCCTGTAATTTTCCCCTATGAACTCCCTCCCGGAAATCCTCTAACATGGGGCATGCCCATATAATACATGCCAGTTGAACCGGTCTCCTCACAGCCTCTACAGCACAATAACCCCCACCCCACCACTTATGACCCATTGCTCCTAATTTAGCAGGAGTGCAGTGCCACTGGTACAATATTTTTAGGAGGGACTCCTTTCTGCACTCTTGAGTTGTGAAGGTATTATTAGCTCGAGTCAAGATATCCTTCCAACGATGGGCATGTAACGTAATCCCTAGTTCCCTCTCCTGTGTCTTCTGGACAGGGAATCTTGTATTTGAAGGAGTCTCATTGAGTAGTACGTAGAGTTTTTGAAGTGACATCGTCCGTTCCATGACATCTGCAGAGGACTAGTATAAATATATTCAGATACCTGTTTGCACTGTTCTTTATATGTGGTTATAAAATCCAGTGGCAAGCCCTGAGATAACGAAATCCATCTTTCTCATCCAAATCAAACTCTGTTCTGAGCTGCTCAAAGGACTTCACCTCCCCATCCTCAAACATACCTCTTATTGTTGTAATCTCCTTCCCTCCAACAAGGAAAGCAGTACCTATCCTTCCTGGGGAAGATGTCCAAGTTACCCAACAGTAGCATAAAAGTGGAGGGGAACGAGGTCACCCCCATCCAGTGATCTTTTCTACCCTGTACTCATAATGCCACCCTTCTGAAAACTTGGGAACCTCCCACAGGAGTCCTCCACTCGAGGTGTGGTCGATCATACACCTGCTTTTGTCTGTCTTTCTAATTTTCTATGCCACCAGGTATCGAAAATGGGCCGCATTGCAATAATTTAATAGATTGGGAACTCCCATACCTCTATGCACTCCGCGAGCCACGCATTACTTCCTGCTGATCATTTCCCTTTCAACTTGCCAAATATATTCCATGCAGTTTCCTCATCATTGCCTGAATAACATGTAAGTTTGGGCTTTCCAGCAGCTATGTGCCGCAGCCACGGAGGCAGCGTGTGTTTCCTGTTTCATAACCCCGTCTCACCGCCCTCTTTACCTTCTGTAGGTGAGAATCCCTGCCTAATTCTGTTCCCAGGTATGTGATGGTGGCAGAAGACCACCAGAGCAGGAATTTGGATTGTAATAAGTGAACAGAATTTTTCGAAGTTGAAATATTCAGCCCTTCAAACTTGCTCAAGTTTATTTTTAAACCTGCAATTTTCTGATATTCTCTCAGTTCATACATGAGGGATTGAAGGGAGCTATTCGGATGCCACAATGTGAGTACCACATTGTCAGCCTACATGGTGAGTTTAAACACATCGCCCTCAAATAGTATTCATTGATAGCGCCGTTGGCCCTAATATGTTGAGCCAGAGGCTCCAGTATGAAAACAAACAGCAGGGGCAAGAGAGGGCACCCCTGACTCATTCCTAAATTAATGTGCACCCAATGCAAGAGTTCTCTATTCAGCTGCAACTAGGCCCTCGGAGTGCAGCAGCCCACCATCACCCAACCACTGCCTAAGCCTGTCTCCCAAGCTAATCTCCCTCAGGGTATTTTCCATAAAGTCCCAGTTTTGATTGTCAAAAGCTTTTTCAGCATCCAGAGAGATCAGGATAGCCTTTCTATTACCCTTACTTCATATATCTACAAGATAGAGGGCCTTCTTTGTGCTATCTCCAGTTTGTCTTCCCGTGATAAATCCTGCCTGATTAGGGTGGATAATGTCCTCAATTACCCAATGCAGCTGGAGAGTGACAACTTTCGTTAAGATATTAGCATCAATATTGAGTGACAAAATCGGCCCATAGGAGGCACATTCGTTTGGTGACTTCCCTGGCTTTAAAATCAAGGAAATAGTAAATTCAGACATTGTGAGTATTACAGAACTGTTGTTTAATAATTGATGGACGATCTTGACCAGTAAGGACAGCAGCTGAGGCCCGAAGGTTCTTTATAAAACTTTGTTGTGAACCCATTAGGGTCCAGTTCTCTTGAAGGGTGGAGGATAGCGATGGTCTTGAGGATCTCTGCTTTCCTAATTGGTTGTCCTAGGGCATCCTTATCTCTGTATGCTGTTGTACACATGAAGGCCCTGATGGATGAGTTCTCCTAAGGGCAGAGGCTCCTTATCTTAGAGATCTTTGTAGAGTTGGTGGAAGTATCAAGCCGTGTCCTCGTTTCTACCGCACACCACCCCTTGTTTATTTTTACCTTTGACTATATGATTTCTTGTCTATTTGCTATGACGATGCTTGCCAATAGTTTTCCTGGTTTAGTGCCCGCTTCATTATATTTGATGTCTAATTTTGTTGAAAGGTAGTTTTTTGTTTTTCTGTATGTGTGTAGGAAAGTACCATCTTGCCTGGCATGTTACCCCCATTTTTCACTGTATATATGTTGTTTTAGTTGTATGTGTCACTGGGACCCTGGTAACCCAGGGCCCCAGTGCTCATAAGTGTGCCTGAATGTGTTACCTGTGTAGTGACTAACTGTCTCACTGAGGCTCTGCTAATCAGAACCTCAGTGGTTATGCTCTCTCATTTCTTTCCAAATTGTCACTGACAGGCTAGTGACCATTTTTACCAATTTACATTGGCGTACTGGAACACCCTTATAATTCCCTAGTATATGGTACTGAGGTACCCAGGGTATTGGAGTTCCAGGAGATCCCAATGGGCTGCAGCATTTCTTTTGCCACCCATAGGGAGCTCTGACAATTCTTACACAGGCCTGCCACTGCAGCCTGAGTGAAATAACGTCCACGTTATTTCACAGCCATTTTACACTGCACTTAAGTAACTTATAAGTCACCTATATGTCTAACCTTTACCTGGTAAAGGTTAGGTGCAAAGTTACTTAGTGTGAGGGCACCCTGGCACTAGCCAAGGTGCCCCCACATTGTTCAGAGCCAATTCCCTGAACTTTGTGAGTGCGGGGACACCATTACACGCGTGCACTACATATAGGTCACTACCTATATGTGGCTTCACAATGGTAACTCCGAATATGGCCATGTAACATGTCTATGATAATGGAATTGCCCCCTCTATGCCATCCTGGCATGTTGGCACAATCCCATGATCCCAGTGGTCTGTAGCACAGACCCTGGTACTGCCAAACTGCCCTTCCTGGGGTTTCACTGCAGCTGCTGCTGCTGCCAACCCCTCAGACAGGCAGCTGCCCTCCTGGGGTCCAGCCAGGCCTGGCCCAGGATGGCAGAACAAAGAACTTCCTCTGAGAGAGGGTGTGACACCCTCTCCCTTTGGAAAATGGTGTGAAGGCAGGGGAGGAGTAGCCTCCCCCAGCCTCTGGAAATGCTTTGTTGGGCACAGAGGTGCCCAATTCTGCATAAGCCAGTCTACACCGGTTCAGGGACCCCTTAGCCCCTGCTCTGGCGCGAAACTGGACAAAGGAAAGGGGAGTGACCACTCCCCTGACCTGCACCTCCCCTGGGAGGTGTCCAGAGCTCCTCCAGTGTGCTCCAGACCTCTGCCATCTTGGAAACAGAGGTGCTGCTGGCACACTGGACTGCTCTGAGTGGCCAGTGCCACCAGGTGACGTCAGAGACTCCTGCTGATAGGCTCCTTCAGGTGTTAGTAGCCTATCCTCTTTCCTAGGTAGCCAAACCCTCTTTTCTGGCTATTTAGGGTCTCTGTCTCTGGGGAAACTTTAGATAACGAATGCAAGAGCTCATCCGAGTTCCTCTGCATCTCTCTCTTCACCTTCTGATAAGGAATCGACTGCTGACCGCGCTGGAAGCCTGCAAACCTGCAACATAGTAGCAAAGACGACTACTGCAACTCTGTAACGCTGATCCTGCCGCCTTCTCGACTGTTTTCCTGCTTGTGCATGCTGTGGGGGTAGTCTGCCTCCTCTCTGCACCAGAAGCTCCAAAGAAATCTCCCGTGGGTCGACTGAATCTTCCCCCTGCAACCGCAGGCACCAAAAAGCTGCATTACCGGTCCCTTGGGTCTCCTCTCAGCACGATGAGCGAGGTCCCTCGAATCCAGCGACTCTGTCCAAGTGACCCCCACAGTCCAGTGACTCTTCAGCCCAAGTTTGGTGGAGGTAAGTCCTTGCCTGACCTCGCTAGGCTGCATTGCTGGGAACCGCGACTTTGCAGCTACTCCGGCCCCTGTGCACTTCCGGCAGAAATCCTTTGTGCACAGCCAAGCCTGGGTCCACGGCACTCTAACCTGCATTGCACGACTTTCTAAGTTGGTCTCCGGCGACGTGGGACTCCTTTGTGCAACTTCGGCGAGCACCATTTCACGCATCCTCGTAGTGCCTGTTTCTGGCACTTCTCCAGGTGCTACCTGCTTCAGTGAGGGCTCTTTGTCTTGCTCGACGTCCCCTCTCTCTTCAGGTCAAATTTGCGACCTCCTGGTCCCTCCTGGGCCCCAGCAGCGTCCAAAAACGCCAAACGCACGATTTGCGCCTAGCAAGGCTTGTTGGCGTTCTTTCGGCGGGAAAACACTTCTGCACGACTCTCCAAGGCGAGTGGGATCAGTCCACCAAAGGGGAAGTCTCTAGCCCTTTTCGTTCCTGCAGAAACCTCAGCTTCTTCTGTCCAGTAGAAGCTTCTTTGCACCCGCAGCTGGCATTTCCTGGGCATCTGCCCATCTCCGACTTGCTTGTGACTTTTGGACTTGGTCCCCTTGTTCCACAGGTACCCTAGATTGGAAATCCACAGTTGTTGCATTGCTGGTTTGTGTCTTTCCTGCATTATTCCTCTAACACGACTACTTTGTCCTTAGGGGAACTTTAGTGCACTTTGCACTCACTTTTCAGGGTCTTGGGGAGGGTTATTTTTCTAACTCTCACTATTTTCTAATAGTCCCAGCGACCCTCTACAAGGTCACATAGGTTTGGGGTCCATTCGTGGTTCGCATTCCACTTTTGGAGTATATGGTTTGTGTTGCCCCTATCCCTATGTTTCCCCATTGCATCCTATTGTAACTATACATTGTTTGCACTGTTTTCTAAGACTATACTGCATATTTTTGCTATTGTGTATATATATCTTGTGTATATTTCCTATCCTCTCACTGAGGGTACACTCTAAGATACTTTGGCATATTGTCATAAAAATAAAGTACCTTTATTTTTAGTATAACTGTGTATTGTGTTTTCTTATGATATTGTGCATATGACACTAAGTGGTACTGTGGTAGCTTCACCCGTCTCCTAGTTCAGCCTAAGCTGCTCTGCTAAGCTACCATTATCTATCAGCCTAAGCTGCTAGACACCCTATACACTAATAAGGGATAACTGGGCCTGGTGCAAGGTGCAAGTACCCCTTGGTACTCACCACAAGCCAGTCCAGCCTCCTACATTGGTTGTGCAGTGGTGGGATAAGTGCTTGAGACTACTTACCACTCTTGTCATTGTACTTTTCATAAGAGAAAAATATACAAAACAAGGTCAGTGTATATACACATAGCCAAAAAGTTTTGCATTTCCTCTTTTCACTCTTTTCTAAGTGCTGAAAAGTACTTCTAACTTTCTAAAAAGTTCTTAAAAGTTTAAAAAGTTTTTTTCTGTCTTTCCAAAAAGTTCTGAAAACCTTTTTCTCTTTTTCTATCACTTTAACTCTCTCTAGAAAATGTCTGGCACAGGCCAAAATGTTGATCTGTCCAAACTTGCATATGACAACCTTAGCTGGAAAAGAGCAAGGAGTCTCTGTATAGAGAGAGGTTTGAGTGTAGGGAAGAATCCTTCCTTGGAACTGTTACTTAACATGCTTAGAGAACAGGATAAGGCCATAGGGGCCTCATCTGTTGAAAAAGTACCTAATAGTTCTCAATCTGATTCAGGGACTCCCCCAGGAAAAGATTCAGGAAAGAAACTTCCTAGCCTGCCCATTACTAGACAATCTAGCATAGATGGTAATGATGATGAGCCACACCATATAAATAGTGTTGTCTCACATCATAGCAAAAGCATTTATTCTCACCATACTGGTAGTAATGTTTCTGTTAACCAAGCTGTTAGGGTGGCTTCTGTAAGGGACAGGTCTCCTTCTGTTCATTCCCATCATAGCTCTGTTTCTAGGAATGTCCCTCCCACCAACCCTGATGACAGAATGTTAGAGAGGGAACTCAATAAATTGAGGGTGGAACAAACCAGACTGAAGCTTAAAAAGCAACAGCTGGATTTGGATAGACAGTCTTTTGAATTAGAGAAGGAAAGACAGAAGTTGGGTTTAGATACCCATGGTGGCAGCAGCAGTATTCCCCATAGTCATCCTGCAAAAGAGCATAATTCCAGGAATCTGCACAAGATAGTTCCCCCTTATAAGGAGGGGGATGACATTAACAAGTGGTTTGCTGCACTTGAGAGGGCCTGTGTTGTACAGGATGTCCCTCAAAGGCAGTGGGCTGCTATCCTATGGCTATCATTTAGTGGAAAAGGTAGGGATAGGCTCCTTACTGTGAAAGAAAATGATGCTAATAATTTCCAAGTTCTTAAGAATGCACTCCTGGATGGTTATGGCTTAACCACTGAACAGTACAGGATAAAGTTCAGAGAGACCAAAAAGGAGTCTTCACAAGACTGGGTTGATTTCATTGACCATTCAGTGAAGGCCTTGGAGGGGTGGTTACATGGCAGTAAAGTTACTGATTATGACAGCCTGTATAACTTAATCCTGAGAGAGCATATTCTTAATAATTGTGTGTCTGATTTGTTGCACCAGTACTTGGTGGACTCTGATCTGACCTCTCCCCAAGAATTGGGAAAGAAGGCAGACAAATGGGTCAGAACAAGAGTGAACAGAAAAGTTCATACAGGGGGTGACAAAGATGGCAACAAAAAGAAGGATGGTAAGTCTTCTGACAAGGGTGGGGACAAATCTAAAAATGAGTCTTCATCAGGCCCACAAAAACACTCTGGTGGGGGTGGTGGGCCCAAATCCTCTTTTAATCAGAACAAGGAAAAGAAACCATGGTGCTATTTATGTAAAATAAAAGGCCCTTGGACAACAGATCCCAGTTGTCCAAAGAAAGGCACCACTGCTCCTACCACTACAACCCCTATTGCTACACCCAGTGTCCCTACTAATAGCAGTGGTGGTGGGAGCAAACCTACTAATAGCCAATCCAAGGGAGTAGCTGGGCTCACTTTTGGTAACTTAGTTGGGGTTGGTCTGATTAGGGAGACCACAGAGGCTACTTTAGTCTCTGAAGGGGCTATTGATTTAGCCACTTTGGTTGCTTGCCCCCATAACTTGGAGAAGTACAAGCAACTAACCCTAATAAATGGTGTTGAGGTCCAGGCCTACAGGGACACAGGTGCCAGTGTCACAATGGTGATTGAGAAACTGGTGCACCCTGAACAACACATACTTGGACACCAGTACCAAGTAACCGATGCTCACAACATAACACAAAGCCACCCCATGGCTGTTGTAAATCTCAACTGGGGGGGGTAACTGGTCCAAAGAAAGTTGTGGTAGCTTCAGATTTACCTGTAGACTGTCTATTAGGGAATGATTTGGAGACATCAGCTTGGTCAGATGTGGAGTTGGAGGCCCATGCAGCAATGCTGGGCATCCCAGGGCATATTTTTGCTTTGAAAAGGGCTCAGGCCAAAAAGCAAAAAGGACAGGGAAGCTTGGATCCTGGAACAATGGACCAAGTGCTCCCTAAAGCTAGGGGTAGTAGAAGCAAACCACTTCCTACTATCCCTCCCTCTACAGTGGATTCTACTTCTGAGGAAGAAGAATTCCCTCCCTGTGCAGAACCTACACCAGAGGAGCTGGAAGCAGACACTGCTGAGCTTTTGGGTGAAGGGGGGCCTGCCAGAGAGGAGCTGAGTGTGGCACAGCAAACCTGTCCCACATTGGAGGGTCTCAGACAGCAAGCTGTCAAACAGGCTAATGGGGATGTCAGTGACTCTCACAGAGTTTACTGGGAGGACAACCTCTTGTACACTGAGCATAGGGATCCTAAACCTGGAGCTGCCAGGAGATTAGTGATTCCTCAGGAGTACAGAAAGTTCCTCCTAACACTGGCACATGACATTCCCCTAGCTGGGCACCTGGGTCAAATGAAAACTTGGGACAGATTGGTTCCATTGTTTCATTGGCCTAGGATGTCTGAGGACACAAAGGAATTTTGTAAGTCCTGTGAAACCTGTCAAGCCAGTGGCAAGACAGGTGGCACCCCAAAGGCACCCCTTATTCCACTGCCTGTGGTTGGGGTTCCCTTTGAAAGGGTAGGGGTTGACATAGTTGGCCCCCTTGACCCTCCTACTGCTTCAGGCAATAGATTTATCTTGGTGGTAGTGGACCATGCCACAAGATATCCTGAAGCTATTCCTTTAAGGACCACTACAGCACCTGCAGTGGCAAAGGCCCTCCTGGGAATATTTTCCAGGGTGGGCTTCCCAAAGGAAGTGGTATCAGACAGGGGAAGCCATTTCATGTCTGCATACTTAAAGGCCATGTGGAAGGAGTGTGGTGTAACGTACAAGTTCACAACACCCTATCATCCACAAACAAATGGACTGGTGGAGAGATTTAATAAAACTCTCAAAGGCATGATTATGGGTCTCCCTGAAAAACTCCGCAGGAGATGGGATATCCTTCTACCATGCCTCCTTTTTGCCTACAGGGAGGTACCCCAGAAAGGAGTGGGCTTCAGCCCCTTTGAACTTCTTTTTGGACACCCTGTTAGGGGTCCACTCACACTTGTAAAGGAGGGTTGGGAACAACCTTTAAAAGCTCCTAAGCAGGATATTGTGGATTATGTACTTGGCCTCAGATCAAGGATGGCTGAGTACATGAAAAAGGCCAGTAAAAACCTTCAGGCCAGCCAAGAGCTCCAGAAGCAATGGCATGATCAGAAGGCTGTTTTGGTTCAGTACCAACCAGGGCAGAAAGTGTGGGTCTTGGAGCCTGTGGCCCCAAGAGCACTCCAAGATAAATGGAGTGGTCCCCACACAATTGTTGAAAAAAAGGGAGAAGTCACCTATTTAGTTGACTTAGGCACTGCCAGGAGTCCCCTTAGGGTGTTCCATGTCAACCGCCTGAAACCCTACTATGACAGGGCTGATCTCACCCTGCTCATGGCAACTGATGAGGGACAGGAAGAAGACAGTGATCCTCTACCTGATCTCTTCTCTTCCACAGAACAAGATGCTCTTGTGGAAGGTGTAGTTTTGGCTGATTGTCTTACTGCTGAGCAGAAAGATAATTGCATAAATCTCCTAGATCAATTCTCTGAACTCTTCTCTACTGTGCCAGGTACCACTTCTTGGTGTGAGCACACTATAGATACTGGAGACAGTTTACCTGTCAAAAGTAAGATCTATAGGCAGCCTGACCATGTCAGGGACTGCATAAAGCAAGAGGTCCAGAACATGTTAGAACTAGGAGTGGTTGAGCACTCTGACAGTCCATGGGCTTCTCCTGTGGTACTGGTACCAAAACCCCATCCCAAAGATGGAAAGAAGGAAATGCGGTTTTGTGTAGACTATAGAGGTCTCAACTTGGTAACCAAAACTGATGCTCACCCTATACCCAGGGCAGATGAGCTCATAGATACACTGGCATCTGCCAAGTATCTAAGCACTTTTGATTTGACTGCAGGGTATTAGCAGATCAAATTGTCAGAAGATGCTTAACCTAAGACTGCATTTTCTACCATTGGAGGACATTACCAGTTTACTGTAATGCCTTTTGGTTTGAAAAATGCACCTGCCACTTTTCAGAGGTTGGTGAACACAGTCCTGCAAGGGCTGGAAGCTTTCAGTGCAGCATATCTGGACGATATAGCTGTCTTTAGCTCCAGCTGGGATGATCACCTGGTCCACCTATGGAAAGTTTTGGAGGCCCTGCAAAAGGCAGGCCTCACTATCAAGGCTTCAAAGTGCCAGATAGGGCAGGGTAAGGTGGTTTATCTGGGACACCTTGTTGGTGGGGAACAGATTGCACCACTTCAGGGGAAAATCCAAACTATTATTGATTGGGTTCCCCCTACCACTCAGACTCAGGTGAGAGCCTTCCTAGGCCTCACTGGGTATTACAGGAGGTTCATTAAGAACTATGGCTCCATTGCAGCCCCTCTTAATGACCTCACATCCAAGAAAATGCCTAAAAAGGTATTATGGACAGCAAACTGTCAGAAAGCTTTTGAGGAGCTGAAGCAGGCCATGTGCTCTGCACCTGTCCTGAAAAGCCCTTGTTACTCTAAAAAATTCTATGTCCAAACTGATGCATCTGAATTAGGAGTAGGGGCAGTCCTATCACAACTTAATTCTGAGGGCCAGGATCAACCTGTTGCTTTTATTAGTAGAAGGTTGACCCCTAGAGAAAAGCGTTGGTCTGCCATTGAGAGGGAGGCCTTTGCTGTGGTCTGGGCTCTGAAGAAGTTGAGGCCATACCTGTTTGGCACTCACTTCATTGTTCAGACAGACCACAAACCTCTACTTTGGCTAAAACACATGAAAGGTGAAAATCCTAAATTGTTGAGGTGGTCCATATCCCTACAGGGAATGGACTATACAGTGGAACATAGACCTGGGAGTAGCCACTCCAATGCAGATGGACTCTCCAGATATTTCCACTTAGACAATGAAGACTCATCAGGTCATGGCTAGTCTTATTGTCCTTCGTTTGGGGGGGGGGGGTTGTGTAGGAAAGTACCATCTTGCCTGGCATGTTACCCCCATTTTTCACTGTATATATGTTGTTTTAGTTGTATGTGTCACTGGGACCCTGGTAACCCAGGGCCCCAGTGCTCATAAGTGTGCCTGAATGTGTTACCTGTGTAGTGACTAACTGTCTCACTGAGGCTCTGCTAATCAGAACCTCAGTGGTTATGCTCTCTCATTTCTTTCCAAATTGTCACTGACAGGCTAGTGACCATTTTTACCAATTTACATTGGCTTACTGGAACACCCTTATAATTCCCTAGTATATGGTACTGAGGTACCCAGGGTATTGGGGTTCCAGGAGATCCCTATGGGCTGCAGCATTTCTTTTGCCACCCATAGGGAGCTCTGACAATTCTTACACAGGCCTGCCACTGCAGCCTGAGTGAAATAACGTCCACGTTATTTCACAGCCATTTTACACTGCACTTAAGTAACTTATAAGTCACCTATATGTCTAACCTTTACCTGGTAAATGTTAGGTGCAAAGTTACTTAGTGTGAGGGCACCCTGGCACTAGCCAAGGTGCCCCCACATTGTTCAGAGCCAATTCCCTGAACTTTGTGAGTGCGGGGACACCATTACACGCGTGCACTACATATAGGTCACTACCTATATGTGGCTTCACAATGGTAACTCCGAATATGGCCATGTAACATGTCTATGATCATGGAATTGCCCCCTCTATGCCATCCTGGCATAGTTGGCACAATCCCATGATCCCAGTGGTCTGTAGCACAGACCCTGGTACTGCCAAACTGCCCTTCCTGGGGTTTCACTGCAGCTGCTGCTGCTGCCAACCCCTCAGACAGGCAGCTGCCCTCCTGGGGTCCAGCCAGGCCTGGCCCAGGATGGCAGAACAAAGAACTTCCTCTGAGAGAGGGTGTGACACCCTCTCCCTTTGGAAAATGGTGTGAAGGCAGGGGAGGAGTAGCCTCCCCCAGCCTCTGGAAATGCTTTGTTGGGCACAGAGGTGCCCAATTCTGCATAAGCCAGTCTACACCGGTTCAGGGACCCCTTAGCCCCTGCTCTGGCGCGAAACTGGACAAAGGAAAGGGGAGTGACCACTCCCCTGACCTGCACCTCCCCTGGGAGGTGTCCAGAGCTCCTCCAGTGTGCTCCAGACCTCTGCCATCTTGGAAACAGAGGTGCTGCTGGCACACTGGACTGCTCTGAGTGGCCAGTGCCACCAGGTGACGTCAGAGACTCCTGCTGATAGGCTCCTTCAGGTGTTAGTAGCCTATCCTCTCTCCTAGGTAGCCAAACCCTCTTTTCTGGCTATTTAGGGTCTCTGTCTCTGGGGAAACTTTAGATAACGAATGCAAGAGCTCATCCGAGTTCCTCTGCATCTCTCTCTTCACCTTCTGATAAGGAATCGACTGCTGACCGCGCTGGAAGCCTGCAAACCTGCAACATAGTAGCAAAGACGACTACTGCAACTCTGTAACGCTGATCCTGCCGCCTTCTCGACTGTTTTCCTGCTTGTGCATGCTGTGGGGGTAGTCTGCCTCCTCTCTGCACCAGAAGCTCCGAAGAAATCTCCCGTGGGTCGACGGAATCTTCCCCCTGCAACCGCAGGCACCAAAAAGCTGCATTACCGGTCCCTTGGGTCTCCTCTCAGCACGACGAGCGAGGTCCCTCGAATCCAGCGACTCTGTCCAAGTGACCCCCACAGTCCAGTGACTCTTCAGCCCAAGTTTGGTGGAGGTAAGTCCTTGCCTCACCTCGCTGGGCTGCATTGCTGGGAACCGCGACTTTGCAGCTACTCCGGCCCCTGTGCACTTCCGGCGGAAATCCTTTGTGCACAGCCAAGCCTGGGTCCACGGCACTCTAACCTGCATTGCACGACTTTCTAAGTTGGTCTCCGGCGACGTGGGACTCCTTTGTGCAACTTCGGCGAGCACCGTTTCATGCATCCTCGTAGTGCCTGTTTCTGGCACTTCTCCGGGTGCTACCTGCTTCAGTGAGGGCTCTTTGTCTTGCTCGTCCCCTCTCTCTTCAGGTCCAATTTGCGACCTCCTGGTCCCTCCTGGGCCCCAGCAGCGTCCAAAAACGCCAAACGCACGATTTGCGACTAGCAAGGCTTGCTGGCATTCTTTCGGCGGGAAAACACTTCTGCACGACTCTCCAAGGCGAGAGGGATCCGTCCACCAAAGGGGAAGTCTCTAGCCCTTTTCGTTCCTGCAGAAACCTCAGCTTCTTCTGTCCAGTAGAAGCTTCTTTGCACCCGCAGCTGGCATTTCCTGGGCATCTGCCCATCTCCGACTTGCTTGTGACTTTTGGACTTGGTCCCCTTGTTCCACAGGTACCCTAGATTGGAAATCCACAGTTGTTGCATTGCTGGTTTGTGTCTTTCCTGCATTATTCCTCTAACACGACTACTTTGTCCTTAGGGGAACTTTAGTGCACTTTGCACTCACTTTTCAGGGTCTTGGGGAGGGTTATTCTTCTAACTCTCACTATTTTCTAATAGTCCCAGCGACCCTCTACAAGGTCACATAGGTTTGGGGTCCATTCGTGGTTCGCATTCCACTTTTGGAGTATATGGTTTGTGTTGCCCCTATCCCTATGTTTCCCCATTGCATCCTATTGTAACTATACATTGTTTGCACTGTTTTCTAAGACTATACTGCATATTTTTGCTATTGTGTATATATATCTTGTGTATATTTCCTATCCTCTCACTGAGGGTACACTCTAAGATACTTTGGCATATTGTCATAAAAATAAAGTACCTTTATTTTTAGTATAACTGTGTATTGTGTTTTCTTATGATATTGTGCATATGACACTAAGTGGTACTGTGGTAGCTTCACCCGTCTCCTAGTTCAGCCTAAGCTGCTCTGCTAAGCTACCATTATCTATCAGCCTAAGCTGCTAGACACCCTATACACTAATAAGGGATAACTGGGCCTGGTGCAAGGTGCAAGTACCCCTTGGTACTCACCACAAGCCAGTCCAGCCTCCTACAATGTATTGCCTTGATTTGCCCCCATATGGATTTAAGTTTTCTAAAAGCCTTCTGGGATTGCGTATGTTTCAGGCTATCCTGAGCCTCATTGAGTTTCGTACATAGCTAAAGAAGATGAGCTACTGGTAGTTTTTTTTAGCGAGTGTCTTTGGATATAAAACATTAATATAGCCCAGATTTCAAGTAAAGATGTCCCATACCACTTCGACCATAACTCCCAATTATCATTCGCTGCAATGTAGATAGGTGTGCAATAACAATTGGATCCTTTGACAGAAAATCATTTAGAATCCCCTTCCTCAGAGCCACCCCTCCCACTCCCTGGTACCCCCCCACCCCGAGGCCTGCTTTGGTCTTATAAAGGACTGGTGATGACCCAGTTATCGGACCATATTATGCTTCTTCAGAAACGACTGACAACCCATGGAAAACCTCTTGTCTAGAAGAATGTAGTCTAGCCATGCATAGATCATGAGGGCTACTGAACAGTGTGAGTATTATATTCCCAATGGTAGTTGTACCATCAGCTTTCAGCCAATCCCAATTCTTCAACCTGGGCTTTTCTCAAAGCTGATAGTTCTGATGTGCTCCCATATTTGTGTTTATCCCTCTTGTTGCATATAACTAGATTAAGATCCTCACCTGTAACTAAAGCTCCAACTGCCCACTCTATTAAGGTAAGTACTGTCTGACGCAAAAAGCTATTCTTGTGCCTGATTGGGGTTATAGATTGAGGCTAGATTCATGGGACTGTCGTTCAGATGCCCTCTAACTGCCACTGAACTGCTTCTTTCATCTTTTGTGTAATCTGTAGCTCTGTACTCTGATTTGCGTCCGATGAGAATACCCATCCCTACCAATTTTGTGCTTGCAGGGGAGAAGAACTGTTGAGGGAAAGTTTTATCCCAAAGCCATTTTTTGTCGATTTTCATTTGGTGGATCAGCGATAGGAGGCGCATATCAGTGTTGAGTAGGGTGAGTACCCATAGTTTGGCTGTCCTCTTGGCTAGGATGCTTAGTCCCCTTACACTGTGGGATGTCACTTCAGCCACTTGGACAGAGTCAACACTAATATTACGGCAGTAAAATGTAAGGGAGCCCCCTTGGGTGAAAGTATAGCATAGGTGCTCATGATCCCCCTAACCTCACATCCCACCAACTATCTAAGAAGAAACTATAGTTTTTCCCATCTAACTTGACATACCAACCTGTACGGTCAATAGTACAAATAATGTGTCTGTAGAGAACCCTAAGGCAAATGTAAGATATCATTGTGGCAGATCAGCCTTTGTCGATGATCATTTGTCTCTTAACTCACTCCATAGGATACAGCCCAGTAAAATGTTCAGCAATTTAGCCTCTGCTCACTTCCTCCCTGCAGGCTATCTTCCCAGTACACCAAGTAAGTCAGTCCCATGGGCAACACTCAAGACTCAGCCATTTCTGCTTGCTCCATAGCATCAGAGCCTTCTTCTCTTGACTTATGAAGCTGTTCCAGGACCACTCAGAGACCAGCCCTGACCTCTTCCTTGTTCAGAGAGCACAGCAGGCATCTCCTGTAGACCCAACTCCATCCGGGTGTCCTCGACTCGGCAAGTCCCCATCATGTGCCTCACGTTCTACCACAGCAGTAGTCTTGAGACCCTGATGCACAAGCTTCGGTTAAAGATTTGGTTGAGCGTTATTTCCCATTCCAGAGAAGGCGATATGGAAAGGTATCGTTTTCTTTCAAGAAGGTTATTACCTCCCTGAATTCTCGCTGCTCCTGTAGTGGGATGGGGAGTAGATTTTGAAATTTTCGGATGGCCACGGCTCCTACGTTGCATGAGAGTACCCCATTATTGCATACTGTTGACATTATGTCCTCCTTGCCCTCACAGTGGTACAAGCGTACAGCTATATCCCAGGGCATGTTTAGGTCCTGGTCCTCTCATTAGCAGTGCATAATTGGAGCCAGTGGGTTCTGGTGGGGGGGGGGGGCACCTGCACTTATTTTTGGGGCCTAGCACTTATTTTCCTGCATCAGGCATTTACTGCGAACAAAAGACACATATGGGAAAGACGGAGGAAGAGAAAGATAAAAAAAGTCAAAAAAGGGAGAATGCAGAAAGAGTGAGCTGAAGGGTCTGGGAGTGCCTGTAAATGGATTAAAGAGGCCCGAGATGGCTTTAGGATTACACTGCCCCAGTATTTCATGCTCCCACATTTAATTGGAGAAGCTGCATGTTTCAATGAGGAGCTTTTGGCACCGGCACATTTATATTTACAAATTAAGCACTGCTCATTAGGGCCCTGTATGCCCTGTGTAGATGGGGTTGTCCACTGATCTGCCTAACTGTGTCATTAGTAATTCCCGGACATACCTTTTGGCACTGGGACCCTCTCTTCCTACCGCCCCCCCAATATGGAGGTTGCCGCATCTCATTCCTTATGCCAAACCCTCGAGAGTCTTCTTAAGGAAATCATATGTTCATCCAATGTAACTATGTCACCCCCAGTATGCTTCCAGGTCCAGGTTTCTCTCATCCTACGTCATTTCTAGAATGTTAGCTCTACCCCCCCCCCCCCCCCCCCCCCCAAGCTGAGAATGTCCTTTCTGAAATCTTTCAGGTCCTGCTATCTCTCAGCATGGACTGTCCCTGTTTTCCCTTGATATTTTGAAAAATCTGCATCATAATGCTTTTGGTGATTCTGCAGTAAAAATGGTCTTCCTAGCTAGTTGCTGGTTCCTGCAATCTCCTCACTCTGTCTATATTTAGTGTGGCATGCCGTTACATTAGATTTTGTGGATGGCACCTGCTGGAATAAGTGCTTTATGTAGCAGTCTGTTTTTTTAATCCAGCTTCCAGTCATGGTACCAGGTGAAGTATAATTAAAGCATCCATCGCTTCACATGTACTGACCTTGCATGCAGACTGAGAGGCCAAGCGAAAAATATCCCATAGTAAGGGCCTTTGAAATTATGCCATTGTACGGCCACAGTGTTTTTCACATAATTATGGATTTGCCGCATTTGCCACATAACCCATCACCTGCTGCATAATCTGCAGATTTTAACAAAAAAAATGTTTCTAGCTCAAACATTTAAAACAATTATTAAAAACACAGCAGCAGCACATTTTTGCTGTGCAGTGGAAGGCTGTTTGCAAAAGTTAACTAGTCTCTTTTTTTCTTTCTTATTGCTGTATTTGTATATTGAACTGGTACTAATCCGGTGCAATCAATGGGCAGACAGTGTTAAGTGTCAATAAGACAAAATAATTAGGTAATACCATTGCAAAATGTGCCACATTATGCCGTATAATTTTCTTTTTCTTGCCGCATAATTTGGCCCTCCCCTGTAGCACAGTTCCAGTGGGTCGGCCCATAGTGGATCTTTCTTTGGTACGCCAGGGGTGGAATGAGCACGTCCCCCTCCTGAGCCTCCACCATGGTGAGTAGGCTTTTTTTTAGCCGTTTAGCCCCCAGCCAGTGAAGCAACATTTCCCAATTCTGTTGCTCTAGCGAGAAGGCTCCACTTTGATCACTGCACAAGCTCCGTGCTGCGAATTAGCAGCGCTCACTTATTGCTGTGTCGTAGCCATGTTCTTTCGCAGGCCAGTCTTCCCCTGCTCGCACCGGCCCCATCAATGTCAATGTATCTCAGGGCAGTGGCAGCCAGTCCTGTAGGGCGGGGGGGCACGCCCCCCCACCTTTCGCCCCTAGTGAAGAGTGTCCATCAGGCAGAACAAAGGCCAGCCTGACAGACACTCTTAATTTTCGGCTCAGACAGCCAGGAGTGAGCCATGCGCGATTTGTGCAGACTCCTGGCTGCCTGAGCTGAATTTTGCTGGGCTGAGGAGGTCACAGCTCCTATGGGCGTGACCTCCTTGGATCAGCAAAGGTGCCTCAAGGCCCTCTCCTGGGTGACGAGGAAAGCGTCACCCATTGATACTCGCCCTGGGCTCTTCAGGGCTTAAACCTGAAGCACCCAGGGCGAGTATCAATGGGTGACCCCACCGTCACAGAGTGGGGTGGGGTCAGCAGTCTCACTGACCCCATCCCACTCTGTGACGAGGCTGGGACTGCTGCCTTCCCTCATTGGCTAACCTAAGGTCAGCCAATGAGGGAAGGCAGCAGTCCCAACCCTCCTGGGACCTGGAGGCTGAAGGTAAGTGTGTGTGTGTGTGATGTTTTAAATTGAATGTTTGGTGCACGCATGCATGTTTGAGTGTTATCAGTGTTGTTAATGGATGTGCGTGTGTGTGTGTAAAAGAATGAGTGTGTGTGATCTTTTAAAATGAATGTTTGGTGCATGCGTGCATGTTTGAATGTTATGAGTGTCAATGGATGTGTGTGCGTGCATGTGTGAAAGAATGAGTGTGTGTGATGTTTTAAAATGAATGTTTGGTGTGTGCGTGCATGTTTGAATGGTATGAGTGTTGTTAATGGATGTGCGTGCGTGTCTGTGTGTCAAAGAATGAGTGTGTGTGTGTGTGTGTGTGCTTCCCGCCCGCCCCCTCCCTCCTAAAGCTGCCGGCCGCCACTGTCTCAGGGGCAGCGGCAGCAGCCTGCAGGCGACCGTGTTGGTTGGGACATGCAGTAGATTGTTGTACACAAGTTTGCAGGTGACATGGAATGTAGCTATGGCATACGTTGGTTCCACTATTCAGCATTCTTTGTGGAAACAGTTGCTGTGAGGGATGAGCTGAACTGAGAAGACCTGTTGCCTGTATCTCCTGAGCTTACTATTAAAGAAGCTTATGAACTCATCTCTGCTGCCTTAATCGTACTTATGAATATAGAGGAGCAACACAGCAACCCTGCCATGACAAGGCCCTTTGGCATCGCGATTACGAGAGAACCCATTCACATTTTTTTGGTAGGCACTGGGAATTTAAGGGGCTGATTTAAGAGCCCGTAGCGCCTCCTTGAACCACATTAGTGTCATTTGTTATGCTAATGTGGCCCAACGAGGTCAAAATCGCTGCGCAAGATTTGCAAAGTGGCGCAATGCATAAGCTGCACCACTTTGTAACCCTCAGCCAGGCATAATATATGCAAAGGGGGTATTCCCCTAATTAGGGGGGCCGAACAAATGGCACAAACAAATCTAAAAGATTTCTTTGCGTCATATTTTTTGCCACTTTCAACGCCAGCTCAGAGCAGGCGTTAAAAGGAGGCACACCATTGTTTAATGGGCCTCAATGGGCTTTGCCGGTTTAGCATCAACATTCTTGACGCCAATGCTGCAAAGCTCAGAACTAGCGTAAAAAAGTTTGACACTAGTTTCACTAATTACCACTATGGTGTGCCGTATCTTACATACGGCACACACATCTTGGCGTTAGGGGGCGCTAACGGGCGAAAAAAAAGTAGCACTGCACTGGGTGCAGCGCCCCTTTTCTTAAATTTGCCCCTAAGTGATTTGCCCGAGACTCGAATACAAATTTGGCTGCTCTGTGGTTACCTCACATTCTCTCCCATAGGTTCTTGGTATTCCCACTCCAGCAGGGCATGTTTTGTATTCCTTGTATTTCTTTTGTTATCAGTACATTAAGATATACATAGCTGGCTTTGCATCTATCCAGAGAAGTAACTCTCTCAAGTCATGCTATTAGCTGTTTGGTGCATCATTCCATCTCTAATGGATTGCTTGCAGTGCTATGCACGAGGAGCTTTTTTATTTTAAAGGTAGAACGAATGACCACACATCTAATTCTTTGTCTAAGACTCACTGAACACGGCAAGCAAATGTTTTTTTTTGTTTCTTTTGCTTTTTATCACTGCACAAGGCTTTCTAAATATTTTACTCACAATTTAAAAAGTATGTTAGACCTTCTGGCTTTTTGGGAGTGCTTTTATTGCGTTTTTTATCCAGTCCATATGTCTGTTATTTCTATAAATACAGTAAGCCTATGAGTGTCATTTCCATGTATGCAATGTGACTTTGTGTGATAGTTCTACAAATGCAGTGTACATTTGTGTGAATTTCCATGTTTGTAATGTGCCTGTGTAGGGTATTTCTAATAATACAGCCTACCTTTGTGCGACGTTTTAATATTTGAGGGGAACCGATATGGGATATTTCTACAAATGATATTTAAAAGAATGTAACACATCTATGTAGCACATTTCATTATTTACAGTGTGCATGCGTGTGGCGTTTCTATAAATGTGTGTGCAATTTTCTTGTTTACGATGTGGCTCTGTGTGATATTTCCACAACTATAGTATACCTATTAGTCCCATTTACCTGCAGGAGCGGCCCATCCGCTATGGCGGAGGAGCATCGCCCCCTGCTGGAAGAAGGAAGCAAGGAAGCAGAAAAATATAATGATAATAACCCCTTCGCTGCCAGGCCTTTTCCCCCTCCTCTGCCGAACCTTTTTTTGGCTATTTGGAGCAGTTCACGCTTAGGCCCTCATAACTTTTTGTTCACATAAGCTACCCACTGTAGGAGGCTGGACTGGCTTGTAGTGAGTACCAAGGGGTACTTACACCTTGCACCAGGCCCAGGTATCCCTTATTAGTGTATAGGGTGTCTAGCAGCTTAGGCTGATAGATAATGGTAGCTTAGCAGAACAGCTTAGGCTCAACTAGGAGACGAGTGAAGCTCCTACAGTACCACTAGTGTCATATGCACAATATCATAAGAAAACACAATACACAGATATACTAAAAATAAAGGTACTTTATTTTTATGACAATATGCCAAAAGTATCTCAGTGAGTACCCTCAGTATGAGGATAGCAAATATACACAAGATATATGTACACAATACCAAAAATATGCAGTATAGTATTAGAAAACAGTGCAAACAATGTATAGTTATAATAGGATGCAATGGGGACACATAGGGATAGGGGCAACACAAACCATATACTCCAAAAGTGGAATGCGAACCACGAATGGACCCCAAACCTATGTGACCTTGTAGAGGGTCGCTGGGACTGTAAGAAAACAGTGAGGATTAGAAAAATAGCACACCCCAAGACCCTGAAAAGTGAGTGCAAAGTGCACTAAAGTTCCCCAAAGAGCACAGAAGTCATGATAGGGGAATTCTGCAGGAAAGACACAAATCAGCAATGCAACAACGATGGATTTCCAAACGAGGGTACCTGTGGAACAAGGGGACCAAGTCCAAAAGTCACAAGCAAGTCAGAGATGGGCAGATGCCCAAGAAATGCCAGCTGTGGGTGCAAAGAAGCTGCTACTGGACAGTAGAAGCTGAAGATTCTGCAGGAACGACAAGGGCTAGAAACTTCCCCTTTGGAGGATGGATGCCCCACGCCGTGGAAAGTCGTGCAGAAGTATTTTCCTGAAGAAAGACTGCAAACAAGCCTTGCTAGCTGCAAGTCGTGCGGTAAGGGTTTTTGGATGCTGCTGTGGCCCAGGAGGGACCAGGATGTTGCCAATTGCGTCAGGGGACAGAGGGGGCGTCCAGCAGGACGAGTAGCCCTCTCAGAAGCAGGCAGCACCCACAGAAGTGCCAGAACAGGCACTACAAAGAGGAGTGAAACAGTGCTCACCCGAAGTTACACAAAGGAGTCCCACGTCGCCGGAGGACAACTTAGGAGGTCGTGCAATGCAGGTTAGAGTGCCGTGGACCCAGGCTTGGCTGTGCACAAAGGATTTCCGCCGGAAGTGCACAGAGGCCGGAGTAGCTGCAAAAGTCGCGGTTCCCAGCAATGCAGTCTGGCATGGGGAGGCAAGGACTTACCTCCACCAAACCTGGACTGAAGAGTCACTGGACTGTGGGAGTTACTTGGACAGAGTTGCTGGATTCAAGGGACCTCGCTCATCGTGCTGAGAGGAGACCCAGGGTACCGGTGATGCAGTTCTTTGGTGCCTGCGGTTGCAGGGGGACGATTCCGTCGACCCACGGGAGATTTCTTCGGAGCTTCTAGTGCAGAGAGGAGGCAGACTACCCCCACAGCATGCACCACCAGGAAAGCAGTCGAGAAGGCGGCAGGATCAGCGTTACAGAGTTGCAGTAGTCGCATTTGCTACTTTGTTGCAGTTTTGCAGGCTTCCAGCGCGGTCAGCAGTCGATTCCTTGGCAGAAGGTGAAGAGAGAGATGCAGAGGAACTCTGATGAGCTCTTGCATTCGTTATCTAAGGAATTCCCCAAAGCAGAGACCCTAAATAGCCAGAAAAGAGGGTTTGGCTACTTAGGAGAGAAGATAGGCTAGCAACACCTGAAGAAGCCTATCAGAAGGAATCTCTGACGTCACCTGCTGGCACTGGCCACTCAGAGCAGTCCAGTGTGCCAGCAGCACCTCTGTTTCCAAGATGGCAGAGGTCTGGAGCACACTGGAGGAGCTCTGGGCACCTCCCAGGGGAGGTGCAGGTCAGGGGAGTGGTCACTCCTCTTTCCTTTGTCCAGTTTCGCGCCAGAGCAGGGCTGAGGGGTCCCTGAACCGGTGTAGACTGGCTTATGCAGAAATGGGCACCATGTGTGCCCATGAAAGCATTTCCAGAGGCTGGGGGAGGCTACTCCTCCCCTGCCTTCACACCATTTTCCAAAGGGAGAGGGTGTAACACCCTCTCTCTGAGGAAGTCCTTTGTTCTGCCTTCCTGGGCCAAGCCTGGCTGGACCCCAGGAGGGCAGAAACCTGTCTGAGGGGTTGGCAGCAGCAGCAGCTGCAGTGAAACCCCTGAAAAGGCAGTTTGGCAGTACCCGGGTCTGTGCTACAGACCCGTGGGATCATGGGATTGTGCCAACAATGCCAGGATGGCATAGAGGGGGCAATTCCATGATCATAGACATGTTACATGGCCATATTCGGAGTTACCATTGTGAAGCTACACATAGGTAGTGACCTATGTGTAGTGCACGTGTGTAATGGTGTCCCCGCACTCACAAAGTCCGGTGAATTGGCCCTGAACAATGTGGGGGCACCTTGGCTAGTGCCAGGATGCCCACACACTAAGTAACTTAGCACCCAACCGTTACTAGGTAAAGGTTAGACATATAGGTGACTTATAAGTTACTTAAGTGCAGTGTAAAATGGCTGTGAAATAACGTGGACGTTATTTCACTCAGGCTGCAGTGGCAGGCCTGTGTAAGAATTGTCAGAGCTCCCTATGGGTGGCAAAAGAAATGCTGCAGCCCATAGGGATCTCCTGGAACCCCAATACCCTGGGTACCTCAGTACCATATACTAGGGAATTATAAGGGTGTTCCAGTATGCCAATGTAAATTGGTAAAATTGGTCACTAGCCTGTTAGTGACAATTTGAAAGAAATGAGAGAGCATAACCACTGAGGTTCTGATTAGCAGAGCCTCAGTGAGACAGTTAGTCATAACACAGGTAACACATACAGGGCACACTTATGAGCACTGGGGCCCTGGCTGGCAGGGTCCCAGTGACACATACAACTAAAACAACATATATACAGTGAAATATGGGGGTAACGTGCCAGGCAAGATGGTACTTTCCTACACCCACGCCAAATTTGCGTCCTTTTTTTCCAACATCCTAGGAATTCTAGAGGTACCCAGACTTTGTGGGTTCCCCAGAAGGAGGCCAAGAAATTTGCCAAAATATAGTGAAAAGTTAGTTTTTTTTAAAAAAATTGGAAAAATGGGCTGCAGAAGAAGGCTTGTGGTTTTTCCCCTGAAAATGGCATCAACAAAGGGTTTGCGGTGCTAAAATCACCAGCTTCCCAGCTTTCAGGAACAGGCAGACTTGAATCAGAAAACCCAATTTTTCAACACAATTGTGGCATTTTACTGGGACATGCCCCATTTTTATGATTTTTGTGTGCTTTCAGCCTCCTTCCAGTCAGTGACAGAAATGGGCATGAAACCAATGCTGGATCCCAGACACCAAAACATTTCTGAAAAGTAGACAGAATTCTGAATTCAGCAAGGTGTAATTTGTGTAAATCCTACAAGAATTTCCTACAGACAATAACAACTGAAAAAAAATAATATTGAAATTGAGGTGAAAAAATCTGCAATTTGTCTCTACGTTTTACTCTGTAACTTTTCCCTGCAATGTCAGATTTTTTAAAGTAATATACCGTTATGACTGCTGGACTCTTCCGGTTGCGGGGATATATAGGGCTTGTAGGTTCATCAAGAACTCTAGGTACCCAGAGCCAATAAATGACCTGCACCCTGCAGTGGGTTTTTATTCTATACCGGGTATACAGCAATTCATTTGCTGAAATATAAAGAGTAAAAAATAGCTATCAAGAAAACCTTTGTATTTCCAAAATGGGCACAAGATAAGGTGTTGAGGAGCAGTGGTTATTTGCACATCTCTGAATTCCGGGGTGCCCATATTAGCATGTGAATTACAGGGCATTTCTCAAATAGACGTCTTTTTTACACACTCTCTTATATTTGGAAGGAAAAAATGTAGAGAAAGACAAGGGGCAATAACACTTGTTTTGCTATCCTATGTTCCCCCAAGTCTCCCGATAAAAATGATACCTCACTTGTGTGGGTAGGACTAGCGCCCACAACAGGAAATGCCCCAAAACACAACGTGGACACATCCCATTTTTTTTACAGAAAACAGAGGTGTTTTTTGCAAAGTGCCTACCTGTAGATTTTGGCCCCTAGCTCAGCTGGCACCTAGGGAAACCTACCTAACCTGTGCATTTTTTTAAACTAGAGACCGAGGGGAATCCAAGATGGGGTGACTTGTGGGGCTCTGACCATGTTCTGTTACCCAGAATCCTTTGCAAACCTCAAACTTTGGCTAAAAAAACACATTTTCCTCTCATTTCGGTGACAGAAAGTTCTGGAATCTGAGAGGAGCCACAAATGTCCTTCCACCCAGCGTTCCCCCAAGTCTCCCGATAAAAATGGTACCTCACTTGTGTGGGTGGGCCTAGCGTCCACGAAAGGAAATGGCCCAAAACACAACGTGGACACATCACATTTTTTCACAGAAAACAGAGGTGTTTTTGCAAAGTGCCTACTTGTGGATTTTGGCCTCTAGCTCAGCCGGCCCCAGGGGGGGCAGAAATGGCCTAAAATAAATTTGACCCCCCGCCCCCCGGGGAGCGTCCCTTGCGTACCGGGTCGCTCCCCTTGCGTGACGGCGCAAAAAAAAAGATCCCTGGTGCCTAGTGGTTTCTACCCTCCTTGGGGGCAGATTGACCTAAAATCAGCCGATCTGCCCCCAAAGCTGGCAGAAATGGCCTAAAAACAATTTGCCCCTCCAGGGGAGCGACCCTTGCCTAAGGGGCCGCTCCCCTTACGTGAAATTCACGAACAAAAAAAAAACTCCCTGGTGTCTAGTGGTTTCTGGCCCCCTTGGGGGCAGATTGGCCTCATAAAAATAGGCCAATCTGCCCTCAAGGGGGGCAGAAATGGCCTAAATATAATTTGCCCCCTCTGGAGCGACCCTTGCCCCACCTCTAAAACAAAAAACTAAACAAAAATAAAACAAAAAAGAAAAAATGATCCCTGGTGCCTAGAGGTTTCTGCCCCCCCCCCCTGGGGGCAGAAAAGGCCTTTAAAAAAATGCCCCCCCCGGGAGCGAACTTTGCCCAAGGGGTCGCTCCCTTATGCCAATTTCCTTTTTGAAATAAAATCCCTGGTGTCTAGTGGGTGTTTTGACAGCCGGATTGCTTTCAATCCGGGCTGCCAAAACGCAGAGAGAGACTTCAAAGGGAAGGAAATAACTTTCCTTCCCTTTGAAGCCTCTCTCGGCCTCCTCCACGACCAGCGCGATGGGAGGAGGCTCTGTGACAATCAGCGCGCGACCCGGGGGGGTGGGAGGGGAAGGGCTTCCCCTTCCATCCCTGCCTTGGGGGAGGGGTGGGGGGGAACCCGACAGAGGGAGCGCTAGCGCTCGCTATGGGCTGTGTGCCCAGGACGTAATGGTTACGTCCTGGACACAGCAGCACTGTGCCAGCATCAGCAGGGCAGAGGAGTGCTAGGTGCAATCTAAGGCCCAGATTTATGTTCAAGTAGCACAGAGGCATACAGTGCACCCCTGTGCTGGTGCTAAATTAAGCTGGGTAGCGCCAACGCAGGCATCCTTGCACCATAGTGCAAGGCTATCTGCGTTGAGGGGATAGATTAAGAACGTGCAGGAAGGTGCACCTCCCTGCACATAAATAATCTATAATGGCGATTTGGCACTTTTATGCGTGCTGCAGAACGCGGTACACATAAAAGTACCAAAGCGTCATTGTGAATGATTGTTTATGTGCAGGAAGGGACATCTTCCTGCACGTAAACAATCGTCCATGGCATTTTTCTTCTTCTATGTGTGCTGCAAAATGCAACACACATAGAAAAAGCAAAAAACGAGGAGAAATAAAAGCATTCCTCCATGTTTTGCCATGCTAATGCCACCCCAGTGGCATTAGTTCTTGGTGCTGCCTCAGGTTTGACAACTCGGAAATCTGAGGCAGCATCAAAAGCAATGGGTGTTGCAGTGGAACGCCCACTGCAAGACTCATTGAATACCCCTCTGACGCAGAAAACTGCATTGGAGGGGCCCATATTTACAAGGAGACGTAATGCCACAAAAAAGTGGCATTACACCTCCTTGTAAATATGGAGCAGTGCTTAGCGCCACTGAAGCATCACAAAAAGTGACACTCCAGTGGCGCCAGGGGTGCTTAAATATGCCCCTAAGGACGCATATTGGTTTAGTCATCCGTCCGTTTAACAACGTCTGGTTTGGGTGGGCGGGGAAATCAAGGGAGAAGCATCAAGGTGGTAGGAGTGGGCAGAGGTGATGCAGCACGGCAGGTAAGTGTTAGTATTATTTTTTATTACTATTGCCCCCCACCCCCGCTTCATGCACTGCCCCACCAGTCCTTGCTGCCAGCATCCGCCCCTGTTTACCTATTTGCAATGCGTGTCTGTGTGATATTTCTACAAACGCAGCAAGCCTATGTGTGCCATTTCCATGTTTACAGTGTTCTTATGTCTGCTGTTTCTAAGAGTGCTTTAAGCTACTGAGTGCCATTTAATTTTAAGTGTAGAACAAAAGGCAAAAATGCTACAACATTATTAGGTTAATCTACAATCAAAATTTTATTAATTTTAATATAGTAAATTAATTTAATTTATCCTGCTTAAGTTTGAATTAAAAAGATAATTCCCCACCTAAGTGAAATATTTTTCTCCATTAATAACTATTAAAAGTGATGTACAAAATGAACATGATTAATTGCATTTTATTTAAATATTCTTTTTCAAAATAATAAAAGGTTGTTAAAATATTTTACAATGTATATATTATGTTTTGGTATCACTCCCTAACTGTCCCCAAAGCTCTTCTTACTTGTCCCTAAAACGCTCTAGTAGCTGTTCCATTTCCGAACCGTTCCCACTGCAGCTCTGGGGACCACCACCTCGCCGGGGCTAATTTAAGAAGAGATAGGGGGTCCATTGCGGATCCCCTGCCCCGGGGATCACGACCTTCTGAGGCTATTTAGATTTTGGAGGAGGGCCGCGCAGCCCCCTTCAAGGAGCCATTAATGGCCCTGGGGACAGCCACACCCCAGGGCCAGCTCCTGCTATGTTCCAGGGTGCTCTCCTCAGGGACATAGCTGTTGGCTGTGACTTTGTGGGAGCTGACAGCTCCCACCAAGTCAGAGGAAGCACGCTGCTTGGATGACGTGGGAGCTGTCAAAAAGCTCTTTCTTCATCTCTTGCTCCTGTGTGAGACCTCTTGTGCAACTACGTGCCCCATGTGCTGTGTACATGACGCAGGCCAGTGCAGAACAGGCCTGGTAGCTGTTGCTGCCTACGGCCCTGGCCTTAATGTATGCCAGAACTGTAGGCAGCAAAAGAAAACTGCTCTTTCAAGCCTCTTGTGCACCGGCCTGCCCAATGTGTACTGCACACGGGGCAGGTTGGTGCACAAGAGGTCTGAAACGGCAGCATTCACTGCTTATGGCCCTCTTGAATGCACCCATCACGGAAGCGCTAAGCAGGGTCGGGCCTGGCTGACCAGGCCTGAACCTTCTTAGCGCTTCCGAGATGGGCGCATTCAAGAGGACTCCACGGGCACGGAACTCCGGCTTTGCGGAATTCCACAGAGTTTTTTCCAACTCTGTGGAATTCCACAAATCCGGACTCCGTTCACTTCGCCCAGGGCTAGATAATATCAATGTAACATTTGCAGTAAAATTATTTAGCAGAAAACTGTGCATGGCAGTGGCGTGAGTTACAGTTATGTTAGGGTACGAGTTATAGTTACTTGAGATAACTCTAACTATAACTGATGAAGTTCTACAGTTTGGTATGTTTAAAATGTGATCCTAACAATAACATTCCTGTAACCTTTGTTTTTTTAAGTGAATATTTATATTAGCTACTGGCGGTCGCCAGTAGGTAGTTATAGTTAGGATCATGTTTTCATTGAAAAAGTGTTTTTTGACTTACCTACATCTTTGGTGCCGTTTGACGAATCTTCACAAATGTTTTTTAAAAAGTGTTCCAGAGAATCTTGTTCTACATGGGAAGTTTGGGAGTGACCTGTAAAGCGGGGGTCGAGAAAAAGGGGGGGGTCCAAAAAAGGGTGTTTCCCATTATAATTCCTATCGGATTTTAGACATGACTACAGCCCGAACTGCTGGACGGAATTACCCCGAATTCGGCTGGAAGATAGATCTTGGTCCAGAAAGTTATTTTTTGTTATTTGGTGTAAATCAGTTTGGTAGTTTGTGAGATATTAAAAGAAAAAGAAACATAGATATCTAGAGGCGCAAAGGATTCACAAATAATAACAACCTTGTGCAGAGATTTGCAGAGCTCTGATTGTCTCCCAACACTTCAACCAGGTCTTGTTGGCAGCGATCTTGAGTCTTGGCTTCAGCTGAGTCCCAGAAATAAAAGGTAAAAAAAAAGAAAAAGGACCAGGGTAGGGACACCCTGACCCCTTAGCTCTGGTGGTGGGATCCCAGAGAGACCCGTCCAGGGCAAAAAAACACTTTTGCTGCATCTTTAGCAGCTCCCTGTCTGTGACAGCAATGCAGGCTCCTGCATGAGAGAGGGAGATGGCTGGGACGATGAGGTCCTTCAGGCTCCCCGCGGTCTGATTGCACACTGGGTGTCTGCTTGGCACCCAGGACAGATGGCCGGGCCCTAGGGAATGGGGTACCCAGAGCCAAGACCGGCCAGGGGAGAGGGGCTTCATGGAGCCAATGATAGCCCTGGGGATGCCCACCCTCCAGGGCCGGCTCTTGCTATGTCCCGGGGTGCCAAGCCCCAGAACATAGCTGTTTGCTCTGACTTGGCAGGAGCTTTGACAGCTCCTGCCAAGTCAGAGCAAACACTCTGGTTCCAGCAAGTGAGATCTGTCAAACAGCTCTAGCCGCTGGAAACAGAGTTTCCCTCTGTTTCACTGCCTGCAGAGATGCAGGCAGGCAAATAGAGGAAACAATTGCTCTCACAGACAGGGAGCTGCATCATCAGTGCCGGCTCCCGAGGAGGCGAGTAGCTGATTGGCACTGCAGGCGCCTTCAGGCCCCCACTTTCCAGTGCACACTTAGGCCCATATTTATACTTTTTTAGCGCCGCATTTGCGCCGCTTTTTGATGCAAAAATGGCGCAAACTTACAAAATACCATTGTATTTTGCAAGTTTGCCCCGTTTCTGCATCAAAAAATGACACAAATGCGGCGCTAAAAAAGTATAAATATGGGCCTTAGTATCCTGCAGGGCACCCTGCACAGATAACCGGGCCCTGGGGGATGGGGTCCCTGGGGCTGAGAATGGGACAAGGGAGATGTCCAGGTGGTCCCCTTCCCAAGTAAAAAAAAAATATGAAGGCTGGGCCCAGGGGATGGGATCCCCGGGGCTGAATTCCGCAGGGAGAGAGGCAACAGGAGACCCCCCTACACCCTAAATTAAATAAATATTATGAGGCTGCGCCCCAGGGATGGTGTACCCGGGGCCGAAGTCGGAGGATTGAGGCAGGCCGCATGGCCACAATCCTCCATTTATTGAAGGACATGCTCCGGAGGATGGGGGCTCTGGGGACGGGATCGGCCTGAGGAGAGGAACGCGTGTTCGCCCCATGGAATTGTAGTGGGCACCAGGGAATGGGGTCCCCGGAGCCGAAATCAGCCAGGAGTGGTTGACCAAGCAGCCCGCTTCCTCCACACTGGACATTTCCCCAACGAAGTATCACTTACTAAATAACAAGTAGAAAGTGCTCCTGTGGGATGGACTTTTTATTCAATTGTTGGATAAATGAGTAGGTGAGCTTCCCTTCTAGCCATGATGCTCATTTCACAGAAGTTAAACCTCAACAGGAAGCACTTACAAATATAAACTTAGTAGGTGCCAGAGTGGAAGCTCCACTTCTGGAAACGACAAATGATCCTAACTCTTAGGCTTGGCAAAGGCAAAGCAAATGTGTTTACTCTGCGATTCCAAATGAAAAATGATCTGAAATCCTTCGTGGAGGTTAATGCATCTTTCATCTATTGGAGAGCAATCACACACTCTCTCACCCACATAGACCTTTTCACAGCCACTCTCACACACACAGTCACTCACACAGCCACTCACACCCAGGGACACGCTCTCAAACCTATTCTCACACCCAGAGAGACAGGCCCTGCTGCCAACTCCCACTGTGGAAGGCCAATGGCCATGCGTGGCCCGGGTTTGGGTGGTTATAGGGGGTTGGCCGTAGGTCCTAGCTACAGGCCAGGCCTCTGCCGTGCACAAATGTGGTTGGATTAACGTATAGTAACGAAAATGATTTTTTCATTAAAAATAACCATAGAAATTCACTGAAAAAAAACCAAAGGTTACAGGGATGTTAAAGTTGTTATATCATGTCCTAAGGTAACTATAACTTGTGTCCCACCATGCGCAGTTTTTTTTCAATAATTTGACCTCAAATGTTTCATTGATATTTTTATTGATCTTATAAGAGTTGTCATGAGTGCTGTAATATCTGGGGTAATTGGCAGTGCATGGCGAGGGCAGGAGTTATAGGGCTAGATGTACCATGCTCTTTCCTGGTTGCAAACAGCCTGATTCACAGAATCAGACTGTTTGTGACCAGAAAAATGCAATTATGGATGTACAGACCCCATTTTGCGATTCGGTAATCTATTACCAAATCGCAAAATGTTTTTGTGAGTTGCTGTTAGGAAGAGGAGTGCCCTTCCTCATAGCGAGTCGCAGGGGGATGCAAGATTGTTTTGTGACCATGAATACGGTCGCAAAACAATCACAGTTAATACCAATTTCAAATTGGAGCTAACCCATTCGCAAATGGGAAGGGGGCCCAACAGAATCTCTTTCACTTTGTGAATGCATGCGAAAAATGTTTTTCCAAAGCAGGCAATGGTCCCACTGACCACAGCCTACTCTGAAAAAATTAAAAGAAAACTTTTCATTTTCCTTTTTGAAATGCATCCCAATTTCCTTTAAGGAAAACGGGCTGCATTGTAAAAAAAACTGCTTTATTGAAAAGCAGTCACACACAGACATGGTGGTCTGCTGAGCCCAGCAGGCCACCATCCCTGTGAGTGTGGCCATTCCCAATGAATATTAATAATGAGGTAGGCCATTTGCAACCCCATTGGGAATTGCTAAATGTGTCTGAGACACATCTGTACATTTCATTTTGAGAGTATCTAATTGTGATTCACAATGAATCACAATTAGAGACTTGCAAAATAAAATGGTTGTACATCTGGCCTTTAGTTACCTTAGGGCGTGAGTTATAGTTACTTGAAATAACTCTATCTGCGGAATTGCTATGGTGTGGTGTGAGAAAATTCAGAACCTAACTATAACATCACTGTAACCTTTGTTTTTTGTAAGTGAATTTCTGATGTTTTTTTTGTTTTTTTATAAATAATTTTTATTGGTTTTGCAATTGAATAAAATAGTACAAAACAAGCCAAACAATTTTATACAAAAATAACAAGGCGCCAACGGGCACCAAACAATGGTCAAATCCAATGCCCCAGCCAACACCCTAAATGAATAGATTGTACATGTCGATATTGACGTAACGCGTGTGTGTGTGCCCCATTTCCACCAGAGGAAATAGAGGAGGAATGTGTGTGGATTCTATCTCCCATTGTGTCGGTCAGCGGCAGCAGGGGTTAAATTGTCATGCCTTCCCACCTCCCCCAGATCTTGTGGTATTTATTCGGGCACCCTCTAGCCTCATATACGAGCTTCTCACATTGGGCACACCAATCCATCCCTCTCTTCCATTTGGTCAGGGCCGGTGCCTTATTGGCTTTCCAGTCTGCCACGATATCTCTTTTAGCCACTAGGCATGCCACCCCTAGCAAGGTTCGCTCTGCTCTGCGTAATCCCGAATCCCCCATAACCCCTAGTAGGGATATCAATGGTGTCAGCTCCATGTCCACTTGCAGGGTCAAGGAGATCTCTCGCGAGATCATCTTCCAATAAGTATTAATAGTCGAGCATGACCACACCATGTGAAAAAAGTCAGCGTCTGGGCTCATACATCGGGGACAGTCAGCTGTAGGCCGGAGCCCCGCCTTGTGCATTTTGGAGGGTGTAAGGTAGGCAGTATGGAGGTAGTAAGTCTGTATTAGTCGGAGACGTGTCGCCATGGTCAGGGTGTGGGGAGCTGCCAATGCCTCAGTCCAGTCCTCCTCTTCCACAGGGCCCACCCATCCCTCCCATTTCCGACGAAGTTCCTCCAGGGAGCAGGCAATGGAAGTGATTAATGTGCGATATACCTGGGAAACGCCTCCCCTACCCAGATTCCCCATCAGGGCCCTCCTCTCCATAGGACTGCT
The DNA here is from genome assembly GCF_031143425.1 of Pleurodeles waltl. NCBI lineage: Eukaryota > Metazoa > Chordata > Amphibia > Caudata > Salamandridae > Pleurodeles > Pleurodeles waltl. The sequence continues at coordinate 1,422,841,628 of NC_090445.1, forward strand.
TACAGGTATGTTGTCCCCTGTTTGGACCTGCGTCAGAAGTGCATGCCGTACTTGGAGATATTTGTGGAATTGTGTCTTATTTAATGCAAAGGTTTCTTGGAGATCCTCGAAGGAACGCATATGCGTGCCCTCCCGTACATCACCCAGTGTGGAGATGCCTATATTATCCCATTTCTGGAATCCCTCAAGACCCGCCCCCTCTCCCAAGCATGTCCCATGCCACAGTGGGGTCTGCTGAGTAGGGCGCCCCCACCATCCTGAAATCTTTTGAGCCGTCTGCCATCCCTGCAACACCACCCCTGTCACCCCAGGGGTCCCCGTGTGATCGGACCGCCATACAGGGCGTCAAAGATCTTGGGGTAACTCAGTGTCTGAAGTTCCAGTCGGTACGCCGGGTCTGTCCATCCCCCTCCCAACCAGTCGTTGATCACAAGTAGTTGCATCGCCAAGTGGTAGTAAAGGACATTAGACATTCCTAGGCCCCCTTCGTAGACATCTCTCTGGCAAGTTTTAAGCGCTAGCCGGGGACGGGTACCACTCCACAGAAATTGGCCTGCTAGCGAGTCCATTTCTCTAAACCATTTCATGGGGATGGGGTTTGGATAATTTTGGAGAAGGTAGAGAAGCCTGGGAAGGACCATCATCTTATAGAGTGCGATTCTGCCAAGCAGGTTAAGGGGGAGGTCCTTCCACCGTTGAAGATCGTCTTTGATTCTTCTGGTTAAAGGCGTGACATTGAGCTCCCATGTTAATTCAGGGAGCGTTGCGACATGCACCCCCAGGTATTTAAAGCTATTCCTCCGCACTGGTATACTTTGTTGCCAGTCTATACAGTCTCTAGATTGATGGAGCGGAACCAACAGGGATTTTTTGGGGTTTAGGGCGAGACCCGAGGCCTCCGAGAAGATGTCTAGAATTTGCATGATACGGGGGCCGCTCCTGGCCGGGTTAGCTATATATAGTAGGACATCGTCCGCATATAATGCCACTCGGTCTTCTGGGCACGTGGGCCAAGACCAGCCCTCCATCAGAGGGTCCTCTCGAAATAACTTCGCCAGGGGTTCTATTATTAATGCAAAGAGTAAGGGGGATAGCGGGCATCCTTGTCGAGTGCCACGGCTAATCGGGAACACACCTGAGACCACTCCGTTTACCTGGACCTGAGCCGTTGGATTAGAGTAGAGCAGTCCCACAAGACCTCGGAACTTGGGTCCAAGTCCATTTTTTTTTAATACTTGGTCCAGATAGGACCAATCCACTGTATCAAAGGCCTTCTCAAAATCAAGTAAGAGCAGCGCCAGAGGGGTGTGTGACAGGATTTTATGGTGTGCCAAGGCGAGATGTAATCGCCTGATGCAGTGCCTGGTGCTCCGCGCAGGCATGAAGCCGCATTGGTCAGGGTGCACCAAGGCGGGCATTGCCTCTTTTAATCTAGTGGCGAGGATTGACGCTAACACCTTGATTTCAGTGTTGAGGAGGGAGATAGGCCGGTAAGCCGAGCAGTTTGGCGATGGGGGTTGAGTCTTTGGGATTACTACTATTGTAGCTAGGTCCACTCCTGAAGGGAAGTGACCTTTTTCCTCAGCTTCTTTATATATCTCAAGTAAGTGCGGGGCCAAAATGTCACTACATTTCCTATACAGTTCTGCAGGAAACCCATCTGGTCCTGGCGTCTTGCCTGAAGCCAGACTGGCTATTGCATTCGTTATTTCTGTGAGATCAAGTGCCTCGTCTAGCCTGTCCTTGGTCGCCTGGGAAACTCTGGCGAGTGTTATGTCATTCAAAAGGGGAGAAGCTTTTTCAACCGCAGGCCGGGGGTGCTCTGCATACAGGCGTGCATAGTAGGAAGCAAAGCTCTGAGCAATCTCGATGGGTGTCTTAAGAAGGGTACCTGTATCATCTCTAATTTCGGGAATGATTCTGTTAGCTAAGGGCCGGGTGGCCAACCAGTGCAAGAGCTTCCCATTTTTGTCTCCCCATCCATATATTCGGGCAGACGATGCCCTCCACATATGCTTCGCTGACTTAAGTGCTAAGTGTTTGATTTCTTCTCGGACCCTGGTGAGCTGCCTCAATGCGGAGACTTCGGATAAGATCGTTTGCTGGCGTTCCAGTTTTAACGCTTCAGCTTCTAGCTCGGACATTCGTGAGTCACGGGTGCGCGTGAGGCACTTCGCATGTCCTCTTAAAGTAGCCTTGTAGGCAGCCCATATTGTGCCTGACGACTGGACCGTTCCCGCATTCTGTTCAAAGTACTGCGTGAGACGATCCCTAATCTCGAGGGTATAGTCATCATCCTGTAATCAGGCTGTTTGTGACCAGAAAAATGCAATTATGGATGTACAGACCACATTTTGCGATTCGGTAATCTATTACCAAATCGCAAAATGTTTTTGTGAGTCGCTGTTAGGAAGAGGAGTGCCCTTCCTCATAGCGAGTCGCAGGGGGATGCAAGATTGTTTTGTGACCATGAATACGGTCGCAAAACAATCACAGTTAATACCAATTTCAAATTGGAGCTAACCCATTCGCAAATGGGAAGGGGGCCCAACAGAATCTCTTTCACTTTGTGAATGCATGCGAAAAATGTTTTTCCAAAGCAGGCAATGGTCCCACTGACCACAGCCTACTCTGAAAAAATTAAAAGAAAACTTTTCATTTTCCTTTTTGAAATGCATCCCAATTTCCTTTAAGGAAAACGGGCTGCATTGTAAAAAAAACTGCTTTATTGAAAAGCAGTCACACACAGACATGGTGGTCTGCTGAGCCCAGCAGGCCACCATCCCTGTGAGTGTGGCCATTCCCAATGAATATTAATAATGAGGTAGGCCATTTGCAACCCCATTGGGAATTGCTAAATGTGTCTGAGACACATCTGTACATTTCATTTTGAGAGTATCTAATTGTGATTCACAATGAATCACAATTAGAGACTTGCAAAATAAAATGGTTGTACATCTGGCCTTTAGTTACCTTAGGGCGTGAGTTATAGTTACTTGAAATAACTCTATCTGCGGAATTGCTATGGTGTGGTGTGAGAAAATTCAGAACCTAACTATAACATCACTGTAACCTTTGTTTTTTGTAAGTGAATTTCTGATGTTTTTTTTTTTTTTTTATAAATGATTTTTATTGGTTTTGCAATTGAATAAAATAGAACAAAACAAGCCAAACAATTTTATACAAAAATAACAAGGCGCCAACGGGCACCAAACAATGGTCAAATCCAATGCCCCAGCCAACACCCTAAATGAATAGATTGTACATGTCGATATTGACGTAACGCGTGTGTGTGTGCCCCATTTCCACCAGAGGAAATAGAGGAGGAATGTGTGTGGATTCTATCTCCCATTGTGTCGGTCAGCGGCAGCAGGGGTTAAATTGTCATGCCTTCCCACCTCCCCCAGATCTTGTGGTATTTATTCGGGCACCCTCTAGCCTCATATACGAGCTTCTCACATTGGGCACACCAATCCATCCCTCTCTTCCATTTGGTCAGGGCCGGTGCCTTATTGGCTTTCCAGTCTGCCACGATATCTCTTTTAGCCACTAGGCATGCCACCCCTAGCAAGGTTCGCTCTGCTCTGCGTAATCCCGAATCCCCCATAACCCCTAGTAGGGTTATCAATGGTGTCAGCTCCATGTCCACTTGCAGGGTCAAGGAGATCTCTCGCGAGATCATCTTCCAATAAGTATTAATAGTCGAGCATGACCACACCATGTGAAAAAAGTCAGCGTCTGGGCTCATACATCGGGGACAGTCAGCTGTAGGCCGGAGCCCCGCCTTGTGCATTTTGGAGGGTGTAAGGTAGGCAGTATGGAGGTAGTAAGTCTGTATTAGTCGGAGACGTGTCGCCATGGTCAGGGTGTGGGGAGCTGCCAATGCCTCAGTCCAGTCCTCCTCTTCCACAGGGCCCACCCATCCCTCCCATTTCCGACGAAGTTCCTCCAGGGAGCAGGCAATGGAAGTGATTAATGTGCGATATACCTGGGAAACGCCTCCCCTACCCAGATTCCCCATCAGGGCCCTCCTCTCCATAGGACTGCTTACAGGTATGTTGTCCCCTGTTTGGACCTGCGTCAGAAGTGCATGCCGTACTTGGAGATATTTGTGGAATTGTGTCTTATTTAATGCAAAGGTTTCTTGGAGATCCTCGAAGGAACGCATATGCATGCCCTCCCGTACATCACCCAGTGTGGAGATGCCTATATTATCCCATTTCTGGAATCCCTCAAGACCCGCCCCCTCTCCCAAGCATGTCCCATGCCACAGTGGGGTCTGCTGAGTAGGGCGCCCCCACCATCCTGAAATCTTTTGAGCCGTCCGCCATCCCTGCAACACCACCCCTGTCACCCCAGGGGTCCCCCGTGTGATCGGACCGCCATACAGGGCGTCAAAGATCTTGGGGTAACTCAGTGTCTGAAGTTCCAGTCGGTACGCCGGGTCTGTCCATCCCCCTCCCAACCAGTCGTTGATCACAAGTAGTTGCATCGCCAAGTGGTAGTAAAGGACATTAGACATTCCTAGGCCCCCTTCGTAGACATCTCTCTGGCAAGTTTTAAGCGCTAGCCGGGGACGGGTACCACTCCACAGAAATTGGCCTGCTAGCGAGTCCATTTCTCTAAACCATTTCATGGGGATGGGGTTTGGATAATTTTGGAGAAGGTAGAGAAGCCTGGGAAGGACCATCATCTTATAGAGTGCGATTCTGCCAAGCAGGTTAAGGGGGAGGTCCTTCCACCGTTGAAGATCGTCTTTGATTCTTCTGGTTAAAGGCGTGACATTGAGCTCCCATGTTAATTCAGGGAGCGTTGCGACATGCACCCCCAGGTATTTAAAGCTATTCCTCCGCACTGGTATACTTTGTTGCCAGTCTATACAGTCTCTAGATTGATGGAGCGGAACCAACAGGGATTTTTTGGGGTTTAGGGCGAGACCCGAGGCCTCCGAGAAGATGTCTAGAATTTGCATGATACGGGGGCCGCTCCTGGCCGGGTTAGCTATATATAGTAGGACATCGTCCGCATATAATGCCACTCGGTCTTCTGGGCACGTGGGCCAAGACCAGCCCTCCATCAGAGGGTCCTCTCGAAATAACTTCGCCAGGGGTTCTATTATTAATGCAAAGAGTAAGGGGGATAGCGGGCATCCTTGTCGAGTGCCACGGCCAATCGGGAACACACCTGAGACCACTCCGTTTACCTGGACCTGAGCCGTTGGATTAGAGTAGAGCAGTCCCACAAGACCTCGGAACTTGGGTCCAAGTCCATTTTTTTTTAATACTTGGTCCAGATAGGACCAATCCACTGTATCAAAGGCCTTCTCAAAATCAAGTAAGAGCAGCGCCAGAGGGGTGTGTGACAGGATTTTATGGTGTGCCAAGGCGAGATGTAATCGCCTGATGCAGTGCCTGGTGCTCTGCGCAGGCATGAAGCCGCATTGGTCAGGGTGCACCAAGGCGGGCATTGCCTCTTTTAATCTAGTGGCGAGGATTGACGCTAACACCTTGATCTCAGTGTTGAGGAGGGAGATAGGCCGGTAAGCCGAGCAGTTTGGCGATGGGGGTTGAGTCTTTGGGATTACTACTATTGTAGCTAGGTCCACTCCTGAAGGGAAGTGACCTTTTTCCTCAGCTTCTTTATATATCTCAAGTAAGTGCGGGGCCAAAATGTCACTACATTTCCTATACAGTTCCGCAGGAAACCCATCTGGTCCTGGAGTCTTGCCTGAAGCCAGACTGGCTATCGCATTCGTTATTTCTGTGAGATCAAGTGCCTCGTCTAGCCTGTCCTTGGTCGCCTGGGAAACTCTGGCGAGTGTTATGTCATTCAAAAGGGGAGAAGCTTTTTCAACCGCAGGCCGGGGGTGCTCTGCATACAGGCGTGCATAGTAGGAAGCAAAGCTCTGAGCAATCTCGATGGGTGTCTTAAGAAGGGTACCTGTATCATCTCTAATTTCGGGAATGATTCTGTTAGCTAAGGGCCGGTTGGCCAACCAGTGCAAGAGCTTCCCATTTTTGTCTCCCCATCCATATATTCGGGCAGACGATGCCCTCCACATATGCTTCGCTGACTTAAGTGCTAAGTGTTTGATTTCTTCTCGGACCCTGGTGAGCTGCCTCAATGCGGAGACTTCGGATAAGGTCGTTTGCTGGCGTTCCAGTTTTAACGCTTCAGCTTCTAGCTCGGACATTCGTGAGTCACGGGTGCGCGTGAGGCACTTCGCATGTCCTCTTAAAGTAGCCTTGTAGGCAGCCCATATTGTGCCTGACGACTGGACCGTTCCCGCATTCTGTTCAAAGTACTGCGTGAGACGATCCCTAATCTCGAGGGTATAGTCATCATCCTGTAAGAGCCATGCATTTAGGCGCCATACCGGACGTTTAGTGAGATCTACTCCACCCAGCCGAATTCGCACCGGTGCGTGGTCCGACACCCCTCGAGGCAGAATCTCTGCCCCCGTGACACCGGTGAAGTCCATGGCCGGCATAAATACTAGGTCAATTCTAGAGTGTGTCCGGTGGGCAGCAGACGTGTGCGTATATTGACGCTCCATAGGGTTCCAGGTTCTCCATACTTCACATAGGCCAAGGCTGTCGGCCCATCCCTTGAGGCCTGCGGCTCGGGTGGACCTGCCCGCAGTGACATCTCCTGACACATCTAATCTAGGGTCTAGAACCGCATTAAAGTCCCCTCCTACTATTGTGATTCCTTGGGGGAGTCCCGCTACCACCTGTCGAAGTGAAAGTAGAAAGGCGTCAAATCCCGCTGGGGGGGCATACACGCACACAAGATTCAGTGTCACCCCACGAAGTAACCCTGAGACTATAACAAATCTGCCTTGCGGATCGGATCTCGTAAATGTAACCACCATTGGTAGTGAGCGGTGGAGCAGGATAGCTACCCCCCTGGATCCCCTAGAGAATCCTGCGTGGTAGACCTTATCAAATCCTCCTCGAGCCAGCATAGGGCATTTAGTTCCCATAAGGTGGGTTTCCTGCAGTAGGGCTGCCAAGGGGGAATATCTACGGAGAGTGTTAATTACTGCGGATCTTTTGATCTTATCTAGCATCCCGTTCACATTCCATGAGATGATTTGTGTCAATGGGGACCAGGCGTGAGTCGCGTAGGAGTCTTACGATGTTGGGTGTCAGTCAGTGGACAAAGGAATGACCAGTTAAAACTTAACAGTGCAATACTCAAAATATACCTATCTAACCCTAACTTACCCTTCTTCCCCCAAAACCACCCCCCTCCCCATACTCCCACCCAGGAAGCATCTGTCGCCCTAACAATCAACCAGAACAAAACAGCCAAATGGGCTGCCATAGGAGTGGAGTGATGGACCCCTCCATTAGGTCGGATCATTTACAACTAATCACGAAAAGTCATGCCATACTTTACAAGTCTTAAGGAAAGCCCATATTCCCAATGTAGCCCTTCACGGATTTCTTCGAGATGGACCGGGCCCTTCGGCCCCCCCCACACACGCTCCGCTCGGGGCTTCGTGCAGCATGTCAGCCAAGCGCCGGGGATTGACTCAGGCGGTCATCGTCTCCAGTCTGCGTCTGAATCCGCCCCTCTGGAGCCCCAACAGGCAACCCCGCTCTCCGTGAGCCCGTCTCTCCCCCCGTCTCCTCACCCATGGGAGCGTCCGAATTTCCTCGTCTTCCTCTCCGAGACCTAGTGCGCTTACGGCCCCTCCAGGGCCCCCCAGCGGGGGGGGGGATCCACCCGGGAGGGCATCCCTCTCCCCGCCGCGGACCCCTTTCGAGCCCCAATGCCCTCCTCAGTTAGCCAATCCCATGCCTCCTCCGGGGAGTCGAAGAAGTACGCCTTGCCCGCCATAATGACTTTAAGTCTCGCTGGAAAGAGGAGCATATACGAAAGTTGCATTGCCCTAAGTTTTTGTTTAACTTGCTCATATGAGCGGCGACGGGCCTGGACCTCCCTGGTGTAGTCCGGGAATACTAGGATTTTGTGGTTTTCCCACTGGAGATTTTCGGAGCGCCTAGCCTCTTTAAGGATATTGTCACGGTCTCTAAAGTTGAGGATTCGGGCAATCATCGGGCGTTTTGGACCGCCCGGAGGGGGGCGCGGGGCAAGGGCCCTGTGAGCACGTTCCACTGCAAACCAGGGTGAAAGAGTTTGGTCTGGCATCCAATTTTTTATCCACCGCTCTAAGAATTCTGTGGCTTTGTCTTCCTCCGAGCCTTCCGGGAATCCTACAAAACGTAGGTTGTTTCGTCTCGATCGATTTTCTGCATCTTCCGCCCGGCGGTGTAGTTCGGATGTTCGCGTCTGTAACTGGGCCACCTTGGTCCTAAGGTCAGCTATTTCGTCCTCATTGTGGGAGACTCGGCCCTCCACGTCAGTGATACGATTTACCGCGTTTCTGAGGTCCTGCCTGATGAGGCCCATGTCCTCGCGCACCTCCCCGATTTTAGTCTCCACATCTGTTTGCGATGATTGAATTGCCAGGAGAATGGCATTTACTCCGTCCGGTGCCAGGCCCCCCGCTGCCGTCTCTCCGTCTCCTCTAGGGCCTGTTGGAGTTGTAAATTGATCAATCTTTTGCTGAGAGGGCGGGGGATGTTTATTCGCTCTATACTTCCCCATTTTGTCTCGGAGGGAGGGGATGGAGTGTCTAGATCGAATTATGCAGCTCTTCTGTCCAAATTCTATACCCTAGACGCATCCACAGGGAAGGTCCCAAAGGAGGACCATCGGCAGGGTCTCATCAGGGCGCCTCAATGATAGATGTCGCAGTCCCCTCCCCGGGGCTTGGCGGCCTCCGGTCAGCCACGTGTTGCTGGTCTGCCAAGTGTCTGGTTTCTCTCCGTTCCAGGAGACTTCAACACGTCTTCAGTGGGTTCCCATCACCAGGGTCTGTTGGCGTGCTTTATCAATGTTATGGCCGTGGGTTGGGAACAGGTCCCCGGGGAGTCTCTTTACTTTGAAGAATGGAAATCGCGGGGGCACAACACTGTTGCCCAAATCTGCTGCGCCCTTTTGAGTTTCCAATGCAATGCTTATTCTTTCCTTCTTCTTAGGAGGGGGCAGCCCCGCTCCCGGGCGGCCGGACCCGGGGGCCGAGGGCCACCCACCCCACCCCGGTCTCCACAGAGCACCGGACAGGAGAGCGGCCGCACCGCACAGCCGCGTCCTACCCGGCTCAAGCGAGGCAGCCCCAAACGTGTGGCTCACCTCTTTAGCGCCAGCATCGTTGCGATCATATCACCAGGGCGGGGTACATCAATTCGGCCGCGTCGCCTCTTCTCCTGCGGGGGGCTCCAGATTAAACGGCTCGCTCGCCCGCAGCAGTTTTATTTGCGGTCAGGCCCCCGTCCTGGGGCCCGGCCGCGCAAGTCTGAGTCAGACAGGGGAGCCCCCGTCCCAGGGCTCACCCTCTCCAGGCTTCCCTCTGCTCTCCGAGCCCGGCGCAACGGAGTCCGAGTCTCCGAAGGCCAACAAGGGACGCCGGCCGCGTCGCTCCACCATCCGCCGGGGGCCCCAGGTCACAGTCCGCTCCAGGCACTTGAGCGCTGCGCACAGCACTCACTCCGGTGGCGGCCCCGTCAGCTGGCGGGCCCCGGTCCCCGGGCTCGTCGAGACGCCATAAGCCCGGCCGCCATCTTGGGAGACCTATCGATCCGGTCGCGACCAGCGCTCACGGCTCGGGCCGTGCTGACACCGGTGCTGGAGGTCTCATCAGTGTCTGGGAGCTAGCGGGAACAACTAGGGCAGCGTAATGAATTTCCCTGGTGGCAGCTTCTTAGGGCGGATGACGGAGGGGTCCAGAGCACTCTCAGAGTGCGACCGCCATCTTGACGCCCGAAGCCACGCCCCCCCAAAAGTGACATCAATTTCTGATGGTTTTTTAATTCTGTTTCCTACCTATAACATCCCCGTAAACGTTTTTTTCAGTGTGGATAAATATATATATATATATATATATATATATATATATATATCAATGACAAAGAATTCTCACAGCACTCCACAAGTCCAATTATTTCTCCTTGTATTCATTCGCATAGCCACCAACGCTTTTCAACTCACTTGGAGTCTTGATCAGGATAGCGAGTAACTCTACCATTTTTACTTATATACAAAAAATCCAGGAGGGTAGTAATTAAGCATTCTGGATAATGTGGTTTCAAGTTAACATGAAAATGGTCTCTTAAATTAAAGAAATAATATAAAGGCATAAATATTTGCAGCGAAAGGAGGATCTAAAATACATCATGCAAAATAAATTATCAAAGTATTATTAGATGGAAAGCTTCAGTATGTATATCAACATAAAATTAACAATTAAATACACTTTAATGCTGTCTGAATTCTAGAGATTAAATAACCTAAAGCCATTGGTAACATTTTCAATAAATAAATCAACAATAATCTTAATATGTGTCATTTTTTGCCAAACTTTACAAATAATTTTATATAGCATATTGTATATATATTTTGTTCTATTTTAGAATATTTTCATTATATATATTTGTTATCTTTTTCTTTTTCATTGCCTATACTTATATTTATCTATCCTCATTACTAATCATTGTCATGAAGCTTATTAATGATATAAAATATTATCATATATTTGCTATAAACCTCTGGTTCTCAATCAAAATCATAAAAATAGCTAACTCTTCCCAATTACTATCAATTCAAACTATTTTTCATTTTGAATCAATTAAATGAACAAAAAGTTCCTCATCAGCATTCAGGCCTCCTGATGTCTCAGTCCGTAATTGAATGATGTATTTGCTCTCCAACTGTCTTAATCTCAAGGTTCTGTCTCCACCCCATTCATCCTGTTTCACCATTGTTAAACCAAAGAATCTCATCCTCTTCTAGTCAGTCATTTGTGTGTTCCATTACCATATGTTTCACAACTGCATAATTTAAGTCTTTATGTTGTATAGCTCTTACCTGTTCCAAAATTATTTTCTTAAGCTGACTAATTGTGCTACCAATGTACCACAAGCCACAGTTGCATTCAATCAAATACACAACATATTGACTATTGCAAGTAATTCTTTGTGTAATTCGGGCCTCTTTTCCATTACGATCCTTAAAAATCCTCACATTTCTAGCTATTTGACAGACTTTGCATTTATTGCATTTATGAAAACCAACCATTTCATTGTTCAGCCAATTAGTTTTGATAGGTGCATTATAATGGCTACATACAAGCAGTTCTTTGAGTGAGCGTGATTTCCTGTAAATTACTAGAGGCCTTGCACCAACAATTTTTGCAACATCTTGATCACTTTTCAATATCTTCCAGTGTTTTTTTTAAATGTTGATTATATCTCTACTCTCTTTACTGTAGGTAAGTATCAAACGTGGATTATCATCTTGATCCTTATTGGTTTGTAATTAATTTTTTGCCAGGACTTGCTGTCGAGTTTTTTGTCTAGCTCGAGTAGCACCTAATTCAATATGAGAATGTGGATAACCTCTATGAATTAATCTTTGTTTCACATCCATAAATTTTGCTTCCATCTCTTCATCACTAGAACAGTTGTGTCTGGTACACAAAAATTCAACATAAGGAATACTCTTCAATAAAGGTTTAGGATGAAAACTTTTTCCTTGTAGGGTGCTGTTTGTAGCTCTCATTTTCCTAAACATAGTTGTATGAAGCTGACTGTACTATATATAAACTTTGATATCCAAAAACTCTATTTGATCTTCACTAATATTACAGGTGAAATTTAAACGATGCTCATTATGATTCAGCAATTCAAAATATATATTAATTTCCTCTTTTGTACCACCCCAAATTAGAAATAAATCATCAATATACCGTAACCACAGGATTACGTTTTTGAGATGCTCCTGATGTTTCTCCTGCAATGCATATTCTCTCTTCCACCAGCCCATAGTAAGATTGGCATAGCTGGGAGAAAGAGAAATTCCCATGGCTGCCCCTTGTATTTGTCCATAAATCTGATGATCAAATAGAAAAATATTATTGTGAAGGCACATTGATACCATTTCTAACAACATTTCAGAATGTCTTTTTTCTTTGATGTTCTTTTGTTTTAAAAAATATTGAAGTGCTTTCAAACCTACTTCATGTTCAACTGTTATACATAATGAGACAACATCCATGGTAATTAGGATATAAATCCTTTGTCAAGTTATATCAGAAATGATTCTCAAGAAATCTCCAGTATCTTTAATGTACAAGCTCAACGAAGTTACCATGGGTGCAAGATAAAAATCAACATATTTAGAGATATTTTCCATTGGAGATCCACACCCTGAAACAATAGGACTCCCCGGTAGATTTGTCATTGTTTTATGTATCTTTGAAGAAAGTATATAGTTGGTGTGCTAGGATGAGTTGGTCTTAAAAAATCCACTTCAGCATCATTTATCAATCGGTCATGAAACCATGATTCCAGTTTAAGATTCACAAGATGTATTATTTTCTCAATGGGACTAGTATCCATTTTTTGATAATTGTGTGCTTCATTAAGTTGTCTTATGGCCTCCTTTAAATAATCTTTTTGCTTTAATATTACAAAATTTCCTCCCTTATCAGCAGGTTTAATAATTATTTAATCATTGTTCATCAATTGCTGTAAAGCTTTTCTGTCCTTTTCACTTAGATTTTCTTGTTTCCATGATAATTCTCTATATTATAGTGAGTCCAAATCATCTATAACCATGTAAAAAAAGAAATCAATTTTATTTCCAGGTGTCAATGTCAGACAGAATTTAGATTTTCCTTTAAAATGACTGCACGAATGATCATCAGTTTGTATTTGTAGATCATCCATAATTGGAGTTGATGTCATTACTCCCTCTTCCATGTTGTGCATTAATTCATAACAAACTTTAACATCGTCTATCTGTCCAACTGTCAATTCTGTATCTGATTCCGTTTCCCTATAGTCAATTCGTTTAGGCGGATGTTTTGAGAAATATTTGCCAAGTTTTATTTTTTTGCACAAATTTGTAAATATCAATCTTTGTTTCAACTCTGTCAAAATTATGTTCCGGGCAGAATGATAATCCTTTATTTAGTACTTTGATCTCATCTTGTGTTACTACATGGTCGGATAAATTCATTACAAAATTTTCTTCCAGGTTATTTATTATTTTTTCTGTCTGTTGCGTAATGGATCGTTTTTTTATCCTGTTGCCTCGTCTGATCTTTCTGTGCTTGTTTGTAAACTTGTTGTCCGGCCTCTGCCTTGATCACGTCCTCGGCCCCTGCCTTTTGATGTTTGTTGATCCCTATACATAATTTGCATTTCCTTAAGTAATATCATTTTAGATTTTGACTCTGTTGTTTCCTCATTTTCACTCAATTCAATGTCTGTTTCACTGACCGTATCCATTGTGGATGGGATTATTAACCTTAGTTTGTGATATAAACTGTTGCTTTATGGCTGTAAACCTTTTTGCAAAAGTTTAAATGGTGCCATTGTTGTAATCATTCTCATCCTGAATAAATTTTCCTTGTTTTCGTGCTTCCACCTCCAGTTCATATTTATTTAGTCTTTCTTCCATTTTTTCTCTCAATTTGTTAGTATCCTCTTGATTGGTAGTTTTGGTCAATTTTTCTTCAATTTCATGTATCATTTTTTTTCTTCTTCAACATCAATTTTAGCATATTTAATCAAAATATGCATCAAGTTGCATGAGTAATTCATATTATTCTCGCCCCATTCCATTATTAGTTCAGGTCTAATGTCAGGCTGATTTGGTAGGGTTATCATTGATTTATTTAATAAAAACGTTACCAATGGCTTTAAGTTATTGAATCCCTAGAATTTAGACAGCATTAAAGTGTACTTAATTGTTAATTTGATGTTGAAATACATAGTGAAGCTTTCCATCCAATAATACTATGATAATTCATTTTGTATGATACATTTTAGCACCTCCTTTCACTGTAAATATTTATGTCTTTATATTATTTCTTTAATTAAAGAGAACATTATCATGTTAATTTGAAACCACATTACCCAGAATTCTTCATTATTAGCTTCCTGGATTGTTTGTATATAAGTAAAAATGGTAGAGGGACTCACTACCGTTATCAAGACTCTGAGTGAATTGAAACGTGTTGGTGGCTATGTGAATGAAATAAAGGAGAAATAATTGGACTTGTGGAGTGTTGTGAGAATTCTTTGTTATTGATATATTGACATGGATGGTCCCCACCGTCACAAGGACCCGCAGATGAGTGTGCCACTCAAACAACAGACTTCTCTCGTTTAGGAATATATATGTATAACAGAAACTACAGCATACATGAAAATGTGTGCTAGCAATGCTCAGTACCGTAGAGTGTGTAAGTTGCTAAAGTAGAAAATACCTTGGCTTTTTATGATGCCTTTTCTTTCTCTGTCAGTTTCTTATCCTTTTGGTTCTTCCATGTTGTGGCAGTGAATAAAGCATCTTGAGCAAAAATTCCTTCCATTGTACATTTGCTAAGGTGTTGTTTGGTAGTCCCACAAGTTTTACTAGTCTTCTTCAATGAGTTGGACGTGAAATACTCCATATATCAGAGTCATGGGATCTGTAGCATGTAGATATTTGTTTATAAGTGAATCTAGTGACTTAGGCCCTGATTTATACTTTTTTTCATCCCGCATTTGCATCATTTTTTGACGCAAAAGCGCTGCTTTTGCATCAAAAAATTACGCAAATGCGACATAAAAAATTATGAATCAGGGCCTTAGTGAGGTAATGTATCTACTTCGGAAAATTGGAATTGAGCTCAAAGGATAACATTCAAAAACTGTTATTCAGTGCCAAAGATGCCTCAAGGAGTGAATATGTGCTTTATAACTAAACAAGTTATGTTGTCTTCTCTACAGCATACTTCCCACGCTTTAAATCAGCCATGAATAACTCTAAGACTAAGGGGCAATCTATGTTCTAGTCACCCTCTTCACAATTTCTATGTTCATAATAAAAATAGCTATTTGGATGCTATTGGATGCTGTACCTTCCAAAAACAAATTCTAGTATTAAAACGGGTGTAGTACCAGAATATCCAGCTTTAAAATATTGTTGCCAAAATATTGACTACCAAAATATCTTTATGGTGAGTATATACTTAGTATACTTACTTCCATGTAAATGTATCTTGACAATATATATATTGTAGGTTCATAGCTGATCAGTTAAGACTAGTACTTATACACCTACCTTCACAATATTTTGGTAGCTGATATTCTGTCTATGACATTTTGGCAGCAAAATATTTTTGTGCTGGATATTATGGCATACAATACCTAAATGTTGATGTTTGCAATTCAGGTGTGAAGTCAAGATGGTTTGAAATTGGGAGTAAAACGTGATATGATCGATTTGCATTTTTGTGTCTGCCATTCTTACTACTTATGTCTAATATAACTCTTGGAATAGGCGAATCTATGAAAAGATTCAAATCAGATACTTTGCTCTCTTTCATCTCATTAAAACGTTTTCATTAGGGTGCTCATGTGGTGTTTTGTTCTACGAAGGACCACTCTAAGGGCCAGATTTATACTTTTTGCCTCAAACCTGTATTAGCTGAGGTTTGCCGCATGGTATAGCGCCGGCTAGTGCCATTCCAGGATGCCGGCCGGGTTTCAGATTTATGGAATGGCACTAACTGGCGCTAAGGCCCTGTTAACATCCTTGTAAAGGATGCTAACAGGGCCTGGGGGGCGTAGGTGGAACCGGGGCTTGTGCACCAAATTATGGAGCTACACTGTTTAGAGGCAAAACAATTGCCTCTAAGCAGTGTAGCACCATCTTCTGGCACACAAGCCCCATGGACATGGATCCTGTCTCAGTAAAGACAGGAGCCATGCCCACCACCCCAATGGCCATGCCCATGACATTTGTCCCCTGGGCATGGCCACTGGGGCCAGCGCTGTGCAGGGGGCCCCAAGTCAGGACCCCCTAGCGTGTTTGTTAAAAAAAAGATACTTACCCGGACTTATCTTCGGATGGGTCTCCCATCCGTAGATGACCTCCTGGTGTGGGTAGGGGTGTCCCTGGGGACAGGGAAGGGAACCTGTAGGCAATTTCCATGGTCTCCAACCATGGGAATCTGCCTCCAGGTCCCCTTACGCCTGCCCATACCAAGGCGCTAAATATTGACGGTAATCAGGCTAAGCACCATTATTTAAGGGTCTCCTCCTCCCGTGCGTGATTTTTGCACGGGAGGATAAATAAGGCGCTAGGGCCTTAGAGGCATTTTTTGCCCGGGAACACCTACCTTGCATCTCATTGACTCAAGGTAGTTTTCCGCAGGCAAAAAATGTTGTTAACTCCAAAATTTTGTCACTACACATGTCTAGCGCCAAAATATAAATATGGAGTTAAGTTGGCGCCTGATTTGCGTAAAATAAATGACGCAAATCCGGCGCAAACAGAGTAGAAATACGGGCCTAAATTTCTGGCAAGATCCATTCCAATAAATGTTTCAGGCATGCCACCTAGAAAAGATTGTTTATATTTTTGTTTGTTCATTTGAAGGCTTGTCTTGGACAATTCTACAATTAACCTCTAAGCTGCTGGGGCTCCCCCCCTCCCCCCTCCCCCCCAGTGCTGAGCCCTTTTTTGGCTATTTGGGGTAGTTCGCGCTTGGGCCTTCATAACTTTCTTTCCACATAAGCTATCCACGCCAAATTTGCGTCCTTTTTTTCCAACATCCTAGGGATTCTAATGGTACCCAGAGTTTGTGGTTTCCCCTGGAGGAGACCAAGAAAATAGCCAAAATATAGTGAAAATTTCATTTTTTTCAAACAAATGGGAAAAAAGGGCTGCCGAAGAAGGCTTGTGGTTTTTTCCCTAAAAATGGCATCAACAAAGGGTTTCTGGTGCTAAAATCACCATCTTTCCACCTTTCAGGAACGGGCAGACTTGAATCAGAAAACCACATTTTTCAACACAATTTTGGCATTTTACTGGGACATACCCCATTTTTACTATTTTTGGTGCTTTCAGCCTCCTTCCAGTTAGTGACAGGAATGGGTGTGAAACCAATGCTGGATCCCAGACAGCTAAACATTTCTGAAAAGTAGCCAAAATTCTGAATTCAGCAAGGAGTCATTTGTGTAGATCCTACAAGGTTTTCCTACAGAAAATAACAGCTGAAATAAACAAAATATTGAAAGTGAGCTGAAAAAAACAGCCATTTTTCTCCACATTTTACTCTGTAACTTTTTCCTGCAATGTCAGATTTTTTAAAGCAATATACCGCTACGTGTGCTGGACTCTTCCGGTTGCGAGGATATATAGGGCTTGTAGGTTCATCAAGATCCCTAGATACCCAGAGCAAATAAATGAGGTGCACCTTGCAATTGGTTTTCATTCTATACCGGGTGTACAGCAACTCATTTGCTGAAATATAAAGAGTTAAAAATAGGTATCAAGAAAACCTTTGTATTTCCAAAATGGGCATAAGATAAGGTGTTGAGAAGCAGTGGTTATTTGCACATCTCTCAATTCAGGGATGCCCATACTAGCATGTGAATTACAGGCCATTTCTCAAATAGATGTCTTTTTTGCACACTGTCTTACATTTGGAAGGAAAAAATGCAGAGAAAGACAAGGGGCAATAACACTTGTTTTGCTATTCTGTGTTCCCCCAAGTCTCCCAATAAAAATGGCACCTCACTTGCGTGGGTAGGCCTAATGCTAGCGACAGGAAACGCAACATGGACACATCACATTTTTACATTGAAATCTGATGTGTTTTTTTGTAAAGTGCCTAGCTGTAGAGTTTGGCCTCTAGATCAGCCGGCACCTAGGGAAGCCTACCAAACCTGTGCATTTTTTAAAACTAGACACCTAGGGTAATCCAGGATGGGGTGACTTGTGGGGCTCTCACCAGGTTCTGTTACCCAGAATCCTTTGCAAACCTCAATATTTGGCCAAAATAACACATTTTCCTCACATTTCGGTGACAGAAAGTTCTGGAATCTGAGAAGAGCCACAAATTTCCTTCCACCCAGCGTTCCCTCAAGTTTCCCGATAAAAATGGTACCTCACTTGTGTGGGTAGGCCTAGCGACCACGACAAGTTATGCCCCAAAACACAACGTGGACACATCACATTTTCCCAAAGAAAACAGACCTGTTTTTTGCAAAGTGCCTAGCTGTGGATTTTGGCCTCTAGCTCAGCTGGCACCTAGGGAAACCTTCCAAACCTTGGTATTTTTGAAAACTAGTCACCTAGGGGAATCCAAGATGGGGTGACTTGTGGGGCTCTGACCAGGTTCTGTTACCCAGAATCCTTTGCAAACCTCAAAATGTGGCTAAAAAAACACTTTTTCCTCACATTTCGGTGACAGAAAGTTCTGGAATCTGAGAGGAGCCACAAATTTCCTTCCACCAAATGTTCTCCCAAGTCTCCCAATAAAAATGGTACCTCACTTGTGTGGGTAGGCCTAGCGCCCGCGACAGGCTATGCCCCAAAACACAACGTGGACACATCACATTTTCCCAAAGAAAACAGACCTGTTTTTTGCAAAGTGCCTAGCTGTGGATTTTGGCCTCTAGCTCAGCCGGCACTTAGGGAAACCTAGCAAACCTTGGCATGTTTTAAAACTAGACCCCTAGAGGAATCCAAGATGGGGTGACTTTTGGGGCTCTGACCAGGTTCTGTTACCCAGAATCATTTGCAGACCTCAAAATGTGGCTAAAAAACACTTTTACCTCACATTTCGGTGACAGGACGTTCTGGAATCTGATAAGAGCCACACATTTCCTTCCACCCAGCGTTCCCCTAAGTCTCTGGATAAAAATGGTACCTCACTTGTGTGGGTAGGCCTAGCGCCCGCAACAGGTTATGCCCCAAAATACAACGTGGACACATCACATTTTCCCAAAGAAAACAGACCTGTTTTTTGCAAAGTGCCTAGCTGTGGATGTTGGCCTGTAGCTCAGCTAGCACCTAGGGAAACCTAGCAAACCTTGGCATTTTTTAAAACTAGACACCTAGGGGAATCCAAGATGGGGTTACTTGTGGGGCTCTGACCAGGTTCTGTTACCCAGAATCCTTTGCAAACCTCAAAATGTGGCTAAAAAAACAATTTTTCCTCACATTTCGGTGACAGAAAGTTCTGGAATCTGAGAGGAGCCACAAATTTCCTTCCACCCAACGTTCCCCCAAGTCTCCCAATAAAAATGGTACCTCACTTGTGTGGGTAGGCCTAGCGCCCGCGACAGGTTATGCCCCAAAACACAACGTGGACACATCACATTTTCCCAAAGAAAACAGACCTGTTTTTTGCAAAATGCCTAGCTGTGGATTTTGGCCTCTAGCTCAGCCGGCACCCAGGGAAACCTAGCAAACCTTGGCATTTTTTAAAACTAGACACCTAGGGGAATCCGAGATGGGGTGACTTGTGGGGCTCTGACCAGGTTCTGTTACCCAGAATCCTTTGCAATCCTCAAAATGTGGCTAAAAAAACACTTTTTCCTCACATTTCGGTGACAGAAAGTTCTGGAATCTGAGAGGAGCCACAAATTTCCTTCCACCCAACGTTCCCCCAAGTCTCCCGATAAAAATGGTACCTCACTTGTGTGGGTAGGCCTAGCGCCCGCGACAGGTTATGCCCCAAAACACAATGTGGACACATCACATTTTCCCAAAGAAAAGAGACCTGTTTTTAGCAAAGTGCCTAGCTGTGGATTTTGGCCTCTAGCTCAGCCGGCACTTAGGGAAACCTAGCAAACCTTGGCATTTTTTAAAACTAGACACCTAGGGGAATCCAAGATGGGGTGACTTTTGGGGCTCTGACCAGGTTCTGTTACCCAGAATCCTTTGCAAACCTCAAAATGGGGCTAAAAAAACCATTTTTCCTCACATTTCGGTAACAGAAAGTTCTGGAATCTGAGAGGAGCCACAAATTTCCTTCCACCCAGCGTTCCCCCAAGTCTCCTGATACAAATGATACCTCAATTGTGTGGGCAGGCCAACACCCGCGACAGGTTACGCCCCAAAACACAACGTGGACACATCACATTTTCCCAAAGAAAACAGACCTGTTTTTTGCAAAATGCCTAGCTGTGGATTTTGGCCTCTAGCTCAGCCGGCACCCAGGGAAACCTAGCAAACCTTGGCATTTTTTAAAACTAGACACCTAGGGGAATCCGAGATGGGGTGACTTGTGGGGCTCTGACCAGGTTCTGTTACCCAGAATCCTTTGCAATCCTCAAAATGTGGCTAAAAAAAACACTTTTTCCTCACATTTCGGTGACAGAAAGTTCTGGAATCTGAAAGGAGCCACAAATTTCCTTCCACCCAGCCTTCCCCCAAGTCTCCTGATAAAAATGGTACCTCACTTGTGTGGGTAGGCCTGGTGCCCGCGACAGGAATAAATCACACAACAGTCAATGTTGGTCCTTACATGAGGCAGCTGTTGACCCTGGGGTTATCCATTCCTGACGCAGGCACTAGGTATAGGCACTCAAGTGGGGTAGTGTTTTTATCAGGACAGGTGAGGAATTACTGGGTGGTAGGAATTTTGTGGATCCCAGCATATTCCTGTAGTTTGTGTGACAGAAATGCGAGAAAAATTGAGTTTTTATTCAACATTTCAGCTTTGCAAGGTAGTCTGGGTAAGAAACCTTTGGGGAATCCACACAAGTCACACCTCTGTGGACTCCCCCGGATATCTAGTTTCCAGAAATGTTTGGGTTTAGTATGTTTCTCTATATGGCCGCCAAACCCAGGACCAAAAACACAGGTGCCTGCCTTACAAAACCAATTTGTTTTGTGATAGATAATTTTGATGTCTCCACAATACGATTTGGGCGGTGGAATTTGGGGCTGAACTATATTGGGGGGCTCCCAAGAGGGCACTCTCTCTCTCTGCTTGCCGCCGCATTCACCTGCTCTCTGGGTTGGGCTAACCCACTATTACCCCGTTGCACAGACTGTGCTTGCGAAGGCACAGCAGGACTGTCCTCATCACCTCCCTCATAATTTACTGGAAGAGGAGTTATCGAATGGGACTCCTCCGACAGAAAAATCACTCCCAGAGTCTGCGCCATTGTCCTATCCCTCAGATGCTGTCTCAGTATCTGATGTCTCAGTCTCTGATCCTATGTCAGAGCTGTCTTCTATAACCCAAGTGACGGCAGCAGTCATCCATCAAGATGCCATCTCTGCTATTGGCTAAACTGTTGCTCTAAAACACTAGCCTACGTAGACAGTCACAAAATCGATGGTGTGTGTGAGATACGTGCAACAGTAGAGGCCACCTTACCGGCGCTTCTTCCCTCAATCAGCACGTTCATTCAAGACACTCAAAAAACACCTTGTCACATACCATTCGTCACAGTCTTTAGCACCTCCTGCGCCCAGTCCAACAATCATTATTGGTGCTCCCACTCCCTCCTCCTCGGATTCCCTCATTACCACCCAGCAAACGTGCCCTTCATCTCTCCATAGCCACCCCCCACCCCGCACATACATTTCATTTGTATTATAGCGCAGGTAATGGCTGACTTTACTAATGTACTCACCTATTTACATAAAATACAGACTTGCTCTTTGCAGTAGGCATATAAACCTTCTGCGCTTCTTTATGGCACTAAAACTGCCACTAGACAAAAGTCTGATGCTTTTGTAGCAGAAACATAATCACAATACTTACTTGACTTTTTTATTGCTGCCTAAAAGCTACAATTGAAATGCGTCAGTTGAAGTATGTGCATTGCTTTGAAGACGCAAGCTGCAACTGCAAGACAACTGGTGGCAAATATATATATATATATATATATATATATATATATATATATATATATATATATATATCACTTTTATATGTGGGTCTGGTTTTCCTGTGGGCCGATCGCAGCCCCCAGGGAAACCACACATGTAATGACAAAAGTGATCTATATATGTATATATATATCTATATATATATATATATATATATATATATATATATATATAGATATATATACATATATATATATATAGATATATATACATATATATATATAGGTCTATATCTATATATATATATATATAGATCTATCTATAGATATATCCATGTAGATAGATATATTTACATGGATATATCTATATATAGATCTATATATATATATAGATCTATTTTTTTTAGTAGTTGTATGGTTTCCTTGGGGTCCAAAATGGCCCCCAGGGAAACTCTACAACAACTAAAAATAAAATAGACCCCCTGTCCATTTTTTTTTTTTTTTTTTTATTCATTTTTTTTAAAAATAACATTTAGCCCCTGGGGGGGTGCGATCGAAAGCGATTGCGCCCCCCCCAGGGGACACCTACCTTTTTAAAAAAAATATGCCCCGGGGGGGGTGGCGGCCCGTTTTCCGAGGGGGCCGACCCACCCAAGTGAAATCCCTGGTGTCTAGTGGTGTTTCCTGGCCCCCGATCGCAGCTGTGCTGCAATTTTCAGGAAGGCCTCGAAAGAAAGGGGAGAGTCTCCCCTTTCTTACGAGGCCTTCCCGAACGTGGGGAAAGCCGTTTTGGGCCATTTCCCCATCGGAGCAGGAAGCGGCCGTAATCAACAAGGTGACGTCAGCACGCCATCACAAAGGGGCGGGTGGGGGGCGGGGGAGACACGGAAAAGCTTCTGTGTCTCCCGGGGATTAAAAAAAAATCATAATAATCCTCGGGTGCTACGCATCCGAGGATTTATTAACCCCCTCCCCGGTGTCGACCACTGGTCGTGACCCGAACCAGGGAGGTAGTGTGGGCGTCGGCCAGTGGTGATGTAGTATTAGTGATGTAGTCTACTATATTTTTTGGGTTGTCACCCTCAAGTGGCCTCCGTTAATAATACCTCACTCATCTGGAATAATTGGATACAGAATTACTGTATCTAATCTCATTCTGTGAATCTTTATGCGTACCATGATGTAAAAGGTGAAAAGGCAAATTAACCCGCCCCAGGGAGGTAGTGTGGGCGTCGGCCAGTGGCTGAGGCCCGCATTTAAAGGGTTAACTCAGTTGTAATAATCGTAGAATAAAGCAAAAATTATCCCATTTATTTTAGTAATTTTGCTATACATCTAAGGCAGAATTTCCTTGTCATTCTGCCATGTTCTGTGTGGGGTAAGATAAGTTATACAATGTTTATTTGCTGATATTTATTTGAAACCCTGAGTCCTTACAGTATTCAATGAAAACTGGAAAAATATTTGTGAATGAAGCCTCTGAGTTTTTAATATTCACCAAATGATGTCACCAAACATTGATATCTTAAAATTATCTTGCCATTTCAATACCTCCTTATTCCCATCATGTTTTCTGATGTACTGAGTGAAAGGTTCTTCAGACTGTACAAAGTATAGTGAAAAAAAGAACATTAATACCTTTGCATATTCTTAAATGCAACCACTGTGTAAATCTATTTACTATTATCCCAAATTTCAGATTGTGCCAGATTTTTTTAGCCAGCTACAGTACAACCAATAATGTAACAGTGATTCCTGTGTAACTTAATAACTCTTTTACACAGTCTACACAGTCAAAGGATCTTTCTTCATCAATTGATATATTGTTACTTCTTTATTGAATTGTCTGATGTAGTCTACTATATTTTTTGGGTTGTCACCCTCAAGTGGCCTCCGTTAATAATACCTCACTCATCTGGAATAATTGGATACAGAATTACTGTATCTAATCTCATTCTGTGAATCTTTATGCGTACCATGATAAAGGTGAAAAGGCAAATTAACCCAACAAATTAAAGGGGTTGAGCCTGGTCTATTTATCAAAGAAACGCTAGAAACTGACATAGTTGGGATGATTCTTTCGGATGTTAAAACTAAATTGCAAAGTTTATTTAGGATGTCCAGTAGAGAAGGGGGAATCATTATATACATTGACATCAAGCCCCCAGAATGTCCTTTGCCTGTGTTTAAACTTAGTAGTTTTTCTTATTTACAAATAGGACTGTAAGAGTTCCATTTACTCATCATTTAAATGGGCAATATTAGAACTGTCAAGACAGGGTGAATGCTGATTCTCAACAAAGCCCAGAGACTTTTTTGAAACTCTTTATAAAAAAAATCTAGTTATTCTTTTCTACCACTTCAACCTCTTTTTTTCTCTTTGCATCTTTTATCACTCATAAGCAGGATGTGACTGCAGTTGCTTTCAATTTATGTACCAGTATTGTCCATGCTATTTTACACCCCTGGTAATATTTCTGATTAAATTTCAAAAGGGACAACTCTGATCTGTCCACTAACAATGCAGTCACTGTCCCCCAACTGCCATCATTTTCCTCTGGAAATTCATGAGTTTGTGCCCTTTGGAACTGTTCCAAGGCAACCAACCTTCTGCATTAATTCACTAATGGCAGCCCCATTCAGCACATTATAGACTCTACTGCGATAAAGTGTCCTCTAGTCAGCACTTTAAATGCATCCCATAGATATTCTAAACTTTTGTTGCATTAGAGGTGTTCTCTGGTCGCCCACATTTGTGTTTCTAGGAATGCTACATGTTTCTTGGTGTTCATGTACTACATTCACCAAAATGTTCCCATATTATAAAATGTCCCATTAAGGCATCTTGTGACTCTCCCATGTGTTTCCAACTCACAGAGAAGAAGTCAATCCTGGCATATGTTATACAGGAATGTAAATATAATTATTAATCAATATCCCTTAGGATACTTTTTTGCATAGACTTTGCTACTGATGTTTATTTAGTTTCTAGATGCAGCATGCCTGCACCATCATTCTATTTAGGGATCTGTCAAATACAATGTTCCCTAATAAATACAAGAAACCCCTGTATGATTATTTCCTCGTGTTCAAAAAGTGATGGAGTTGAGATCTTGAAATATGTTGTGCCGTGGGTAGCGAGTACTTAACGCTATTGTTGAAAGAAACTGGCCATCATGAGTGCCCTTAAACATAATTTACTTTTCTTGTCTGATTGTTTTTAGTATCTATTAATATGAAGAGAAAATCTCTTTTTATCAGCATCCCATGCTTCACCTATTTCACCTTTCCATGAGGCCTAGTGTTGCACTTGGTTTTGCTGATACTTTGAGCTACTCTGGACTTCCAGAAGCTAATGAGGTTTTTTGAGGAAATGCCAAGGAACTCAAGGGTAGTATAAGCCCGTTGCTACTTCAACCATCTACTCGTCACTTGTTTAGCCCACAAACACTTCCATCTTAGACACCAAGGACCTAGACTCCATGGAGCACACTTCCCTGCACCCCAACCACTAGAGGAGACAGGCCTACTCTCATGTGACTTGTAAAACAATGAGGCCCATATTTATACTTTTTTAGCGCAGCATTTGCGTAATTTTTTTATGCAAAAGCGGCGCAAACTTACAAAATACAATTGTATTTTGTAAGTTTGCACCACTTTTGCATCAAAAAGTGGCGCAAATGTGGTGCTAAAAAAGGTATAAATATGGGCCTTAGCATCCCAGAGTGAGTTTGGGACATGGGACTCAGATAAACAATCAAGGCATGGACAGCAGCGGTTCGATACCTTATACATACAGCTTTCCTTCTTGGTCATGAACCTACCATGCCTGTTTGCAAGGCAAAGTAGTGATGAGAGCTCACTCTTCCCTTGTAACCTAGATCCTCCCAGACTTCCGTCTGAATTTAGAAATCTTCTTGTCCATATTTTCACATCTTCGGCTCTCTCTAGTCAAGAAAGGGTCCTGGACATGAAACATGCCGTGTTCTTCTACTCAAAGACAGCCCTCCCACCTCTTGGCAAGTTAAGTGGGCCTAAAGTAGGAAAGGTTCCACTGTGGGTGGCTGAATGAATTAATGAAAGGAATTTTATTGTTTATGTTTCTATACAACCATTTAGGATAAATATTCAATAAATATGTAATAGATATAGGTGTAAAAGGAAGAACAATAAGAGCTAAAATTGTAATCCTGGATTTTAAACCGAAAAACTACAATTAAAAGTAATGACTGTAAAGACAGTATGGCCTTCTTGGCGACGCCTTTCTGTGTAAAATAGTGGGTGGCTAATACAAGATGAACTGTAACGGTATTGAACAGTTAAACCTCCATGGCCTTCTTGTTCCAGACATTTATCACCGAAAATAAGTTGATGTTGCTTTTCACTGCTGCTTTGAATGATGAATTTTAGTGACGGTACCATTTGAATAAGTGGACTTGACACTGGGATCTCAAAAGGCCAAGTTAAAAAAGAACATTGAATGTGGTGATAACCTTATTAATTTAGTTTGCAAAATAACTGATTGTGCCCTAAAACCACAATGAACAAAACATGCAAGGGTGGTGAGGGGGGTGAATACGCTCTTTGAATGTGAAGAATTAATTTTGTCATAGACCTCTCTGTTGCACAGCGTAAAGTGCCTTGCGAGTTTCTTCTAGCGCTATGTTTGTGGTGCAGCTTCTAGCAGAGTAGGTTGTTCCATTCAAGAGGGACAAGAGAACTTTTTCTCCTCAATAGGGTTCACATCAGTGCTGCTATTGTCTTTACCACGTGTTTTTGTATTTGATGGGAATAGTCAAAATTCTAGACTTAAGGCTAAGAGATATAGAAGTATAGCACACCTAGGGCCCGTATTTATACTTTTTTTAGCGCCGCATTTGCGCCGCTTTTTGGCGCAAAACGGCGCAAACCTACAAAATACAATGGCATTTTGCAAGTTTGCGCCGTTTTTGCGTCAAAAAACGACGCAAATGCGGCGCAAAAAAAGTATAAATACGGGCCCTAGTAGTCTTATCAATAACACTTTACATCACCAGCCTGGCCCTCCTGGTCCACAGGCCTCTAAACACTGGTGCTCAGGATTGAACACAACACACTTTCCAACATTCTATGACCCAAAAGAAGTCTGATTGTTCAAGTTTCAAAATCACAAGTTGGCATACTGATGATAATACCAGAAATGACATCGCACGACCACTGACCCAACAATGTCATCACAGGAACTCATATGAAATTAAATGGTTTTAAGTTCAGATGTAATGGTTGCAGGGCTCTAATGCAGACGACATCCAGGCGATGTAAAGTATGTTAAATAAATACGTGGTCACTGGACATCGTGGTTTGCCTCACCCTTACTATTACCATATCAACAATCTGCGCAGGAGCTCGGGGAATGCATTTTCAAACACTGCGCAGCCTTTAGAAGATTGGAGGTAATTAACTTCCTGCTCCGGGAGCTGGGGTCACTGTTGATAGGTACATTCAACAGCTTCCAAAAACAGTAGGGTCCGTTTCATAACTCTCCAGACTGTACCGTCGACAAAAAAAGAAGCAGGCTTCATACTAAATCAGAGGGATTGGCAAGTATGCTCGGAGTCCCTCTTTCTCCTGACTTCACCTATGTAAACTGTACATGCCACTCTCTTGGAAGAACCCCTCACCTGTCTCCGCCACTGTCAGAGTGCATGCCACTCAGGGGTCCACATCCCTTGCTTTGCCCGATTCCACGTCTGTGAGGTGGATATTGCACTCTGCACGCAGGACTTTATCTGGAATCCACTTCCGAGCGTTGTACGTCACTCTCAGGTCAGCACTTTCACCGGACTCCATCTCCTTGAGGTGTGATGTTAGTCTGTGGGTGGACCTCCTCCCCTCTCGTAAGGGTGCGTGCCACTACGACTCTGCAACCCTTGCCTGATTAAAACCTCTGGGAGGAGGAATGTCACTCTCAACTCAGAACTTTCACTCAATTCCATCTTCTTGGGTGGTACAAGTCACTAGGTGGGTGAAACTCATACCCTCCCGCCGGGGCGCATGTCACTAAGAGCTCTGCAAACGCTTGTCTGCTTAAAACCTCTGGAAAGAGGAATGTCACTCAGAGCTCTGCACTTTCACCAGACTCCCTCTCCTCAAGGTGTGGATGTCACTGTGGACAGGCCTTGCAACCCTTGCCCTGCCAGCTTCTGTTTGAAAGAGAGGATCCAGCAATGACTGCTTGGTTTCCTGGTCAGATTCTTGCTGCTCTTCTGGCCTGAGTAGGGGGAAGAGAAGTGGGGTAGGAGAGGGTGAAGGGAACGGCTCAGTTGATAGGTTGGAGGATTAGATGCAGTCTGTGCCTGTAACAATCAGTACAACATTTAATTACATGTGGGTGTCACGCTGGTCATATTAGGCAAGGGCATCAAAATGGTTCTGTTGCGTATTCAAACAATGTACTGTAAACGTCGTATAGTGATGCCGAGTCATTGCAGTGCCAGCATCCAGTAAACAAAAACAGAAAACCTACACAAACAGTCTGTGGTTCTATATGAAAAACCAGCCAGACTGTGAGAAAAATGACCAGCTAGGTCGATTACATCATTGTCCCAGCACAAGAGGTCAGACCCTATTGCACACCATGCAAAGAAAATGCAATCCTTCCTGATGAAGGCATGTAGAAATCGCCACCAAGCTGGGCTGTTACAGACCCGTGCACGCAAAGCGCAGCCTAGAAGAGTACTTCATCACTGCTACTTTCTCACGAAACAGAGGGATAATCACCCAATGCAGGCTTGGTGGCCAACAATAGAGGTTCAGCCCGGTTGACACAAACAGGGGGGATTCGACAGGGAGCAGAGCCTGCATCTGATGTGCCTGTATAAAAGAAAACAATCCCCTTGACCCGTGTAGAAGAAAACAGTCTCCTCGACTCCTCTCAGTCCGGTTTCTGATCTAACCACAGCACAGAAACAGCGCTCCTCGCGGTCACGGATGAGATCTGACTCCTCCTGGTCCAAGGGAACTCGACTGCCCTCATCCTCCATGATCTTTTGGCAGCTTTTGGCAATTTCCCACCCCACGTTGCTCACAAGGCTCCACCAGATTGGAATCAGAAGGAAACCCTTGAAATGGATCGCCTCTTTTCTTTTAGACAGAACTCAGAGAGTCCACCTCCTGCCCTTCACCTCAAAACACATGGATATCAACTGCAAAGTCCCTCAGGGATCATCAGTCAGCCGCACCCTCTTCAACACATTCATGACCACCCCCCCACCCGGCCGACATCGTCAAAATCCACAAACTCAACATAATCTCCTACGCAGATGACAATTCAAGGACGCATTCACAACAAAAAACAACTTCCACAACTGCATGAACAGTGTCGAAAAATGGATGAGAGACAGATGCCGCAAACTCAACACCAACAAGACGGAGGTACAACTGTTTGGCAACACCACCTCACCCTGGGACAACTCCTGGTGGCCTGCGAAGCTGGGACTCTCCCCCACCCCACCAACCACACCAGTAACCTAGGAATCATCATAGACAGCAAACTTAACAAGCACAAGGTCAACGCAATCTCCTCTGCCTGCTTCCTCACCCTCTGCATGCTCTGCAAGATTTTCAAATGGCTCTTGCGTGAAACTAGATGAACCGTGAACCGTCGCCCACGCCCTCATAACCAGCCAGCTAGACTATGGCAACTCACTCTGCAACGGACTCACCAACACACTAACAAAAAAACTGCAAATCATCCAGAACTCCGCCAACAGACTCATTCTAGACCTCCCCAAAAGAGCACACATCTCCCTGCATCTAAGAAACCTCCGCTGGCTCCCAGTGTACAACCATTCACAATTCAAGCTCTTGATGCTTGCATACAAATCCCTCCACAACCTAGCAACTGCCTGCCTCAACCATTACATGAAATGTCATCACCTCACCAGACTCCTTCACTCCGCATCGCTTACCCTCACCATCACCCCAAAGGTTCGACACAGCACCTGCGGGGTCGCTCGTTCACATACCTAGCAGCAAAGACCTGGAACAGTCTCCTCCGCTCCCCCCACCTTAGGGTGTCTCCCTCCATCCATTAGGTTCAGCAGAGATCTTAAGACACAGCTATTCTACAGACAGACACAGCAAACCTGCGCCCGGTTACCCTTATAGGTGGTTAGTGTGCGTTACAAATAATATGATTGATTGTTCGAAACAGATACCAAGAAATGTGTCTTTTTGGAATGTGCTGGTATTTCCTTAGGACACAAAAGAAGCCAAATATGGCATATAGATATGAGGCAATCAAATTAATTATGAAATATAATCTCATCCATGTCTGCCCAACTCAAACTCTGTGTCAAATCAGAAAAGTAACAACGTATCACTCGTTCTCCTTAATCCATTCTGCTTTTTGCCAATAAAATTAAAGTTGAATTGAAGTGACAGAATCAGGCGAACAGTTTTCCATTTTATGTCATTGTGCGCTTTCTAGTGGCAAATGTTCGGTATTGCAGGCTGTTACATTGCACTCAAACAGAAAACGTGGAAATGGTGCGGGATTATTTAGGCTTTCACGACAGTGTAGAATGTTGTTTTGGAAGGAATACGAAGCCTGTTGGTGCAAGAGCAGGCCACGATGCACTAACAAACAAAGGAGAGATGAGATAAATGATTTCGCGCCGAGGCGAGATAAATCTACACACTAAATGGCGAGATTAGTGTGTTTAGTAGTGAGAAAACAACATCTAAAGGCGAGATAAACATGAACGTGCAGAAGTGTGATAAATATCTGCATTCGGGGTGAGATAAATATTTAAATCGTCAGGTGGAATAAGGGATAGCAATTACACTAGAGATGAGATAGATATACGAGCGAAGAGCTGAAATAAATGCATCTAGAGACGTGATAAATAGACCTGCCCGGAAATTGGATGAATTCTCTTACAAGCGGAGAACTGAAAACACTGCAGGCACTGAAGTCAGAATTACGAAAGCAAGATAATCACATCTGAGGAAAATCTACAACGTAGCGACAGGCAGTAGAACAGCTGTTTGCAGAGGTGTCAACTGCGAGGTGTTGATCACACAAAATATTAGTGGTGGGCTTAAGTTATGTTTATAGGACATTTCTATTGCATGAAATTAACCACAAAGCAACGCAGCGCTCTGCAAGAGACAACATTACCAATGACTATAGAAGAGGGGCTTGTGGGCTCCTAATTTATCGTGAAAATATGGTCCTCAAGTGATGAAGTGGTCCTGTAATTCATTGCTTGTTCGCTCGGTCTTCTGTCCGTGTACCTGTGAAATCCGAAACTACCCGCAAAAAAAGTGAATTCTCTAACTTTTGTCAACGCCTGACTTCTCCGGCATTTTTGAGTCATGAATTCGACGTTAATGCAAATATATATATATATATAATATAATGTACAGAAAGCAGACGATAGGGGATAGCGTACAAGCCCTATGTTTATAGGGCGAGGCGAGACTAAGCCGAGCCACTGGTGCAAGAGCTAAATCGAGCGACGAACCATCAGAAGAGACACGATATTTGTGATACTATCACTGATGTGAAAAATCAGACATAAATTGAATTCATGCATCATACATTAAATTACACGTGCATTCATTTTTGTGGGGGTTAACTCACTGATGATTCACTTACAGTTACCCCAAAGTTTGCACTTACGAACAATGAAGTACAGTGACGTAAATGTATCTTCCAATAGTCCGCTCACAACGTGGAAGTCGCTGCACCTCCACCCCCCAAATAAAGATTAACCAGAAGAGAGACAACTTCAATTATGGCTTAGCCAAGGCTTAGCCCTTTATCTTTTTTTACGCAGTTTCACTGAGAAAAGAGATCCTTAGGAAATCATACATTATAGTTATGAGATCACAGGACATAAGATCAATAAAGAACAGCTCAAAGATCGTACAAGAAATACATAACACAATTGTATCCACTTTCCATTGCAGTGAAGCACTCCAGAATGCATAGTACGAGAAGGCCCCTTATTCCTTAACCATCCCCCATGCCTCAGCAGAAGGCATCCAGAGGATTATTGGCAAGCATACATTAATGATAACTTCCCCTCTGTCTCTCAGAGGGTTGGGCAATACCCACAGTTCCATACCAAGACATACAGCAGGGCACCACCTTGTGCTCTGTCCCTGCCTTGGTACCTGTTAACAGGCAAATTCCCCCAAATATGTTCAGCTCCAAGCATCTTTTGGAAGGGCAGAAAGGTCCAGGACCACAACCAGTTGAGTCCCACCTCCCACCTCCCCAATGCCCACACAAATCAACACCCACCTAAGGGGATAGTTCAGTAAATCAGTCAACATTTTTGGGTGGCACTCTTTCTCTGCTGACACAGGCATCTCACCCAAAATGTTCATCTCCAGGCCTCTAGCCCAAAATATTCATCTCCACACATCTAGCCCAAAATGTTCAACTCCAGGCATCTGGCCCAAAATGTTCAACTCCAAGCATCTCGCCCAAAAATGTTTAACTTGAGGAATCCCGGGATACGGTAGAAAAAGGTCAAGGACCACCTGCAGGTCAGTCCTCCCTCCTGCCTGCTCAGTGGCCACAAAACTCAACACCCCCTCAAGAGTTCCATTCAGTAAATTAGTCCAAATTATAAGGGTACCCCCCTTTTTCTGCTCCTAGAAATTCCGCCACTTCCGCCGTCCTCCAGTTTTGTGCACCGGCTTGCTGGAGCACGGTGGAGAGAAAAGGAGGCTGATACCCCACCTCTCGATACCTTAAATGTTTCTGTCCAGGGTGCTTCCCGATGATGTCACAACCCTCCTTCGGGGAGAAACAAACAACGGACTCCGCCTCTTGGCTCCTGTCTGTGGAGCCACTAATGGAACCCCTCTGCTATTTGCAGAGGGCACCTGGACATAATGCGCTCAACGTGCAAGTTGCTCCCCCGTCACTGCAAAAAGATGAATCAAAAGAGAGGCAACTTTGAATATGGTTTAGCCAAGGCGTAGCCCTTTATCTTTATTCACGCAGTTTCAGTGAGAAAAGAGAACCTTAGTAAATCAGACATTGTAGTTATGAGGACACAGGACATAAGATCAATAAAGACCAGCTCAAAGATTGTGAAAGCAATACAAAATAAAACAACTGTCTCCACTTTCCATTGCAGTGAAACGCTCCAGAATGCATAGCGCCAGAAGGCCCCTATTCCTTATCCATCCCCCATGCCCTCAACCAAGGGCATCCCGGGGATTGGTAAACATACATTAGTGGCAACTTCCCCTCCATTTCTCGCAGGCTGCTCAGTGCCCACACAACTCAACACCTATCTAAGGGGTCAATTCATTAAATTAGTCCAAATTATTTGGGTAGCCCTCTTTTTCTGCAGCTAGAAATTCTGTCACAGGGCTTGCTCCACATAGACTCATAGTTTGGAAATTGCTCTTTATCATAGAATACACCTTTTATTAAAGGACCTTGCACCTTGTGGTCTGAACTACTTGGCCATGCTCACCCGAATATGATCTCCAACATATCCGAGTTTACCTCTGGAGCGTGGTGAAGAGTGTTATCGGATTCCAGTGAAGCAAGACGTACTTCACCTGGCTGCAATCTACTAAACGTATTTTCACTTTCTTGCTTTACATGTAATTAACACTGCAATTTCAGTGGAAAGAGAGAGTCAGTTTTATATTACTATATATACATTTCTTCAATGTGAATTATGCTGCTGAAAATTCATCTTTTCCAAAACTGCATAAAGGAAGGAAAGAGAACAGTGGCCTTATTTATTTGTTATTCATTGGTCAATTGGACGCCAGAGTCGATTCACAGCTCACTGGCCTAAGTTAAGCTCGACCATGCCATGATTCACCCACCTAAAGGAAAAGTGATGCTATCCTGCATCCTTCAGGCCAGAAGTCTATACGGGAGGCAAGGTGTGGTGATACACTGAGACCATCACTGAGGCTCTAGAGTGAGGGGAGAGAGGACAAGACTGTCAATGGGTGAAGTGCATCTTCCATAGCGAGAAAGGAGAAAAAAATGCAGTGGCTCTAGTTGGAAACTTGAAGGCTCAATTTACTAAGATTTGTGTCGGGTTTCAATAATTTAATGTTAAATGAACAGACGTAAAAAATCATTAAATCACAACATATTACTTTATGAAGGATTCCCACATATCTGGCCAATAAATATTTTAGCACCAAAATTCTGACATTCTATCAGGGTGCAGTACGATGTCGTCATCACATACCTGAATTGAATTGAAATTCCACAATCCACAGCCAGTCTGCAAGAGAAGGCTGGGTTGTGTCTATGATGCCACTTCCATTATTGAGTGATTGCCTTGGCGGAGAACTTCTCTGTTCCTTTTAGAATCCAAAGCTGCTTGCTTTCTTTTCGAGAGAGTAGTGAACAGTTTTTCTACTGAATTTCTAAGCAATATTTTTAGAAAATGACCCTTGTGGTGCATGAGGTAAGATGTTAGACACTGTTCGAAAAAGGTACAGGCCAGACAGGAGGTACAGGACGCCAACTGGGGTGGTTGCTGTCTTTTGCCATTGGTGGTCCAGGGTCTGTTCTACTATGGCTCTTCAGACTGCACCACGTACACCCCTTTCTGCACTTGAATCTAAGGGGCATATTTATACTCTGTTTGCACCAAATTAGCGTAATTTTTTAAAACTTTAATTCGGTGCAAAACAAACTCCATATTGATACTTTGGTGCTAGACCCGTCTAGCGCCAAATTTATGGAGTTACAGTCATTTTTTAGAAGTGGAAACTTACCTTGCCTTAATGAGATGCAAGGTAGGTGTTCCCGTGCAAAAAATGACTTTATGGCCTTAACTCCATATTTATACTCCCGTGCAAAAATGGTGCATGGGAGGGAGGGGGGGGGGGTCAAAAAATGGTGCAAAGCTTGCTTTGCCCCATTTTTTAACTCCTGGGTCAGGGCAGGCATTAGGGGACCTGTGGGCCTATTTCCATAGTGGAACACCATGCAATAAGCCCGCAGGTGACCTCCCCAGGCCCCAGGGACACCCCCACCCACACCAGAGGGACGGCGGAGGATGGGTGACCCCATCCCAGGTAAATACAGGTAAGTATTTTATTTTTTAAAGTGCCATAGGGGGCCCTGAAATGCCCTCCTCATACATGGCACTAGGTGCATTGGCCACGCCCAGGGGACCCTGGTCCCTTCTGCTGGCCATTGGTGTGGTGGGCATGGCTCCTGTCTTTTGAAAGACAGGAGTCATGTGGTATGGATGGTTTTGCATCAGTAAATGACTCTAGACAGGTTAGAGTCATTTTTTTCACTCTAACCTGCATAACGTCATTTTTTGGTGCAAAAACCCCCTTCCTCCATACTCCCAGCCCAACCCGATTAAAGTCATTTTTTTTGCCGCTAGCCTACCCTTTGCACGGCTTGCCCCATTCCATAAATATGGTGCTTGGCTGGTGCACAGAAATGGTGCAAGCCGGTGCTAAACATTTTGGTGCAAAACTGAGTTGGTGCAGTTTTGCACCAAAAAGTATAAATCAGGGCCTAAGTGTAGTGAGGATGAGCTTTCACAACCTTCTCAGGAAGAGAGTTTGGTGACACAAGCTCAAAACTTAACAGCCAATAGACACAATCATTTCCAGTTCAGTCCAGTGCTTTTCTTGTTAGAAAATAAAGTATTCTTTATTCTGCCAGCATTACTCAGTAACGCAGTTTACCTCAGCATAAAGGGTAGTGACTTTGGTTATGCCAGCTGGAACCCTGGGTATGTATTATGCTCCTAGGGGAAGTGAATACAAAATGTAGGTGAAAGAATGTATTAACCAAGTACTTACTAAGACATCAAGATAGTACCGATAAGAACCTCATAAGTGAAAAAGGGTAAGGTTCAAAACAGAGCCAGATAATGCAGTGGAATTAAATCATTCTGTACTATAAATTGAAAAAATCAAATATATCCATGAAATTAGTAACGTCCCAACGTTTGCAAAAATAGCACCAAAAAATAATAGTCTTTGCTTTTCCATTGCATATTGGTAATAGAAGGAACATATTATAATAGGTTTATCTTTCTTTTGCAGAGAAAATATTCAATAGCCTCAATGTTCACATAGTCGGAGTACTGGACCGTACAAGATATAAATATCTAACAATATGTAGTAACATACACTGTACCAACATAGAAGAGCAGTCAGCTGTTGGTAACCCCTTCTGTAGCCTTTTTGTCTTTGCAGGTTTCAAGAAACAAGGCAGCCAAGATCAGAAACACACGGAAAGGCCAGCAGCACTTGGACAGAAACTGAGAGATTGACAAAGATTCACCAAAGAGACCACCAGAAAGAAATAGAAATGAGGATGTCAGCAAAAATCAGGTTTCTCGTTAAAACTAGATTTGCAGGAGAAGAGCGACTCTGGGTGCAGCTTTTGTGTTGCCTCACCCGAGGAGTCTACCTGTGGCTAGCACAGACTTCCAGAAGGGGCGTCTACGCAGTTGAATGCAGAAACACTAGACCATGCCCCTCCTCGGCCCCCTCTTCTGCTTCCAGGTTATCTGCTGAATGCCCTGTGCAGCGAAGCACAGCCACAATTGTGACAGTACCCCTCTCCCAACACCCTTTCCATTGGCTTGGGTTTGGCAGTATATTGCACATGAAACCTTCTAACCAACTGGGAAGCATGTACATGCCCTACCGGCTCTCAGGATCTACTCTCCATACTACAACTTTTCCAGTCAATGAGATAAAAAAGACGCCCTTTTGCTCACTTTGGATGCAAAATTTCCTTCACTTCATATTCTGGTTCGATCCCAACCTCTACTGGTTGAGGAATGTTTTCTAAGTGTCTGCCATCTATAACTGGTTTGGCCAGAGATACATGAAATACTGGGTGTACTGGTAAATTATTAGGTAGTTCTAGTTTAAGGGCTATGGGATTGATTAATTTGAAAACCTTAAATGCCCCGCAAATATGGTCTGAAATTTATTTCACCCCTTAAGACATAAATGTTTCATAGACAACAATACCTGATCCCTAACTGAATCAATCAAGTACATTTCTTAAGCGCACTACTCACCCGGTAGGGTCTCAAGGCACTGGGATGGGGAGGGAGTGTGCAGGGGGGGGTGGGGGCTGCAGTTACTGCTCGAAAAGCCATATTTTTAGGTGCTTTCTGAAGGTTAGGAAGTCCTGGGTCTTGCGTAGGTTGGTGCGGAGGGAGTTTGAGGTTTTGGCGGCAAGGTGGGAGAAGGATCTGCCGCCGGAGGTGGTGCGTTGGATGCGGGGGACTGTAGCAAGGGTGAGGTCGGCGGAGGGGAGCTGTCGAGTTGGTATGTGGAAGTTGGCTTGTTCATTGAGGTAGGTCGGTCCAGTGTCGTGGAGGGCTTTGTGAATATGCCTTCTCAAGTATTCTGTGCTCGTCAGCATATTTTTTGCATCTTTGTTTTGCTTGTTGTAAGTTCTCCCGAGCTGTCTAATGTAATTTACTAATGTGTTTCTGAAAGTCGCATGACAGCATACCTCAATGCCCATCAGGACACACAAGGTTCTCCAGAAATGTGATCGAAAATAAGTACAGAGGGTACTCCATGTAATCGAATAATAGTCTGTGTAAATACCTTCACTAACCTCTTAGCTGTAGGGAGACATTTCAAGGGGTTGAAATATGCCATGTTTGTCAAGTGATCAAAAGCTACCTGAAATGCACTGAATCCTTTAGGAATGCATGGTTGTTCCACAATAAAATCTATTGAAACAGTATGCCAAGGCAGTGGGGGGACAGATATAGGCCAGAGTAAACCAGTAGGAGCTGCGTGCACAAGTTTACTCTGAGTACACACAGCACACAAGTTTCACAAATCTTTGGGAATCTTTTCCCAAACTGGGGCCCCAAAAGTGTCTCATTAAAAAGTCTATGGCTCTCTTTGGTCCAGGTTTACCAGCCAGCTTACTCCTCGAAGCTGGCTGGTAACCCTGGAGCAAAGAGCGCCATTGTGTTCAAATCATGTTCTTGTAACCCAAGAAAAGGTAAGTTTAGACCCTCATTTACATAGTGTAACTGATCTTTTTCCACACTGGCATGTTGCTCTAAAACTGTATTACATTCGTTTGTGGTTTGTTGTTGTTGTTGTTGTTGAACCAAGGTCAAAATGTATGGGGTTGTTATAAGCCCTACTACTTTGCCAGTAGCTATTAGGTTTAGTGGATGCTGCCAACACTCAAAAGGTTTGTAACCCTAACAGGAAATAGAGTCTGCTATACCATTTTTCTTTCTGGGTTGAAAAGTGATGACAAAATCATGAGCTAAAAAAACTGTGTCCATCTTAATTGTCCAGCAGGCAAGGCTGAGCAGATTTTAAAAAACTGTAGATTTTGATGGTCAGTTAGTATTGTCACTGTATGTTGGACCCCCAGCAGATAATGACACTACCCTGCAAATGCAAACTTGATGCCAAAAGCTCTCCATCTGCCGCTGTCTAATTGAGTTCAGCAAAACGGAGTTTATGTGAATAGTAAGTGAAAGGATGTAGTTGCCTAGTAATATGATGGGTTGTGACAGAACTCCACCCCTGGCTATGCATGAAGCACCTGCCTCAATTACAAAAGGTCATGTTAAGTCTGGATGCTTGAAGATGGGGGCTATGACAAATCTTTCTTTTAGGGCCTGGAAGGCTTTTTCAGCCTCCATATGCCATTGGAAACACACCCCTTCATTCAGCAATCTAGTGAATAGCGAGACCAAAGCAGGGAATTGATTTATGAAATGTCAATAAAAGTTAGCAAATTAGAGTATGTTTTGCACCGCCTTCACTGACTAGGGAAACTTCCATACTTTAATAGCCCCCACTTTCTTAATGTCCATTTGAACTCTTTAGCGGGGATGATAAAGCACAAAAATTAAATCTCTTCGAAATGGAATATGCATTTTAAAAATTTCGCAAACAACAGATGTTCCCTCAAATTTCTCAGCACGTGTTTAACATGATCAAAATGTTCTTCAAAGGAACTGATAAAAATAAGTATATCAACAGTAAACACCGCTACATTGATATCTATGTACTCTTGTAATACCTCATTAAGAAGTAATGGAATGCAGCAGCCTCATTACAAAGACCAAAGGGCATCACTACGCATTCATAGAGACCAAACCTAGTCTGGAATGCCATCTTCCCTTCATCGCCCTCCTGCGTCTGCACTAGGTGGTAAACCACTTGATCCAGCACTGATGGAATCTGAGAAAGAGGGTGTCTATTTTTTATCATGACACGGTTATGGGTTCAATAGTCTATACAAGCCCAGAGCTCTCCTCCTTTCTAGGGGACAAAAAACAACAGAGAAGATGACAGGGAATGAGTTAGGCAAATTAACCATATGCCCATGAGTTCATCTTGATACTCTTTTAAATGTATAATTTCCCGCTCCGTGAGAATGTAAATTCTGCTACAGGATATTTGAGCCATAGGCTGGAGGTCAGTCCTACAGTCAAAGGGCCAGTGAGGGGGCAAAACAGTGGCATTTTTTAAATCAAAGACATCAGTAAAACTATCGTGTTCCATAGGAATATAGGCACTAGTCACCCCAACAGTGTCCTGCATACATTCCTGACTGAAAGTACCCTTTAGGAAACAATTTTGTTGACTGTGGATAGATGGAAAGATATTGTCCCCAAAGCCCAATCAATTAATGGATTATGTTGGTGTAGCCAAACATTTCTCCAAAATAGTGCAAAATTGAGGGATAGTGATTAAATAAAAATATGTGGACTCCTAATGGTTATCAGCTATAACCAATGTAATTTGTATTGTCTGGGAGACTACAGGACCTGGTGAAATCTCCCTGTCATAAATCACCTGAATAGTCTAAACTTTGTTCCTGGGTACAGGAGAAATGCCCCACTTATTGGCAAAAGATAAATCCATACAATTGTCCATGGCACAAACTACATCAATTAGCAGGTCTATAGAAACACGGTTATTCAGTTACCATTTTCAACATGCTGGTACTTGAAAATGCTTGATGGCATGTTCATAGCTCATTTACCTAATTTAGAAAAGACCTTTGTCTCTACAATCATTGTACATAAGAGTTACCTATCTCCTTTGAGACTGTAGTTGTTAGTTTTTTGTTTTCCTTAAGCTTACTGTTACAGTCTCTAACGATTTGACTAGACCTTCCACAATGCAGGCAAAGTTTATTTTCTCTATGCTTTTTTCTTTCTTCTTAGGAAATAGGCCCACAGATCCTCCATTTTAGATTGGCGCCATTTCATTTACCACTTTGCTTTCAGACTTTTTTTCT
Source organism: Pleurodeles waltl (assembly GCF_031143425.1). Taxonomy (NCBI): domain Eukaryota; kingdom Metazoa; phylum Chordata; class Amphibia; order Caudata; family Salamandridae; genus Pleurodeles; species Pleurodeles waltl. The sequence goes on from NC_090445.1 coordinate 1,422,881,603, forward strand.
CAGGCTATAAATAGTCTTGATTCCACTTTACCCCAATCAGATTTAATTTCTACCAATCTGTGGCCTAATCTGACAATTAGGTCAATAAGATGGGCACAGTACTCCGGCAAGTCAACCATATGGGTTAGTGGATCCTTCAACTCATTACGTAACCCACTATACAACAGTAACGCTCTCTTTTCCCTTGGCCAACCAGATTCAGCAACAAGCCTATTAAATGTGGTCAAGTAAGTAATAAGATCCTTATTCCCCTGTTTCAGATTTAACAATTCAGTGTATTTGGATTGTATAAAGGTTTGTTTATCCAATAATACCCTAATTGAAGCCTTAACATCCATGTAATTACAGAGGATTCAATCATTCCTTTCTATCAGTGGTATTGACCTTGTAGCTGCAGTGCCCCCTAGGTACGAACGGATAAACACCACTCAAGATTGATCAGTTGGAGAATACGCTTGTTTACACATAAAATGCAACTGGTAGTGATTTAGAAAGACAGCATATTTAGATGATACCCCCTATAACCTCTCAAGAAGAGCCAATGAAACACTGTGTGGAGCAAAAACTTGAACTACAGGGTTTGACACTCCCCCCCACCGGTTGCACCACTTTCATATTCTCATGACTGTGAGTCAGAATAAACAATGTAGGTGGTTTAAAAGTAAACTTGGTGTGAGTGTTTCCCCTGGAACTAGTTGTAATTTAAGGTTTAGCAACTGTTCTTCCTGGGTTTCCTTGAAAATTGTCTAACCATTGTGCAAGCTGCTGTGTTTCAGTTTACAACTGTTTTGCTGCATGCCATAAACCCTCTGTTTCATTTAGCAGGGATACTAGTATAGTAATTACATCTGCCAAGGAGGGAATCCACAATTCCAAATCACTCAGAAAATCATTTTATACTTAAACCTACAATTTTTTAATGTTTGGTAACAACCAAGGCTGATATGGCTGTGCAATCTTGTGGGAGTGAGATGTGAATGCCAGAAGCTGATTTCCTATTCCACCAGAATCCTGTAAACATTGGAAAAGTAAGGCAAGTCCAGGCAAGAACAGTATTCCGGGAAAAGAAAAGAAGAGAAAACCAAAGATGGTCGCATTGGGATCCCTCAAGACGACTGCATTCGGCCTCCTCACTGCCGACTCCTTACAGTGTTCATTGTTCACAGTGTATCTAATAAAAATACAGTATGTGTTTTAGTACTTATCCTACTAAGACATATATTGATATATACATAGGTTGGAATGGTATGTATTCTCACCTCATACCTCATACTTTCCCATTAGTATATATCAGTAACCTTACATATGCAGTGTGCTCCTAAAGAAAGTGAATATAGAATGTAGCTAAAAGTTCATTCTAACCAAGTACTTGCTAAGATAAATACATAATAACTGCAAAAAAGGTAAGATTCAAAACAGAGCCAGAAAATGCAGTGCAATATGTCATTCCCTACTATATGTTGCAAACGTCAAGTATATCCATAAGAATAAGAAAGCCCCAAGATTGGCAAAAATAGTACCCAAAAATAGTCTTTGCTTTTCCATCACTTAATAGTAATAGAACCATAATATTATAACAGTCTTTTCTGCTTTTGCAAAGAATATAATCACTAGCTGTAAGGTTCACAAAGTCACGGAATGGGATGGTGCATATAAATATCCAACAATATGTAGAAACATGCACCATACCAACATATAAAAGCAGTCAGCTGTTGGTAACAACTTTTGTACTCTTTTTGTCTTTAGAGGTTCCAAGGGAGAAGGTAGCCAAGATCAGAAAAAAAACCAAAATGCCAGCACCACATGGAGCAGAAACTGAGAGAATGGCAAAGATCACAACAGCCGCCACGAAAAAGTAACAAAAATGAAGTAGTCAGGAAAAAACAGGTATGTTTCACTTTAAAACAATAGTCCAGGTAAAGAGTGACTTCCGGGTGCTGCTTTTATGCTGCCGCACCTGAGGAGTCCACCAGTGACTAGCCCATATCTCCAGGAGGGGTGTCGACACAGGGGAAAAGCAGAAACACTGTCACCTTCCTCAGCTCCTCCTTTAGATTTCTGGTTATCACCTGCCCGCCCTAAGCAGGGACATGCAGCTTCAGCCGTGACAGATCCTAACTACAATTATATCCTTGACTGGCCACAGTGAAACTACCTATTAGGCTGCTATAGTCAGTTCCCACTGTCGTGAGGGTACTTTAGCTAATACACAGGCACGTTATTTTAGCTTAGGCCTGCAGCTTGTGTCCTTTCACTCCGAGGCATGCATTTTTATTCATATTATTATTTTAGCAAAAGCTTAATTTTATTGAGATGTCTTTATTATTTTATAAGCTTATCCATTCACATAGAATTCTGTTATTCTTTTCTTATCATGACATTTTCATTCTGTGCTTCATTTAAGGCTGTGAGTTATTGCCAGCACAAGGCGTTCATCATGTCCCCAACTCTCATAAACAGAAATATATGTGTTGTCACATAAGGGCAGTTTTCTCAGAACATCAGCTGTTTTATTATAAAACATCACATTGCACCCTACACAATAGAGGGGAATACCAACTAGTTGCCATCGCATGCTGCATGTCACGTTTGCAGTTTCTGCTGAGACCTGACACCTTCTCTCCCTCCATGTGGGAGGATTCTCAGTAGACCAACCGACCTCTTTTTAACCTACAGGTATTGGGAATGGCTTTCTTCTGGGGGTTCTGATGGGCAGATTACGGCTTGCACTGCAATGCACTTTTATAGAATCTTAGTAGTATAAGTAGATGTTAGACCTGACATGCCTTAGGGTGGTCACCCCTAACTTTTTGCCTGCCTCCCTCCACTTTTTGGACTCTGTTTTTGCTGGCTCTTAGACTCCGCGCACTTTACCACTGCTAACCAGTGCTAAAGTGCATATGCTCTCTCCCTTTAAACATGGTAACTTTGGATCATACCCAATTGGACTATTTAATATACTTATAAGTCCCTAGTAATGTGCACTGTATGTGCCTAGGGCCTGTAGATTAAATGCTACTAGTGGGCCTGCAGCACTGGTTGTGCCACCCACTCAAGTAGCCCCTTTACCTTGTCCCAGGCCTGCCATTGCAAGGCCTGTGTGTGCAGTTTCACTGCCACTTCGACTTGACATTTAAAAGTACTTGCCAAGCCTCAAGCTCCCCTTTTTCTACACATAAGTCACCTCTAATGTGTGCCCTAGGTAACCCCTAGAGCAGGGTGCTGTGTGGGTAAAAGGCAGGACATGTACCTATGTAGTTTACATGTCCTGGTAGTGTAAGACTCCTAAATTCGTTTTTTTACACTACTGTGAGGCCTGCTCCCTTCATAGGCTAACATTGGGGCTGCCCTCACACATTGTTGAAGTGGCAGCTGCTGATCTGAAGGGAGTAGGAAGGTCATATTTAGTATGGCCAGAATGGTAATACAAAATCCTGCTGATTGGTGAAGTTGGATTTAATATTACTATTTTAGAAATGCCACTTTTAGAAAGTGAGCATTTCTCTGCACTTAAATCTTTCTGTGCCTTACAATCCACGTCTGGCTAGGTTTAGTTGACAGCTCCTTGTGCATTCACTCAGACACCCCCCAAACACAGGGTACTCAGCCTCACTTGCATACATCTGCATTTTAAATGGGTCTTCCTGGGCTGGGAGGATGGAGGGCCTGCTCTGACACAAAGGACTGCCACACCCCCTACTGGGACCCTGGCAGACAGGATTGAACTGAAAGGGGACCTGGTGCACTTCTAAGCCACTCTTTGAAGTCTCCCCCACTTCAAAGGCACATTTGGGTATAAAACAGGGCCTCTGCCCTACCACCTCAGACACCTGCTGGAGAAGAAACCTGAACCAGAATCTGCATCCTGCCAAGAAGAACTGCCTGGCTGCTCAAAGGACTCACCTGGCTGCTTTCTACAAAGGACTGCTGCCTTGCTGTTGGCCTGCTGCTTCGCTGAACTCTTGTCTGGCTGCAAAAGTGCTCTCCAAGGGCTTGGATAGAGCTTGCCACCTGTTCCCTGAAGTCTCAGGACCAAAAAGACTTCTCTTTTTCATTTGGACTCCTCGTGCGCCGAAAAATTCGACGCACAGCTTGCTCCGCGGTGGGAAAATCACCACACGCCGACACTGCTCGACGCGACGCCTACGGTGCAACCGGAACTTCGACGCACGGCCTTGCAGGGACAACGCCGCCCGACTTCCAGAGAGGAAATCGAAGCGACGCCTGCCACGAGAAAGAAAATTTCACGCACAGCCTCCCGGAACGACACGCAGCCGGATAACAAGCCGAGGAATCCACGCACAGACCCTGGAACATCTGGTAATCCCGCGAACCATAGAAGGAGTCGGCCCGCGTGCCGGAAAACAACGCACGTCTTCCCCGAGTGAAAAATAACGACGCAAGTCCGTGTGTGAAGGGGCGAAACTGACGCACACACCATTTTTCTTCCCGCAGAACGACGCACGTCTCCCCGCGTGAAAAATAACAACGCAAGTCCGTGTGTGAAGGGGCGAAACCGACGCACACACCATTTTTCCACGCATCTCCTCCTCTGCGGCCCTCTGCTGAGAATTTCCACTCCAAAACCATGTACTTTGTGCTTGAAAGAGTCTTTGTTTGCTTTTGAAAGACTTAAGACACTTTATATCACTTTTCAGTGATATTTCTACAAATTCCTATTGCATATTTTATTGTGTTGATCTACAAATATCCAGATAAATATTCTGTATTTTTCTAAACACTGTGTGGTGTATTTTTGTGGTGCTATATGGTGTTATTGTATGATTTTTTGCACAAATACTTTACACATTGCCTTCTAAGTTAAGCCTGACTGCTCGTGCCAAGTTACCAGAGGGTGGGCACAGGATAATTTGGATTGTGTGTGACTTACCCTGACTAGAGTGAGGGTTCTTGTTTGGACAGAGGGTAACCTGACTGCCAACCAAAAACCCCATTTCTAACAGTAGAGATTCTAGAACCATTGCTGTGACAGTATAGCATGACATTTCCTATGTTTCACTTTCCTAGTCACTGCCTTGTTTTATTATGTTTTATCATCCCCATAATTGCAATACATGCCTTTTTACATAGACTGCAGTTGATTCAATAAAACATATTGAACCTGCTCCTGCTTTAGTTTTACCTTTGTACCTGTGAGACGTATGTGACTGAGAAAAAGGGGTAAGATCTGTTCTACCATGACTTCTCTGAGAAATCTAGATGCCATGCGAATGGCTGCCACAAATCACCTTTTACTCTTGGGTATTGATGAGGTGCTGCTAGCTGGCTGTAAGGGTTAGGCTGACAGCTGTCACCCGGCGCAGGATCACACTCAAACCGCCCTGCTCAGTGGTGGTGCGTTCAAAATCCAGCAGCCTTGTTACTATAACAAGAGTCTCTATGACACCACCAGGACTGCAGACGTACCAAGAAACCCCTTTCCGCATGGGTCACTCCAGGCTTTGATCTTCAATTGTCTCTTCTTTTCTAGTTGTCCTTTCAGTCAGGTAAACACTATGCTTCTCCCCTTGGACAGTCTCTCACACTTCACGGACAGGCAGGCTCCTTCCCTCTCTCTGTAGGCAAACAAACTTCTAGGCACTATGCAGTCCCTCAGCTCTTACAATAATAGGTGCACACTTCAGGTGACACCGTCTTGCCCTAGGAGATTGGCTGTCAAGCAGACACCAGCACTGGTCACAGAGCAGCCCTTTGAGTGCTCTGGTGAGCACACCCTTTCTTAGCCAAGAAGAACTTGAAAAATGAATAAATTGGGGTGGTTTGGGTCCCACATTTATACACCTATTCCAGAAAGGGAATGTGGATCCATTACCACAAATTTCAGAACCAGTTTGATGTGGTTCATTTTCAAGTGTCCTTTTCAAGGCTGCTCTCCATACACAGTCTTTGTGTAAAGTGATGACTTACATCAGGTAACTCTGGGGCTGTCTGTAAACTTGGGAATCCACAACATGAGCACAATTAAGTGTGATGTTTCTGCACTTGGCTGTCATCAGAATTCCTGAAGCAGTAATAAGGGAAAAACAAAAGGGCAGGCCTATTCAAGAAGCTTCTTCCCTTCGAACACTAGGCATTGCAGCCCCACCCTTTACCCCTATCATCCACCAAATGGCAGTGTTTAGGAATACCTAATCAGCGGCCCCTTGCTAACAAAGCCTTCCTTAAATTACGTTAATTAACTAAGTAGGCCTGCCTCCTTTCTTCTTACTTCACACTCTGGATCTCCACCCTCCAGACACAGGCATTCAGGCAACACATTTCCACTGTCTGGCAAATAAGATACCACTGTTGTCAGTACTCAGACTCATATACACACAGAGAGTCATACTACTGCACATATACTATGCATACACACTCAACACACATGCAGGATGTCAGTGCAAGGCTCTGGGTATTTGCCTAACAGTGAAACCTTACATAAGAGAGCCAATAGATCACACCCTGGTGGAAAAAATAGTTATGGTCATGCTATCAGTCTCAAAACACAATATGCTGCCACCTTCATGTTTCGTGATATGTCCAGGACAGGCACAGTAGTCCTATGTCCATTAGGAGGGTAAACTTGGTGCACCCATCCATCTCACAGGACAGTTCTGGACCTTGCATAGTCAAGAACTGGCCCAGGTTTCTGCGCACAAGCTAGATTAGTTTGACAGGGCCAAAATAAAAATCTAGATTCCAGAAGCAGTGCAGCACTCCAGGCTGGAGAATATGGCCCTCTACCATGCAGATGACATTCCCATCCGAACATACGGTGAGAAAAAAAGTCTAGGATTTCACCTGCATGTTTGTATTAAAGCTACAATGTCTTTCTCCAATTATCTCACATTACATGAATATGTGAACTAGAAGCATGCTATCAAAATATACAATACATGTACCTGGGTTCTCCAACGAGTAGCTCATGAGCTACTAGTAGCTCATAAATAGCTCTCCCGTGTGCAGCCCAGCGTACAAAACTGAAAAGTTTATATTTAAAACAAACATGTCTGATGTGGTCAGTGTGATAATTCTAATAATATTCGTAGCTCTGGATGCTTTTCATCAACATGAGTACCTTTTACTACAAAAAAGTATGGAGACCCTTGTAACATGATTACACACATGAATGTATCTGAACTAGCAAATGATTGCACCTGAATAGTTACATATAGGTCTTGAGGCCATAATGAGCAAAAGTACAATAAGGGTTGTAAGGCAAAACGAATAACAGTTGGGATTTAATGTTGCATAAATGTGCTGTATTTTTTAATAATGGTGGAATCTTGTGAGATTTCACAGTCTGTGTTTTCTTCCTCGTGGAAGCTTCCTGGTGTCAGTTGGTAACCTGGCTGGCCTACTGGTACCACCAATTGGTTGTTTGTCTTAATAAACATCCTTGATTCAACACTGTGGACCTGAAGATCTTCAGAACAACTTGACGACAACTACGCAATACAAACCTAAGTCTGCATAGCACAATGGAGTATCATGAATAAGTGCAGTAAATGTGGAAGAATAAAGCATTTTGCCCGTATGTGTGCAGAGAGAAATAAAATGAGGGTTGCATTAGTCAAAAGCAGAAGAAATCCACAGTGCAATGAGTGTGGAATGGCACAGTGAGGAACAAGGCAAGAAAAAAGTCTTAAGATAGTTTTCCAATCCAAAGCTGGGAGGCAGCCCTATTGGTGGACTCTGGGTCATTGTACAGTATTGTCTCAAGAGAAATGCTTGATGCAATGTAGCCAACTGTCAAGTTGAACCTAAAGGATAGCAAACCTTAATGGTTAACAAAGAAGTGACAGTGATGTCTTGGGGTACATATGGGTGAGCAAGCCATTTCAGGAGTGGAAAATGAAAAGGAAAATATATAAGGCCAGGAGTGGACTATATATATTATGTTGGCTTGCATATAATCATAATTCTGAGACCCGTAAACTAATTGACAGTGGGGAAACACAGCAATGAAGAAGACATTTTCAAGGGTTCCATGGAAGTATTTGAAGGAACTCTAGATGCATGGAAAGGTTATAAGCACAAGATCTTATTGAAGGAAGAAGACACACCCATAAGGCATAATCTGAGGACAGTACTAAATGAAGGGGACAAGGAAATGTTAAGGGTGATCATATTAAAAGGAATAAAAGAATTAAGAATGTCAAAGAACCTCTAAATGGTTGTCACCTGTAGTTATCATCAAGATGGCTGATGGTAGTTAAGGTTTTGTGTTGAATTCACTGCTTAACCCAGTACATTGCTTTAGAGTGTTTTGCATTACCGAATATCAACGAGACTATGTAATTGTTGAAGGAAGGTAAATTATTTTCAAAGCTAGATTTGAGGAGTGCTGATCAACAAACCAGATTACATCAGAGCTTTGACTGCCTTCTACTTCCTTTTAGCTTTGTATCAACAGCGACATATTCCAATGCATCATGGCAGAAATCTTTCACCCAACTTAGCAATGCAGTCTGGTGGGGGTGCGAGTTATAGTTACCTTAGGGATGAGTTATAGTTACTTGAGATAACTATAACAGGTGAATTTCTATGATTTGGTATGTTTAAAATGTGAGCCTAACTATAATGTTCCTGTAACTTATATATCACAGTCTTCAAAAATGCTCGTTCCGAGCTCAAAGCAGCCGAAGAGGGGTGGTGCGAAAAACCGGCACGAGCAAGGTAGTAATAATAACAGTCAAAAAGAATACTAATGCCCCTCTGCAGCCCAGGGACCGCCACCACCATAGGGCTTCAAACTAATCACAAGCGGAGGCCCCCCACAGCCCTGGGGACCGCCACCTACCTGGGGCTGGGGCATTAAACTGTTGTAAAGCAGAGGAGCAACAGGGACCGCCACTTTCCTGGGGCTTTAAGCTGAAGAAACATGCGAGGGCTGCCATGGGGACTACTACCTCCCCTGGACTTCAAACTTGAGAAATTAGTGGGGGCTGCCTTGCGCCTCGCAGCTCCAGGGATCACCACCTCCCTGGGGCTTCATACTTAAGAAACACGGGGGCTGCCTGGTCCCTTATCAGCCTCGTGGACCGCTAACTACCTGTGAGTTCAAACTGATGAAACAAGGGGGGGGGGGCTGTCAAACAGATCTCACTTCATGCAAGCGGAGATTGCCTCTGTTTCCCTGATTGCAAAGATGCAGGCAAGGAAACAGAGGAAACTGCTTTCACAGAGACAGAGCCCCTTCCACTCTGTGACAGCAATGCAGGCTCCCACAGGAGTGGATCACCAGTAGGTAGTTATAGTTAGGACCTAGTTGCCAGGAAGACCATTTTTTTTAGTTTACTAATAACTTTGGTGCAGTTTGACCAATCTTCACGAACCTTTCAAAACTAGTTTGCTAGTCACTTCAGCTGCTGTCTGGAAAGTTTCAGGGAGATCCATCAAATTGGGGCTAAGACCAAAGTGGGGGTCCCAAAACGTGTTTTCCACAAGCAATTTCTTGTAGGGATTTTAGGCACAACTACAGCCCAAACCTCTGAGTGGAATTACTCTAAATTTGGCAGAAAGCTAGATCTGGATCCAGAAAGGGGGATGTTTGTAATTTGGTGTAAATATGTTGTGTAGTTTTGGAGTTATTAAAGTAAAAGATGTATGTATAGCTAGAGACACATTTCCACCACGGCAGATGGACAGATCCACTTGTCAACAGCAATGCCATGATTGGCTGTCCACAACCTGAGAGGAAAGCTGCGGCCACCATTTTATGCATCGGGACTCGGGAAAATAAAATTTAAAAATGATACAAGAGATCAGGACAGAGGTAACCTGACCCCATGGTACTGATGAAGGGGCAAGAAATTGTCCAATACTGTTTTATTTTGAGCGGACGAGGATCCATGAATACACTGCGGTCTTCAGTGTGACCCCTGTGTACTTAGCGGCAGATTTATGGGTCCAAAAAAAAACATATACACTCACTCACACACCGACTCACAAACTCAGTCACCCACACACCAACTTATACACCCACATGAATCACACACTCACTTACACACTCATACAGCCACTCACACACCTACTCACAGACCCACAAAACCACTGACACACCCACTCGCAGACCCACACAGCCACTCACAGACTTATACAGCCACTCACATACCCACTCACAGGCCCACAAAACCACTCATGCACCCACTCACAGTAACACACAGTCTCTCAAACACCCACTCACACACCCACTTACACACCCATACAGCCACTCACAGACCCACAAAGCCACTCGGGCACCCACTCACAGACCCACACAACCACTCACACCCCCATACAGTCACACCCACACACAGACCCAGACAGCCACTCACTCAGCCACTCACACACCCACCTATACACTGACACAACCACTCACACACCCACTCACAGGTCCACACAGCCACTCACATACACACTCACATATGACTTACAAACCCACAGAACCACTCACACACCCATACAGCCACTCCCACAAAACCACTCACACACCCACTCACTCACAGGCCACACAGCTACTCACACACCCACTCACACACCGACTTACACACTCATACACCCACTTACACACCTACACAACCATTCACACTCCCGTACAGCCACTCACACAGGCACTAACAGACCCACAAAACCACTCTCACAACCACTTACATGTCAATGCAGCCACTCACACACCTACTCACAGACTCACAGAACCACTCACAGATGCACTCAAACTCCCACTCACACACTGACCTACACACCTATACAACCACTCCCATACAGCCACTCACACACCCACTCACAGACCCACAAAACCACTCACACACTCACACACCCACGTACACACCTTCACAATCACTCACAGACCCATAGAGCTATTCCCACAACCAGCGACACCCACAACGATTCAGACACTCACACAAAACCACTCACACACCCACTCACAGGCACACACAGCTACTCACACACCCACTCACACACCAACTTACACACTCACACACCCACTTACACACCTACACAACCATTCACACTCCCATACAGCCACTCACACAGGCACTCACAGATCCACAAAACCAATCTCACAACCACTTACATGTCAATGCAGCCCCTCAGACACCTACTCACAGACCCACAGAACCACTCACACATCCACTCAAACTCCCACTCACACTCTGACCTACACAACCATACAACCATTCCCATACAGCCACTCACACACCCACTCATAGACCCACAAAACCGCTCACACACCCACGTACACACCTTCACAACCACTCACAGACCCATACAGCCATTTCAACACCCAGCGACTCCCACACTGATTCAGACACTCACACAAGCACTTACACACCCACACAACACCTGACACATTCACTCACAGGTCCAGAAAACCACACAGCGGGCAGGAGTGGTTTTCCTTCTCCCTCCCACTGGGAGCGGATTTACTGTTTGCTCTCACTTGACAGGAGCTGTCAAAGCTCCCACCAAATGAAAGCAAACAACTATGTCCTGCGGGCGGGCACCTCTGGACATAGGAACCAGTTCTGGAGACTGGCAGTCCTCAGCGCCATTAATGGCTCCAGAAGGTAGATCGCGTGACACCCCTGCTTTGGAATTTCACATGCTGAGATGGGAAGGTAGTAGTCCCCAGGGCTGAAAACAGCACTGGGAGGGGGGCCACACAGCTCCCTACGCTTGTGAAAATCATCCTGCCCTGGGGAAGTATTGGTCCCCGAGGCTGAAAATAGCCCAGGAGTGTGCGGCACGGCCCCTCTGCCCCTTGTAAAAATTGGCCTGGCCCTGGGGAGGTAGCGATCCCAAGGACCAAAAAGGTTCAGGAGGGGGGTCTGTGCAATTCCCCTCCTCTTGCAAATATAGGCCTTGCCCTGGGGAGGTGGCAGTCCCCAGGGTTGTAAATGGCCCAAGAGGGGCCCCCTTAATTTACACTGGCCTGGCCCCAGAAAGCTAGCATTCCCTGGGGCCGAAATCAGCCACGGGGAGGGGGGCCATCTGCACCATCTCCCCAATATACTTTCCAGGGCCTGGCCAATCTGGGGGCTGAAGTTTAAACAAGTGCAGGATATTGTGCTTGTAATTTTAAAAATTTTGTGTGGATTTGTGGATCCTCCACGAATTGGTGGAAGAAAAAAAAAAAAAACCATTTCTTGGCTCCCTGGTGGGTCCCTACCACTAGGCCTATGGGTTCAGAGTATCCCTGCCCTTCCCTCATATGTTTTTCTTTTTTTATCTTTTTTTTGGGACTCAGCTGAGTCTAGGGGCCAGATGTAGGTAAGTTTGGGTTTGCGACTCGCAAAGTGTGAGTCTGAGCGACTCGCAAACCCATATGCAGAATGGTGTCCCTGACACCATCTGCGAATCGCAAGGGGGTCGCAAAGACCCACCTCATTAATACTGATGAGGTGGGTCACAATTTGCGACCCCTTTGTGATTCGCTGCACTCACAGGGATGGTGGCCTGCAGGAGACAGCAGACCACCATGTCTGTGACTGCTTTTTAATAAAGCAGTGTTTTTTTTTTTTTTTTGTATTGCAGCCCGTTTCCCTTAAAGAAAAACAAGTTGCAATACACTCGAGAAAATGAAACTTTTTTGTTTAATTTTTTCAGAGCCATTCACAAAGGGGAAGGGGCTCCGTGGGGACCCCTTCCCTTTTGCGAATGGGTTAGCACCCATTTGCAATGGGTGCTAACTGCAAATTGCTTTGCGACTTCGTTCGCGGTCACAAAGCAATTCTGCATCGCGATGCGAATCGCAAATAGGAAGGGGAACATCCCTTCCTATTTGCGAGTAGCATTCCCATTTTGCGAGTCGGTAACCAGGTTACCGACTTGCAAAATGGGAATGAGCATCGCGATGCACGTTTTGCATGGCGCAAACAGCGGAATTTGCTGTTTGCACCATGCAAAACGCTTTGTACATCTGGCCTAAAGTCCCAAGATCTCTGCCAACACTTCCTGGTTGACGTGCTGACAGCCAATCAGATCACAGCATGAGATCTGTTGGCCCAGCATCCCTAGATAGCTATATTTATTTTTCGTCAATATCTCCTAAGCTACTGAATGGATTTATACCAACTTACACAGAGCACGCTTTCTGGACCAAGATCTAGCTTTCTTCCAGAGTTGGTGTAATTCGGTTAGGTGGTTTGGGCTGTAATTGCGTCTAAAATCCCTATGGGAAATTGCATGGGGAAAACATGTTATGGGATCCCCCATTTTGCTCGGCTCCTGCTTGACAGATCACCCCAAAACATATCAGAATGAAGCTGATGCGGATAAATGTTTTTGGAGAAAGTTTTGTGAAGATTCGTTAAATGGGGTCAGAGTTATTAACAAACCGAAAAATGCTCTTTCTTTGGAAAAGCGTACATAACTATAACTACCAAGTGGCGACCACCACTAGGCAGTATAAATAAATAAAACCAAATAAAACCAAATTTACAAATCTAGTTTGCCACTCACTCACCCAAAAGCAATGCTTTGATTGGCTGGCCATAACCTGAGAGGAAACTTGTGGCTGCTATTTTATGTATAAGCACTCAGTCTGGGGGTTGGGGAGTGATAAAACTTAAGTGACAGAAAGGAACAGGGTACAGGTACCCTGACCCCATGGGACTGACAGAGGGTTCCAGAAATTGGCCTCCAATGTAGCCAACAGTCCCCTTATTTGGCTGGGGATCCATGCATTCATAAAATGAATAAAAAAAGAAACAAACTTGGTGCATTGCAGTTTATAGAAAGACTACATAAGTTACTTTACCTTGATTTATTAATTGTTACTTTTAAAGTGTATAATAGGAATTAAATGTGTGAATAAAATTTATTTATAAAGTTGTGAAAATGTACATCACTAAATTGAACTTATGGGTGAGCTTGTAGTAAAATTAATATTAGAAAAACTGTGAAATGTACTAAGATACCAAAAGTTGCAGGGACAATATAGTTAGGAAATAGCATTTAAAAATCAGAGAAATTCACTAAAGAAAACAAAAGTTACAGGGATGTTGTAGTTAGGAAATAGAATTTCAAAAGTCTTAGAAATTCACTGCAAAAATGTTACATGGATGTTCTAGTTAGGAAATAGAATTTAAAAAAGCCCTTAGAAATTCACTGAAAAAACAAAGGTTACAGGGACGTTATAGTTATGATCAAATTTTACACAGGCAAAACCATTGAAATTCATCAGTTATGGTTACCTGAGCTACCTATAACTTACACCCCCATAATGTACTGCTTATGACCTCTCATGACATTGTCAGTGATATAACTGATGACATCATGGATGGCACTTCAGTTTACAACACTATTCCAGTATGCAACACTCTTCTATATGACACAGCACTCCACTCTACTGTACAAGACCCCACTCCAATTTATAACAGTTTGATACTTACACTACACCAGTGCCCCCATTGTACTTTACTGCACACTACTTTACATGACACTACTTAACTCTACTCCACCGTACAAGACTTTACCTCACACTACGCTACTGTACAACAATCCACTCTACGTAGCTCCACTGTTTCACATACTACTGTACCCACTGCAACCTGCTTCACTCAACTCTACTCTGACACAGTATCCACTCTACTCCACTTCTCCTCTGTGTGCCAGTCCACTCTACCACACTCTATGCCATTGTAATCTGTAGCACTATATGCCAATCCACTCTACCACAGTCTCTAACATTGTATTTTACTGTACACCACTCAAGTCTACAAAAATCAACTACACTTTATGCTACGCTACTATAATGTAGCCTACATCACTTTCCAGTGCTGTACACCCAATTACCCTCTACTGTACAAGTACAACATGGTATTCCAGTTTATGACACTTTACTTGACTGCATGTTACAACCATTTTACTCTACTGCACTCCATGCCACTATAGTCTACGACACGCTACTCCACTCTATGACACTTTACTCCACTCTACAGTACTCCACCCCAGTGTACTCCACTCTACCCTGCTCAACTCTACTACACTTTATCCCACTCTATGTCATTGTACTATACTCCACTCTATGCCCCTCCACTGTCTGACGCTCTACTCCACTGTATGCGACTCTACTCTACAACACTGTACTACACTCTATGCCACTCTATGCCATTCTATGCCACTCTATACCTATCCACTCTGTACCACTGGAGTACACTATATGACACTCAATGGCATGCCACCCAGCGTCTCTCTATGATAGGCCACTCCACTATATGACACAGCACTCGACTCTATGGCACTCTCCTCCACTGTACTTTATGACACTCACCTTCACGATACTCCACTCTAATGCACTCTACTTTACCATGCCACCCAGCATCTCTCTATGATAGGCCACTCCACTATATGACACAGCACTCGACTCTACGGCACTCTCCTCCACTGTACTCTATGACACTCACCTTCACGATACTCCACTCTAATGCACTCTACTTTACCGTACTCCACTCTAAAATATTCTACTCCATTCTATGACAGTCTAGCGCACCCTACTCTACTGTTCAACACACTATTCCACTGTAAAACTTGCTGCCGATGTCTGCGATATTTGACTCTACTATATGAGACACCATGCCACTACACTATATAACACTTTACTACACTCTGCTATATGGCATTACACTCTACTCTACTCCACTGTATTCCAATTGACAATACTCCACTCTATGACAATAGACTTTAAACCACTCTCCTCCTCCACTGTACTGTATGGCACTTCACATAATAATTCTCCACTTGCGCTACTGGACTCCACGATTTGAAACACATTTTTATTAAAAATGTTTAAAAAATAAAATTCACTGGAAAAAACAAATATTAAAGTTAAGTTTTAATTAGGAAAACTTATTTTCCTGATACAAACCAAGTTTAAACTACACTACCTTTACAAATGTTAAAGTTATAGTTATAACTTTCATTTGTAATTTATCCACCACCTTCAAATTATTATAAGCAGCAGATCTCATTACACACTCTTTCAGCTCACTAATCAGCAACACTAACTATAATTTGCCACTCCACCATGCACTTTTTTCTCACAAATAATGATACTCCACTGTACAACACTACACTGTTTGAGACTCTCCACCACTCTAGTAAACAACACTATACTCAACAATAGTGAACAATACAACACTGTACTCCACTAATCTCCACTCTATGCCACTAAACTCTACAAGACTCTGCTACACTCTGTGCCAGTCTACAACACTCTAGTTGATGACACTCCACTTGACAACACTCCACTGTACAACACTCAGCTCTACTACTCGATATGCAACTACACTATACATCATGACACTCAACTCTCTGTTATTACAGTTCATGATACAACACACCATGCCACTCCACTGTGTAACACTTTACTCCACTGTGCACTGTCCCTTCAATCTACTTGACTCCACTCTATTTCACTCTACAATAGTTCACTCTAATATACTTGACTCTATGATACTCTCCTTCACTGTACTGTACTGCACTCCACTTTACAACACTCCAATCAATGACGCACCACACTGCGATTTCAAACACATTTTTACATTTTTATCAAAAAAATTAAAACCACTACTAGACAATGAAAAAAACAAACGTTAAGGACAATTTAGTTAGGAATACGTTATGTGCTATTTCTATACAAAACCAACTTCAAATAACCAAACACTAAAACTTGTGCAATGGTGAGGGCGTGAATTATAGTTACCTTAGGGCATGAGTTATAGTTACCTGAGACAACTATATCTATACCTGCTGAATTTCTATGGCTTTGTTTGTGTAAAATCTGACCTTGTAACCTTTGTTTTTTCCAGTGAATTACTACGTTTTTTGAATGCTATTTCCTAATTATAACATCCCTGTAACCTTTAATTTTTTAATGAAGATATATTATATATATATATATATATATATATATATATATATATATATATATATATATATATATCTCTCTCTTACACAGCGTAAATATAGTTAGTATTATTAGAAATAGGAATTCCTTGGATCCTTCACAATTAGTAACTTTGCTCCTGTTTGACAAATCTTCACGGAACTTTCCAAACCTAATGCTTTTTTTCTACATTGGCAGAGGAGAGAATGTTTTGTGGTGATTGATCAAGGGGGAGCAAAGATAACAAGCATTTGCACTGCAATCGTTCTTGCATTTGCTCGTGTTAAAGCTACTAGCGTTATAAACTCCTAACCAAACTTTTCTTGCCACATAACTTGAAAATCAAAAGTAAAAAAGGTGAACACAAGTGAGACGATTCACAGGGCCACGGCTGCCATGAGCATCAGCGATAACAAAAGACACAAAAGGAAAAATAAGTTTGCTCTCAGTCAAACTTATCGGCAAAAGTGCAATTAGCCACGTAACAGGGTCGATAGCCAAGGCGGTAACTAAACCTCCCCAAGGAGGGACAAACGTAAACCCTTTACCAATGTCAAAGGATTTGAACGAATGTGAGAGAGATAGTGATGGGCGTGAGGTGGGTGTTGTTAAAATCCCAGATACATACCAGCAAGTCGGAAAAGCAGCGCATGCAAAGATTTTGTACTTGTGAAATTTTGCAGACTGTAGATTATGGTGTGATGTTATAAATGAGTAGGGTAAATATTTTTTACGTTATAAGGTATTTAAACTTAGTGATATCTGTTGTCTCAGTAGTTTCCTCGAAATTTTGTGTTATTTCACTGTATTTTGTGAAACCACAGTGGTACATAGCGAAGAAAAGGCATTATGTGATTGGCTATTGACAGCCTTTACAAAAGTTAAAGTCAGCTGTGTTGTCTTAAGACATGGGTACTTGCAAACATTTTCCCAGGACAAAAATGTTTTTTCTGTGTTGTGACCAAGGTCAGCATTAATGACATTAAGTGGTAGGGATGAGTGGTAAATGTGGGTGTAGGGGAAGCTAAACATGTACATCTAGTGGCTCAGTTGCAAAACGTGAAACTAGAAATCCCCGGATCAGTCTTGGCCTACTCACTTGACCAAATTGTGTGATCCTGGGCAATTGTTTTATTTCACTTTCCCTCCTTTTACTTCACTATCACATATGAGAGGATAATGAACTACATGACTTCAAGATGTGTGCTGTATGAAACCTTCTCCTGTGTTTGATTTAATAAACTATAATGTTGTCTGTGTATGTTAGCAAGTAATGCCATTGAAAGGGTACACATAACAACTAACTTGTCTCTTAATTCACTATTGCACTGTTGTCTGGATGGGTGGAATCATTAATGTTTCTAAATCCTTATTTAGCAACTATCACTTAAAAATATTTTTCAATGCACTGATATAATATATGGTACTAAATTAAAGTAGCTCTACATGTTAATGAAATACACTTTTTGAATCTGAAGAGCATTTATCTGTAATTTTACATGTTGGTTGCAAGGTGTATTTAAATATGAAGGCATTTTTAAAGCTAAGCTCTGCAGAACACTCTAGTTACTTCCTTTTTTCATCTTCAATTAAGTTGTAAATAAATGCTTACCCATTTATTTTAAATATTTTTAATGTGGGTTTTGTGTTGAGTAAACAGCAATCGGTGCCTGCTGTTGATCATGGGGCTGCAATTAAAGGTTAGAAGGGCTGCATGTGCCCCCTGGGTCGTACCTTAAGTATCACTGTTTCAAGGTCCCTTTCTGTGTTCTAGGTTAGGGCCTTAGATATGAATAAGTATTAGATTTGACCATTTTTCTCAACCTATTACCGCTTAATTAAAGTGGTAATGGGCTGGGAACATTATTTATAAGTTTTAAAATATTTTAAACAATTTATGGAGTACCACGGTACTGCCTTGGAAGTACTGTACTACTTAAAATATATATATATATATATATATATATATATATATATATATATATATATACATATATATATATATATATATATATATATATGCATATATTATATATATATAAATATATATATATGTGTGTAAAATTTATTTACTACACTATATTTTACAAATATACCATACTACAACGTATCTTAATTTTAACATATCTAATTCATTACAAAAAAGTCTACAGAGTCCTGCGGTGATACCTATAAATAAATGAGCTACTTAAAAACAATTTTAAAAAATTGCACAGTTCTCTGTAAAGTGATGTCAAAATGTATAGGAACATATAAATACATTCCTCTACCTATTACCACTTTAATAAAGTGGAAATAGGTTTAGAACAACAATAAACCTAATACTTTCCTATACCAAGGGATTATACCTGATTTTATAGAGTAACGATTTAATGGACTATCATTACTGAGAAACCATTTCACGTAAACTGTTCTTTAGAAACTTGCTGGATAAACGGCCTTTGCCATTTCATAGAAACCAACTCATAGACTGTATTTCATTTCAAAATTGGCTTGCTCATGCCTATGTTTGTAAGGTGTAAGTAGTGCAGGTCTTACCTTCAGGAAAATATTTGCCTGAGCTATTTACTTCTGTGCTTTACTTCGGGCGGCATTACTTTGATTTTACATGTTTACGTTGTCAATTACTTCGGACGCTTTTAATTCACTTACTCATCACCTCCTCTAAACAATATCCATCCCTGAACCCTAACAACCCCCAACCATGATCCATTTTTGCACCTACAAGTCAAGAATCATGCCAACGATACATGCATCCCTGAACCCTTAACACCCATCACCACCCTAAATTCCATCTATTCTGAACCCTAAAACTCTTTTTGCCCTTAAACTCTGCCTGTTCCCTTCCCTTAGAATCCCTCTTTACCCCAAACCTCTGCCCTTAATTGAATCCTTAAAAAACCCTCAGCACTGCTCAACTCTATCCTCTCATGGACCCTTAAAAGTCACTCACCACCTCTAAACTCTACCCATCTGTGATTCCTTAAAACCTCTCAACATCCCTACACTCCACCCTTTCCTGAATCCTAAACACTCCTCACCACCCCTAATCTCCACTCATCTGTGAACCCTAAAAATCCTTTACCACCCCTAAGTTTCACCCATTCCTGATTGCAAAAAAAAAAAAACACCATCCCTAATGGCCACCCATACCTGAATTCTAAAAAACCCCTTTCTACACCTGAACTTTATTCACCTCCCACCCCTCCTCACCCATCCCAAAACTCAAAAACTCATCACTGCCCCTCAATCCAATTTTAATGTCATTTTTGATTTTTTCTTGAAATTATCTTTCCTTTGAAATGGTTCCTTGAATTTTCGATTTATTTGTATTTCCTTGAAATGGTCTTTCCTTAAAACTGTTTTTCCATGATTTGGTTTCCTTCACTGTGGTTTCTCAGTTACTGTTTTCCCACATACATCCATGTCTAAGTCCCAACCCCGGAATGCAGCAAAAGTGAGTGGAAAAGTGCATGG
Organism: Pleurodeles waltl; assembly: GCF_031143425.1. Taxonomy (NCBI): domain Eukaryota; kingdom Metazoa; phylum Chordata; class Amphibia; order Caudata; family Salamandridae; genus Pleurodeles; species Pleurodeles waltl. The sequence continues at coordinate 1,422,901,953 of NC_090445.1, forward strand.
TTGCCTTTTATGTTATATTGACAAAGTCATTATCGGATCAGCTATTGCCCTCTCCTTGGCATGTACTGTGAAGTTACCACAGTATACTATGGCACAAGATATACGTATTTAACACATAACTTTTATAACACTTACACTATTTCAACCTACTACCAAAAATTAACATTTACACCATATCATAAATGTTGGACCTGTCTCTTTTTGCAGCGTTATGCCCAAGCTTTTTGCTTTCTTCCTTGTATTTTTCTGACCTGTTTTGTTGACTTTAGGACTCTGGGCACTTTACCACTGCTGACCAGTGCAAAAGTGCAAGTGCTCCCTGTCTAAATTGCATTGGTGATTGGTTTATCCTTGGTTGGCATATCTGATTTATTAGTAAGTCCATAGTAAAGTGCACTATGTGTGCTAATGGCCTGTAAATCAAATGCTACTAGTGGGCCAGCAGCACTGATTGTGCCACCCACATATCAGCCCTGTAAACATGTCTCAGACCTGTCACTGCAGTGACTGTTGTGCAGTTTCAAACTGCCATTTCCACCTGGCAAGTGCACCCACTTGCCAGGCCTACATCTTCCCTTTTACTATGTATAAGTCACCCCCTAAAGTAGGCAAAAGGCAGCTCCAAAGACAGGGTGCAGTGTGTTTAAAAGGTACAACATGTACTGGTATGTTTTACATGTCCTGAGTGTAAGATACTGCTAAACTAATTTTTCACTATTCAAGGACTATCTCTCCCACAGGGTAGCATGGGGATTACCTTGAAATATCTTTTAAGTGTAGTTTCCCATTGGTAGCAGATAGAGATGTGGAGTTTGCGGTCTCTGAACTCACAATTTAAAAATACATCTTTTGGTGAAGTTAAGTTGTTTTTTGAACTATGAGTTAAAAAAAGCCACTTTTAGAAAGTGAGCATTTTCCTGCTCAACCATTATTGGCCTCTGCCTGTCTGCTGAATACACGATTGGATCAGGATGACAGTTGGGTTGCTTGTGCATTCACTCTAGACAGTCACACAATGTAGGCTGAAGTGTGCCCTGTATATCCTGATGGTCCATCACCAGGCTGAATGGTCTTCCTGAGCTAAAATAGTGGGAGGAGCTGACACTTGCACCTGAATAGGGCTGTGCCTGTCCTTTCACAAAGCAGTCTCCAACCCCCTGGAGTGTGTCTGGGCCAGGGCAGGGAAAGCCAGGGTCTTGTGCACTACAAAGACTTATCACTTATCTTTGAGGTTTTCCTACTTCAAAGACAGCAATAGGTATCAGTAATGGACCTCTGACACCTCATACTTAGAATCCTTCTGGTCTGAGTAAGTTCTGACAGGAAGAAGAGCTGGATGCTGTAGGAGGGACTGCCACTCTGCTTGTCACTTTGTTGTGCTGGCCTGTTGCTTGCTGATTCTGTCCTGGTATTGGAAGGGCTGTACTTGGCTTTCTACATCGTGCTTCCAAAGGTTCTTCAAGGGCTTGGACGGAGCTTACCTACTGTTACTGAGAGTCATGACTTGCCAGGTGGTGCCAACTTTGGTCTCTGAGCCCTTGCAAGTGCAAGCTGGTGATCTGAAGGAGAAAATCAACGCATCAACGCGCCAGAAGAATTGATGCAGCGTCTGTCTCGTGGCTGGAGAATCGGAGCAGTGTCTGCTTCATGGCTGGAGAATTTGCGCAGCCATGTCTCACAGCTGCAGAATCAATGCAGCGCCTGTGTCACCGTGGTCCCACACTGCATTAAGGAACCGAGGCTGAGTGTCCAGAAATCAACACATCGCCTTTACTGTGAGTTAAGAATCAACACATCACCTTCCATGCCTGACTTGCCAAGTGGTGACAACTCCAGTCCCTGAACCCTTGGAAGTGCAAGCTAGTGATCTGAAGAAGAAAGTCCACGCATCAACGTGCCAGAAGAATTGATGCAGCACCTGTCTCGTGGCTGAAGAATTAGTGCAGTGCCTGCTCCACAGCTGGAGAATCAACGCAGCCCATGTCTCACGGCTGAAGAATCGATACAGCGCCTGTGTCACTGTGGTCCCATGAACACAGGTCGTCTGTATTTTCCACACACAGCCAATGGGTGGCAGTTTTTCATTGACCCCACACTGCATTAGGGAACAGAGGCTGAGTGTCCAGAAATCAACGCATCTCCTTTGCTGTGAGGAAAGAATCAACACATCACCTCCCCTGTCAGTAAGGAACCAACGTATTGCTTTGCTTTTCCAGTGCTTAACCTTCCCCATGGGCCACATCGTCTATGTTTTTGACGCATTCCCAGATACTTTGTGCTAAAGAGATTCATTGATTCCTATGGATTAAAACTAGCTTAAACTTAGAAAAAGTGATATCTTGACTTGTGTATGTTGGATTTTTGTTGTTTTGGTGGTTTTATTCAGATAAATATTAGCTATTTTTCTAAACTGGTGTGGAGTCCTTTTGTAGTGTTTTCACTGTGTTACTGTGTGTGTGTGTGTGTGTGTGTGTGTGTGTGTGTGTGTGTGTGCATGTGTGTGTGTGTGCGTGTGTGGGTGTGTGTGTGTGCGTGAGTACAAATACTTTACACATTGCCTCTGAGATAAGCCAGACTGCTTGTGCCAAGCTACCAAGGGAGTGAGCAGGGAAGAGCCTACCTGTGTGACTCCCTTACCCTGACTAGAGTGAGGGTCCCTACTTGGACAGGGTGCCAACCACTGCCAACTAGAGACCCCATTTCTAACATTATATATTCCTGCCACATTACATCTACATCAGTTCACCCACTTTCTTGCTACATACGTTTCAAGTAACACAATCTACTCTACGCCTCTCTATACGACTCCACTCTACACCACACCACTACACACACTTACACGCACATTTAGACTGTACATCACTTCACTGTATGCCACTCCACTCTATGCTAATCCATGGTATGTCATTCCACTCTACGTCACCCCACTCTACTCTATATAGAAACTCCACTCTAAACTTTATACTATTCCACTGTGCGCAACTCCACTCTACACCACTCCACTCTATGCTATTATATCCTTCACCACTCCATTCTATGACACTCCAATCTACACCACTCCATTCTATGCCTCTCCACTCTACGCCACTTCACTCCACACTATTCCACTGTATGCAACTCCAATGTATTCTACTCCACTTTACACCACTTTCTTGTAAGCCACTATGACTTACACTACTCCACTCCATGCTCCTCCACTGTACGCCACTCCACTGTACACCACTCCACACTACACCACTCTGCTCTACTTTATGCCAATGCACTCTGAGCTATTCCACTCTGTGAAACTCCACTGTATGCCAATCCACTCTACCCTGTATGCCATTCCACTTTACACCACTGCACTGAACAGTATTCCACACTGCGCTATTCCAGTCTACACCACCCTACTGTACGCCACTCCACTCTACACAATTTCCCTGTATGCCTCTCTACTCTATGCCAGTAAATCCAACGCTATTCCACTGTATGCCACTCCACTGTGCGCTCCTCCACTGTACACAACTCTACGGTTTGGTATTCCACTCTAACCCATTCTACTATACACCACTCCAGTCTAGGCCACTCCACTCTACTCCACTCTGCGCTACCATATTGCACCCCACTCCACTCTATGCCACAACACTCTAAACATGACACTCTATACCATGATACTCTAGGATGTGACACTCTACAACATGACACTGTGTGACACTCTACTCTATGCCACTCCAGTCTATGCAACCTGAGTGCACTCCACTCTAAGGCTCTCTACTCTATGCCCCTCAACCTACTAAACTCTACTACACTCTATGCTACTCCACTGTACAACACTTTAGTCCACTCTATGTCAGTCTACAATACTCTACTCCATTCTACGCAACTCCCTTTATGACACTCCACCACAATTTACTCCACTCTACTCTGTAAAACACTATTCCTTCCGCTCTACTCCACTCCATGTCACTCCATTCAATGGCACTGTATGCCATTTGACTCTAAACATTCTATGCAACTCCACTGTACCTCACTCTGCAACACTCTATTGTACTCTAACTCACTCTATTCTACAACACTGTATTACACTCTATGCCACTCCTCTCTACAACAGATTCCCACACTCTACGAACAGCCATACCACTTCACTCTACTGTAAACCACTCTACTTTATGACACTTTACTCTAGAGTATGCTATGTCACTCCACTGTACTCCATGACACTTACTATACACAACATGCCTCTCCACGCTATGATATTTATTCTACTATACGCTACACCACTCCACTTGACTCTACTGTAAGACATTCTATTCTACTCTATGTCACTAAATAACACTCCACTCTATGTCGCTCTACTCTACAACACTTTATGCTATATATAAGGCCATTCTACAAAACTCTGCTACACTGTGTGCCACTGTACTCCACTCTATGCCTGTACACTCCAATGTTCAACACTCTACTCCACGCTACAACACTTTCCAACAGATGACAAAGCACTCCACTCTACTGTACAAGATGCTGTTCACTCTACTGAACAACACTCAACTGTACAGGATGCTGACACATTTCTCAACGCTACGCTACACTACTCCATTCTACTCCACACCACTCTACTCTATTAAACGCAAATCCATTCTATTATACGTCATTCAACACAATGTTATACCACACTACTTGACTCTACTCCAGCCTACTCCACTGAACGACACTTTACATCACACTCTGTCACTGTACGACGATCTACTATACGCCGCTCCACTGTTTGACACTCTACTATACTCTACGCAACTACACTCTACAAGACTCTACTACACTGCATGCCACTCTGCCACTCTACTCCACTCAATGCCAATCCCTCTATGTCACTGTACTACACTGTATGGCATTATTGGACACACCACTTTACTCCTATGATACACACTCAACTATATGCACAGCACTCCAAAGTATGACACTTCTCCACTATACAACAATGTACCACAGTCCACTGTACGACATAACACTCTATGGCACTCCAGTATACGTCTACAGGGTATGACACTCTCCACCACCCTACTGTAAGACAGTGCACTCAAAAATACTGAACTGTACGACACAGTACTCCACTGAACTCCAATATATGCAACTACATTGTACAACACTCTAAGCTACTCTATGCCACTATAAGTCTCTCTACTTGATGGCCACCCTACAACATTCAACTCCACGACACTGCAGTTGACAACACTACACTGTAAGCCATTCAACTGTACTGTACAACACCCCTCCACTGTACAACACACCACTCCATCCCAGGATACTCCACTCCACTATACGATACACAACTTTAGTTCACTATAACCTATGCCACTCTTCTCCACTACACTCTATTCTACTGCACAACAGTACACTCTACAACACGACCTGCTATGGCACTGTCCTCCTCTATACTGTACGACACTCCACTTAACAACACTCAACTAAATGAGACTCAACACAATAATTTGAAATACATTTTTATGAAAAAATTAAAAACATTTAACTTTAACGAAAAACAAAGTTTAAAGCTGCTCTATAGTTATCAAAACATTACTTATTCTTTCTGTATGTACCCAACTTAAACTATCCAAACATTTAAAAATCTAAACTTATAGCAAAGTAACAAATTTAGAATTTATGCACTACCTTCAAATTACTGTGTCACGCACCCCTGTACACAGTCTTGTCGCATCACTTGCCATACTACATTAGCTATAACTTGCTATTGTACTATGCACTGTGTTCTCACAACTCATACCTTTTGAGATGTCATAAGTGCTGTTATAAATTATATAATTTCACATGTTTTAAGTGAAGTAATATGCAAGGGTATATCTACTGCATGGAGAAGGGGGGAGTTATAGTTATTGTAGTGTGGCTAGTGATGCAACAAGACCATACTTATCCCCCATTTTGGCTGTGTTCTGGGTTAGGGCCTTATAAATAAGTATTATGTTTTATATTTTTACCTACCTGTTATGTGGGAAAAGCTTTTATGAGTTTTCTATATATTTTTAAATAGATGTACAGAGTTCAAAAAAAATAATTGTGGCAAAAATTTAAAAATACACTATGATACACTATATTTCACAATTACAGTGTAGTACTGTGTATTTGATATTTTTTACATATTTATTGTTTTAAAAAATAAATCACCACAGTGCTGCGCCACCATCTAGAAAGAACTGCGCTACTTAGAAATATATTTTTTTAAATCATTAATTAAAAAAATATATATAGTTCACTACACTATATTTCACAGATAGAGGGTTTTATAATGTATTTCTCTGGTACTCTCCCTGCAAATGCAGTGGTACTTTGTAGGTACTATTGCTGCAGTGGTAAGCTTTTTAAAAATAATGTAGAAAATATTAATTATTTTCCCTACCTATTACCAGTTTGATAAAGCAGAAATAGGTAGCGAACAACAGTAAAACCTTTTACTTACCTATATCTAGGGCCCTAACCCAGAACAAAGACAAACTGTGGTGAAAACCACATGGCTGCATTTTAATGTTATAAATGCAGCCATTATCCAATCATATACTGCATTGTATTTGGCATGTACCACAGTGCACTGCGTAATTTCCATGTTATACAACTGCACATTATATAACTAAGTGTTTGCCACTTATAACGTTATACCTACTTAACCACTTCAGACCTAATACCAAAAATTACCCTTCCTATGCCATATTATAGATAATCCTGCAAAATGTTATCTACATCTATTCAGCCACTTTTATACTATGCCTTTTTAAAATACTCACTATTACATCACACACTACTTCACTCTACATCACTGCACTCTATGCAACTACCCTCTTCCCCACTCCCCTGTGCCATTTGACTCTATTCAACTTCACTCTACACCACTCCAGTTAACACCACTCCACGCTATACTATTCCACTATATGCCACTCAACTCTATGCCACTCCACCCTACGCTATTCCACTCTATGCCACACCCCTTTACGGCAGTCCTCTCTATTACACTCCATTCTATGCCACTCCGGTGTACACCACTCCACCCTATACTGTTCTACTCTATGCCACTTCTCTTCATGCAACTCCATTGCACACCACTCCACACTTCAATAGTCCACTCAATGGCACTGCACTCTACTCTACTCCACTATCTACCACAGTCTACATAACTCCACTCTACTGCACTCCACTCTATTCCACTATGCTGTATGCCACTCTACTGTATGCTACTCTACCCTACTCTATTCCACTCTATGCCACTCCACTCTACACCTGTCCACTGGATGCAACTCCACTTTACGCCTCTACACTGTACACCACTCCACTATACGCCACTCCATGCTATGCTATTTCACTGTACGCTTTTACACTCTATACCACTGGACTCTAAACCACTCTATGCCACTCCACCCTACTCTGTTCCACTGTATGACAGCTGACACTATGGCACTCAACTCTACGGCACTCCACTCTGTGACTTCACTGTACACCACTCCACTGTACACCATTCCACTACACTGTTGCAGTCTATGTCACTCCACTCCACTCCATGCCACCCAATGCTACACACTTCATACTGCACTATTCCACTCTACTCAACTCCACTGTATAACATAAAACCTCACACTATTCCACTCCATGCCACTCCCTCTACCTCACACCACTCTACTCTATACCACTCTATGCCACTGCGTTCTAGGCCACTCTATTCTATGCTATTCTAACAGTTCTTAATTTGAGTTGGTGGTTTCCGGTGCTCGGTACCAGCACTTAGTTATCAACATCAGCACTTATGACAGCCTTCCACATGGTGGTGCTGTTGTGTAATTGAGAGACGAGCACAACAATAGTTGTTCATTAGTTCAATTTAGCTGAAAATTACTAATACCTGCCATCCAAGCCATTTTTATAGCTTTGGGTGCCTGGAATAATTTGAATTGTCACACTTTTAGGAATGTGGTGGTTAGTAATTTAGTTCAGTGGTTTCCAAACTGGGAGCCGCGGCTCCCTGGTGCATCATCAAAACTAGCCAGGGGCGCCGCACACACTTTGGGAACCACTTAGCTATTTCCAGTTCGGACAGAATAAAACTACAGCCAGTTGGTACTGTAAATAACAGTGCTACCAGGGGCAGTGGGTGGGGCAAGCTGCAGTGGCCTCCTAGAAAAGGCCCTCACACTTATTTTGTTACAAATTAAGCACAGTATCCCACTGTACCACACTAGACTCTACGCCACTATAAGCAACTCCACTCTATGCCATTACACACTGCGCAACTCCACTCTATACCACTTTGCTCTATGCCACGCCCTTGTATGACACTCCATTGTATGGCACTCCACTCTACACTACTTCACTGTACCCCCAATCCACTCAACACTATTCCACTATATGCCGCTTGGCTCTACACCACTCCACTGTAAGCCAGTTCACTCTCTGCCACTCAAGTGTATGGTATTCCACTCTATGCCACTCCACTCTATGCTACTCTAATGTACAGCACTGCACTGTATGCAATTCCACTGTATGCCCCTCCACTCTACGCTATTACACTATACACCTCTCAACACTATGCCAGTGTGTGCCACTACACTCTATACTACTCCACTGTACGGCACTGCACTGTACGCCAATCCACTGGACACCACTTCACTCTATTCCACTCCACTCTACGCTATTCCACTCTACGCCACTCCACTCTACAGCATTCCACTATACAGTACTGAATTCCATGCCACTCCAAACTGTACCACTCTACTGTATGCCACTCCACTGTACACCACACCACTACACTCTATGCCACTTGACTGTATGCCACTCTGTGCCCCTTCACTCTACTCCATTCCACTTTATCCCACTCCACTCTATGCTTTTCCACTCTACGCCACTTAACTCTAGCCCATTCCACTGCTATTTAACTCTTTGCCACTCTGCTGTTTTGTTCAACTTGCCTGAACTAAAAGAAGGTGAAAAGGTCACTTACGGTAATGTCTCCAAATTCCTTTGTCATGCATCAGCAATAATAAAATAAATTCACCAATAAAGTAGTCGATAAAGTGGTGGCCTTCTCAGAATTGTTCATAAGTATGACCTTTTGTCCAAAATGTGTGTCCTGAATTTTGACACGTTGGCCTGATTTTTTACAGTCCTGCCTAGAATTTGCCTCTATACCAGGTGGTCACCTTAACTGGGCCTCCTCCTCTATCTCGTTAGCCATACGAACGCAGCCAATTTGAATCCAAAAGCCGACCGGGATAGGACTTTTTGCATTGCATTTCTCTGCACAATTACTCGACTGAGTTGGGGTCTAGAATCCCCAAAAGTCATTCGGTTAATGCTTTTCCGACATGTGCAAGGGTAGCCTACCCTATAAAGAGACCCTCCCTGGCTGAATCTGGTCTCTATCGCAGCATAAGTAATGCAACACATGATCAAAATCCTTGTTTCTGAGACGTCTTTATTCATTCACTTACCCCATAAATATACGACCCTCTTGATGTCTCTCCCATCATGAAGTCCAGCCTCTAAGCGCACACGCCTGCCAGGCTTGAGGCCGCCCATTGCACATCTGCTATGTTGGTGCCTACCCAGAGCCCCTTCTGGACCCCGGGAACGGATCCCTGGCACTGTCTCGCGCGTTGTGATTCTGGCGGCAGGTGGGAGAGTGCTGGCTTCTGGAGGCTGAGCGCTGGTTGCTGTGAGTGAGGTGTGTGGGCGATATCTTTGAGTGCTCTGTAACAGCCATTTTTCTCTAATCGCTGCTCGGCCTCCAAACGCTTTAGAGATGTGCATTTTCGGGAAGCTAAATGTAAAACTCCTCTTGCCATTTGGCTGATTTAGTCTCATTTTCTTATTTGCATGTTTTTTAGTTAATCGCCTGCAAATGCAACGCCTGTCAGAAAAGAATTTTAGATAATCTGTTTACATTTGACCTTCCAGGAGTCAAGGCAGGCCTACGATGGGGACCAGGGTTCCAAGCACAGGAAACAGGAAGGGGAGAGTAAAGGTCACGCACTGCGGGTCATCACTCTTTCCGAAGGAGCAGTGAATATGTCCCGATTGTTGATGTCAAATAAATGAGATAGAGTAATTGGGCACATGGCAGACTATTACTATCCCTTGTCAGCCACGGGCTGCAGAAAAGAGGTGAATATCACTGCGGTGAACAAGGGAGACAACCCCTTGTTCATTGACAACGGACAATAGTGGATGATTAATCAATAAAAAGTTATATGGCTGGACGTTTTATCCAGGGAAATAATAGCTAGAGAGACCCGCTAGAGAAAATGCACCTAAAAGTGTGTATGGCAAAACCAGCGATGCATGTCGCTTCCAGTGCATTTGATAGAACAGGCGTTCATCCAGCATCTGTTATGTGAGCCTAATTCTGTAAAGCTGCAGTAGAGGGTTTGATATCAGTGCCACCACTCACGCGGGAGCGTGCCTCTACCCGCACCGAAAATACAGATGAATGCCTGTAAACTTTGGCAGCTGTATTTAAGGAAGGATGACCCCACTCCACTGAGGGCGAGCGGGAAATTGTTCCAAACCTCAATTCCTCAAGACCCAGACTACACGCACCTTCATAGGGTTGTTGGGGACAGCCTTAAGAGCTGATTTGTTGCTGTCAGCCCAGAATACAATATATTCTACAAAATCTGAAAAATATCAGGAAAAACTTCATTTTTCTGAAGTCTGCAATTATCATCACATAATGGATCACCCCGAAAAGCTTTTTTTAAATAATTCCCTTAAACTTTACCACTTATTTTACATTTTTCTACTCATCAGCAAGTAATTTTATCCAGTTCATCTCATGTTATGTCTGTATGAGCAAACGGTTTCCTATTAAGAGGGAGCAAGCCTTATGGAAGAATCTTCAGAGTAAAGACCAAAAAAAACCACTCGACTCAAGACACGTATCAGGCAAACAACATAGCAATATGACATTTCACAATCAGTATTTACAGATCTCTTAGCATGTGCAACACTCAGTGCAATATTCATACATTAGAAATGCAGTACAGTATGCAAAACTATTAGTAGATTAAACTGCTCTTCTCCACACTGCATACCTTACCTACTTGGGCAAACCAGACTCCATGTCAATTTTTTAAAACTCTGTTCTCCTACCAAACAGAGAAGTTTGCTCTTAGGCAGACACGAAAATCATGACAGTGGTATCTCTATTAAAACCCCCTTGATGCCCTTTTGAGAGATGAACCTGGACATCCGGCTCATACATTTGTTTTCTGATACAGACCCATCGCCTCCACCCTGTAGGCCATAAAGTGGAGTACCTAGCATAGAGCTTGAACAGCCGCGTAAGCACCTCTCCAAATACCTTGGTACAAAGGTCTCCCCAAAGCCCACATCAGAGGTAAAATACAACCATTCAAAGTAGAATTTGGTGAGGGATGCAAATGGTATCTGACTATATCAATACATGTCCTGAGCCTACACTTCCACAAGCTGTCCATGGCTTGCCTACCAGTTGGCTTTTGCCTCAATGCTGCCAGTTGCTGCAAAGCGAAATAAATCAAGAAATATATAAACATTTGTTGAGGAGCTGCGATAAATGGGCACTATCACTAAGGACCATCTGTCCCTCCCTCAAGCATCCATGTGGGATGGACTTTAGATATTCTGTGTTGAAGAGTTGGAGGCTACACTTGCTGAAATGCTTAACTGAATTGCTCAGAGATTTGACAGAAGACCATGTCCCCAAACAGTTCTGGGAATAAAGTGAGACTGAGCAATCTCCACTCTAGATAAGTGGCGATCCAATCACTTGATGTCTGCCATCAAACATTTAATGATGGCCCTACTGTCAGGTTCGGTCATTGCATCTCTCCTGAAGTGCAAAATTATGGGTTCAGACATTGTCAGCCCCATGGCCAGAGTCTTTTCCACAACATGCCTCATCTGAGCCACTCAGAGGCCACCGATGCCGAACCACTGCATCTTGAGCACAGTGTTCATTGCTCGACGTTGCAAATCACCTGCATGGTATGTAATCCCCACTCATGACACCACGGAATGGTTCAAAGACCCAAGCACTGGCCATGGCTATTAGATCTAATGTGCACAGAGGAAAGGAAAACAATGGTTGTTTCAGAAGTGTCAAGCACGCACTATCCATAGCAACGTTAGGGCAGTGTTACAGTAAGTTGGAGTGAATATAATATTCAGGCTTTGATCTTTAAGTTTTCTGAGCCTGTCTCGGTTCCAGCTCCCATCTTGCAGCCGAAATAACCATGCATATTCTAAATTATTGGGAACTGAAGTTAATGGCGATTGAGGCCTGTTCTTCATAAGGCAATAGACAGTAAAATAAAGTGCATTTGTAGAGTGCACATTCATTTAGGGCATATTGGTGCTGAAAAAAATTATGCTTATTGTTATCCAGCTCAATGGTACCAATTCTATTAACCTTGGAAGGATGAAAAGATAAGCAGACTTACTGAGATTTGAAACTGTTGTTTTGATTTCAAACACAGGTCCTAGTGGTGGGTGCATTAGTCCAATGAGCCACCAGACATGGCTTATTCAGTACCTGCCCAACAGGGACCCCCTCACTGTGAACAAATAAAGCAGTGGCTCATCATTCCAGTCGTGCATGCATGAAATATGCCAAAGCTGCCACCGACAATAACAGATGGCCCAGTTTTTTACCAAAGACTATAGGCCTCATTACGAGTGTGGTGGTGCTCAGACCGCCACACTCACAGTGGCGGTCAGGAGCGCTGCTGTTGCCGCAGTCCGACTGCCACCTGAAAACCCTGGCGGTCAGACCGCCAGCACCACCAGGATCCATGATCCCGGCAGGCTGGCGGTGGCGGAGCTCATACTCCACCAGGACAGCGCTGCATGCAGTACAGCCCTGTGGATTAAGACCTTGTTCTCTGCCAGACTTTTCATGGCTGTAGCAACGCCATGAAAAGGCTGTCAGAGAACAAGTGCAGGGGGACACAGAGGGGCCACAGGGGTGCCCCTGCACTGCCCATGCACTTGGCATGCGCACTGCAGGGGCCCCCTGCCCAGCACCTTTGCAATGTTCACTGTCTGCTTTGCAAACAGTAAACATTGCAAGGTTGCTGGTGCACCCTGCAGGCTACAGCATGGCCACTGTCTCGATTACGAGCTGGATACAATGCTGTAGTCTGTTTCCTTCCAGGCCAGCGGACGGAAACTGAGGTTTCTGTCAGCCAACCTATCGGGAAACTCTTAATAACTCCTGTGGGGTGGTCGCCACAAAGGCGGGGGCCACTCTGTTGGGGGTTTGACGGACAGGCTTTCCCGTCCGCCAAACTCAAAATGAGGCCCTATTCAACTTCTGTGGCTGGCCAATCTCAGAAAATGGCTGAGTAATAGATACTGAATCATCCAATAGCCAAATGTTGGTGAATTCTACCTGCCCATTTAAGTCTGATTTTGAACTAGCCGCCAATTTACCAACCCTGAATGCCCTGTAAAGTGCCAGACAAAAAGCTGATTTCAACAGCACAGCCTCCTACGGACGTGGCTTTACAACGCATAACACATCATACACCATGCATGCATATTCGTGGTAAAAGCATGCATTGTAACGACTTTGCATAATAAAGTCACTAAGTGGTAAAGGATGCATGGTAAAGGCACGCCTTGTAAAGGCATGCCTTTTAATGTTATACAACCCTTTAAATAGTCAGGAGAGACTGGAGGACTGTAAACAGGGCACCTGAAGTCTGGCTGATATGGATGTCATCAATTGCTTCCCATACACATGTATCTCTATTTAGGAGGCTGTGCTGTTAAAAAACACTTTTTGTCTGGCACTTTACAGGGCATTCAGGGTTGGTAAATTGGTGGCCAGTTAAATTTTGTATTAAATAGCATTTCGGCAGTACCACAGAGTCCGGATCCTTCTTTACATTAAGGAGTTTGTTTTCATATGGATTGGATTACCAAAAGCCGATCTGGACCGCCCTACTACAGCCTTCGTACTCGGGGTAATTGTGTTGGATATTCGCCATGCACAGTTTTCTCATCAATAATTTTATTGCAAATGATGCAGTGATAATAACAAAGATGCCACAAAAGATCTCATCAATGATATAACATGTGGAGTAATTAGCTGTGGATGGTGAAGGCAAAAATTATAGTTACCTTAGGCCACGAGTTATAGTTATTTAAAAGAACTCTAACTATAACTGGTGAATTTCTGTAGTTTTGTATGAGTAAATTCAGAACCTAACTATAACATCTGTGTAACCTTTGTTTTTTTCAGAGAATTTCTATGGTTTTTTAATGTAAAGAAATTTAAATTACTATACGATATTCCAACCCCCGCCGTGCACGGCCTTTGGCCGTGCACAATGGGGGTTGGTCAGAAACCCAGGCCTTCGGCCAGGCTTTTCAGCCAAGCCCTTATAACTACCCAACCCCAAGCCACATACGTCCTTTGGCCGTGGGCAGCGCAGGTTGGCCACAGGGCCTGTCTCTTTCAGTGGCTCTGTAAGTGGGTGTGTGTGTTTCAGTTGGTCTGAAAGTAGGTGAGTGAGTCTGAGTGGGTGCATGAATGTCTGAGTGGTTGTGTGAGTGGGCGCATGAGTCTCTGCATGTATGAGTGAATATATTAGTGAATGAATGAGTCTTTCGTTTTTCTTTCAAATGTTTTCATATTTGTGGAAATTCACTAATTTTTGCAAATATCACACATGGTGATGCAAAATTATTTTAAACCCATAATTTGCCCCTAAGCACACCTATATCACATCCCTGGTTTAATGATACATTTGCCCTGACCCATTTTGCCACTTTCAATTTGGATTTCGACCGTGCCCCATGAAAATAAAATGGTGGCCGCAACTTTCGAGTCAGGTTGTGGTCAGCCAATTGCAACACTTCTTTTCGCACGCGTTTTCATGAAAAATTAGAAAAATTTCGTGAATTATTCACAAAATATTTGCGAAGTCATTGCAGCCAGAGATATACAAATGTATTTTTCCTTTAATATCTCAAAAACTACTGAATGGTTTTACACCAAATAAGTGTGATCTGCGTACTGAAAGCTAGCTTTCTGCAAAATATGGTGTAATTCCGTCCAGCGGTTCGGGCTGTAGATGTGTCTAAAGGTCCTATGGGAATAAAAATGGAAACACAACATTTTTCACCGCCCCCCTCCCCTTTTTCTCTGCTCCTGATTGATGGATCACCTCACAATTTTGCATGTGCAACAGGAATCACTATAATACATTTTTTGGGAAAATTTAGTGAATATTTGTCAAATGGAGCCAAATATATAGGCAAGTAAAAAAAATGCTTTTTCTTTGGAAACACAGTCCTAACTATAACTACCTAGAGGCGACCGTCGCTAGGTAATATACAAATATGTGTTGCCACTAGGTAGTTACATTTAGGAACTAGTTTCTGTGGAAAAAGTGTTTTTTGACTTGCCTATATCTTTGGATCCGGTTCCTGAATCTTCACAACATTTTCCCAAAAAATATGAAGCTCACCACCTGCTGTCTGGAAAGGTTTCGGGTGATCCATCAAACCGGGGCTGAGAAAAATGGAGGATCCTAAATGCATTTTTCCAATGCATTTTTCCATAGGGATTTCGAAAACGACTACAGCCCGAACCGCTGGACGGAATTACCCCAAATTTGGCAGAAAGCTAGCTCTCAGTCCAGATAGAGTCCTTTTTATTATTTGGTGTAAATCCATTCAGTAGTTGTTGAAATATTGAATAAAAAAACAAATTTGTATATATAGGCACACAAAGACTCCGCGAACCCGCCCAATCTCGTGCTGAGATCTGATTGTTTGCCAACACTTCAACAAGGAAGTGTTGGCAGCCATCTTAGGACTCGGCTTCATCCAAGCCCCCCCAAAAAAGAGTAGGAATAAGAAAAGGGGGCGGGTTAGGGATACCTTAACCCCTTAGCTCTGGTGCTGGGGGTTTTCTTCCATTTTTGCCATGAATTTGCAATGGGGCTGTGAGTCCATGGCAAAAATTGAAACAAAAACCAAGCCCGGTCCCTCGCACTTGGTTTAATAAAGCCTCTGGGTGGGCCAGGACTCAGGGTAAATGAAAAATAAAGGAGGGAGCGCACAGGGACCCCCTCCTATGGCATTTGTATGCCCCGGGGACTACCACCTCCCCGAGTCTCATAAATATAATGATGCAGGTGGGCCCGCTGGTCCCCCCTGTGCCCGGGGAGCCCCACCTCCCCAGCCCTTAAAAATGAAATATCAGGGGGCATGCTCCCTCCCCCCCAGGGTCCGCCCCCTCATTTTAATAATAGTAGGGGGCCCCTGCGGATCCCACAAGCCCTGAGGACCGCCACCTCCAGAGGCTAAAATTGTATTATGTGCGGTGGGCGCACAGCCCACAGCCCACCCGCAGCCCTGGGGACTGCCACCTCCCCAGGGTTATCCATTTAAATTTAGTAAGGGGTGCGCCCCCCCCTTACACACACACACAGCCCCAGGGACCACCAGAGACCCGGGGCTGATCTAAAATAATGAAGGGGTCTGTAGCTGTTTAAGGATGGAGGAGGGGCCACACAACCCCCTCGTGGAGCCAATATTGGCCCTAGGGACTATAATCCCCCTGGGCTGGCTTCTGCTATGTCTTGGGGTGCCCTTGACAGCTTTCTCCAAGTCAGAGCTTTGACAGCTCCCGCCAAGTCAAAGCAAACCCTTCGCTCCCAGCAAGCAAGGGCTGTCAAACATGATATCTGGGGTAATTAGCAGGAGCTGAGGAGGGCGGGAGTCATAATTACATAAGACCACAAGTTAAAGTTCCTTGAAATAACTCTAACTATAGCTGATGAATGTCTCTGGTTTTGTGCGATTAAATTCAGAACCTAACTATAACGTTCCTGTAACCTTTTTTTTTTAAGTGAATTTCTAAGGTCGTTTTAATCCTGTTTTCTAACCATAATGTCCCTGTAACCTTTGGAATTTTCAGTACATTTCTATGTTTTGTTAATGTAATGTAATTTTCATTACTATACATTAATTCAACCATTGCTGCGCATGGTCTTATAGTTGCCTTAGGCGCGAGTCATAGTTACTTGAAAGAACTCTTACTATAACTTCTGAATTTCTTTGTTTTTGGACAAGTAAAGTCAGAACCTAACTATAACGTCCATGTAACCTTTGTTTTTTTAAGTGAATTTCTAAGGTCGTTTTAATTCTGTTTCCTAACTGTAATGTCCCTGTAACCTTTGGAATTTCTATGTTTTGTTAATGTAAGGTAATTTTAATTACTACACATTAATTCAAACACTGATGCGCATGGTCTTATAGTTGCCTTAGGGCTCGAGTCACAGTTACTTGAAAGAACTCTTAATATAACTGCTGAATTTCTATGTTTTTGGACAAGTAAATTCAGAACCTAACTAAAACATCCCTGTAACCTTCATTTTTTTCATTGAATTTCTATGTTTTTTTAACGTAAAGTAATTTTAATTACTATACATTATTACATCCCCTGCTGCGCACGGCCAAAAGCTGTCTGCGGTGAGAGTCGATCACAAGGCCTGGCCTTGCAGCCCAACCCTTATAACCACCAAACCCCAGGCCACACATGGCCTTTGGCTGTGGGGAGTGCAGCGCAGGTTGGCCACAGGGCCTGCTCTGTCGGTGGATGTGTGAGTGGGTGCGTGAGTGTCTAAGTGGGTCTGAAAGTGGGTGTGCTAGTCTATGAGTGGGTATGAGTGGGTGCATGAATGTCTGAGTGGTTGCTTGAGTGTTTGAGTGTGTGCCTGAGCCTCTTAGTGCATGTATGAGTGAAAGAATTAGTGTATGAATGAGTCTGTGGTTTTCCTTGAAAATTTTTCCATAATTGAGAATAATTTGCAGAAATTCACAAATGCTAGCAAATTTCCACGAATATCATGCACCATGATGCAAAATTATATTGAACTGATAATTTGCCCCTAAAACACACCTATATCACACCCCTGGTGTGTATATATGCATTACACAATGTTAGGACTGACGTTTCTCATAGATGAAGCACTTTTTGTTTTGCTAATATATTTGGCGCCTTTTGACTAATATTCAGTAAATTTTCAAAACTTGTTTGCCATTGACTTTAGCTGCTGTGTGGAAAGTTTCGGGGTGTTTTGTCAAGTGGGGGCTGTGGAAAAATAGTTTCTCACCCTTCGTGCAACCACTGTTCATTTGACATCAGGACAACCATATTGAATATGGCATCCATTTTGTGAGTGTTTTAAACACCCCGTCGCAGAGGAAATAGGTAGAAAAAGATGCAGCTTGAAAGCAGCTGCATCGTGTAATATGCCTAAGGCCGAATACCAGACCGGCCACATATCTGCGGTTAAGCCAATTTTGAGAAAAACTAATTTCCACGGAATAACCTGCAATTGGAACAAGGTCATACCTGCCATTTACTACACACTATTATACGCTTCAGCTGTTTGCACATTTTTGTTTGTAAGCAATCTCCCACTCCTCTCCCCTGAGCATACAAATGTTTTTATACCTAACTAGTGGAAAATGATTGAACCTCTGCCATTTGTTTGCATGTAGTAGAAAAATGTATAAAAGCTCTATGCTGCGCGAAGTAAGACAGACTACTCCCTAACCCGCTGGGTGAAGGAGCTCTCCCTTAACTCGAGTTATTGAATAAATCCCGATTATTCTCTACATCTCGGACCCCGTCTCTTTCCTTTTTAATTATTTATTTAACTTACAAGGCAAATTCAGAGGTATTTTAAATTATTTACCACATTTTGGCGCCCGAACAGGGACTTTCCCTTCTCTACACGCGCTGGTTTTGCCGGTCGCGGGTTTTTCCCCTACTCTCTCTCGCGACGGA